>NC_083714.1:164502652-164815399 GCF_033118175.1 Dama dama | reverse complement strand
AGCGCCACCTGGGAAGGCCCCCAGTGGCCATGTCCCAGCACACGTCTGGAGAGACTGGCCTCTGGGTTTCCTTGCTTCCCGGTCTTGGCACAGATTTCCAACATCCCACGCACATCACCAGGGATGCTGGCAGCGGGTGGAGGGGATGGGGGAGGGTGACGCTCAGACCGCCCACTTTTCAAGTCGTCCGAAAGCAGAGCGTGACCCACATTCTGGAGAGCCTCCCGGGAGTGAGGGTACCATGGTGATTGGTGGGGTTACCCATCCCAGGGTGGCCGAGTCCAGGAGTGGGATTTAAGGGCACTGAAGTTGAAGTGAAACGGGGGCCGATATACAGCAGCTTGGCGGCTCCTCGGAAGATTCAGCTAGGCTTACCGTGTGGCCCAGCAATGCCTCTCCTAGCTGCAGACACACAGGAGCCGTGAAAACGTGTCCACGTGAAGACGTGTGCACTGGTATGCATGGTGTTCATAGCAGCAGTGTGGGCAACCACCATAAATGTGGAGATAATCCAAGTGTCCATGGATGGTGGGTGGATGGTGGATGGATGATGGGTGGGTGGGTGATGGATGGATGGATGGGTGGGTGGATGGATGATGGATGGATGGATGGATGGATGGATGGATGGGTGGGTGGATGGATGATGGATGGATGATGGATGATAGATGGATGGATGATGGATGGATGGATGATGGATGGATGATGGATAGGTGGATGGATGAGTGGGTGGGTGGATGATGGATGGATGATGGATGGGTGGGTGATGGATGGATGGATGATGGATGATGGATGGATGGATGATGGATGGATGGATGATGGATGGGTGGATGGATGAGTGGGTGGGTGGATGATGGATGGGTGGATAGATGGATGGATGATGTGTGGATGGATGATGGATGGATGATGGATAGATGGATGGCGGATGGATGGATGGGTGGATGAATGAATGGATGATGAATGGATGGATGATGGATGATGGATGGATGTTGGATGGATGGATACATGGATGGATGATGGATGATGTGAGAAGAATGTGGTGGAGCTTTGTCAACAGGACCACTTTAGTCCTACACTGTGTCCTTTGCCTACCTCCAACTGCAGGGTGAAGAGTCTCTTTCTTTATTTCTAGGGTCCCAGGGAGGGAAATGGCGCTCCTATCAAAACCCGGAATGCCTTTAACCATGCTGATTGTTGCCTGGATCTGTCTAGGATCGCTGAGGATCTAATACGTGTTTTCCAGAGTAAGCTCCCCCCACCCCCAAAACGCAGGCTTCCCTGGTGGCTCAGTAATAACGAATCCGCCTGCCAATGCAGGAGGCCTGGCTTTGATCCCTGGGTTGGGAAGATCCCCTGGAGAAGGGAATGGCAACCCACTCCAGTATCCTTGCCTGGAGAATCCCACGGACAGAGGAGCCTGGCAGGCTGTACTCCATGGGGTCGCAAAGAGTCCAACATGACTAAGCGACTAACTTTTCTCTGAGATGCTTCCAAGAGGTGGGCTCCGGAGAGCCGTGTGAATCAGCGATGGGGTCCCCAGAAGAGGTTGGCGGAATCTCAGAACGTTCATGTTCGTGTGCTGTTAAATGTGTAGGTATTCATTTCCCTGCAGCAGGTGTTAGTTGCGGCCCATGGGAACTATATCCCAGACCAGAGCTGGAACCCAGGCGCCCTGCGTTCAGAGCTCGGAGTCTTAGCCTTTGGACCACCGGGAAAGTCCTTATTCTCTGGATATGTGGACAAGAGCAGCCTTCCTTTCCCGGTTTATTGTTTAGCTTTTTGACAATTTTTTTTTCTCCCCCAGGAAGGTGAATCTCTCCATGACCAGGGCTTTAAATATTTTAGTCAGTCAGTGCTCCACACAAGCAGGAGAATCCGAAGGAAAAGGAAAGGTGACTCCCTAATTCGCCCGTGTTCCTGCTAATTACGTTCCCGGGGGAGGCAGACTGAAGCTCTCTTTTCTATTAAACATATAAAGAACCTCTTGACTTCTCATCAAGAGTTGGACATGACTGAGCGACTGAACTGAACTGACTTCTCATTAGCCCCTTGGAAATATCGCGGTGATTTCTCTGGTATTAAAAATGCAAACTTGGAAAACACACGGATGGTCGGGGAGCAGAGAGAGACAGAGGAGAGAGACTTAGCTTACCTGCGGCCCGGATGGCTGGCTATTGATCGCATTTTATTTTTTAATTCTTCACATCGTACTTTTAACTAAACGCTAAGACTCAGATTCAGCAGTAGCTTCGGGGGCACTGAAGTGTTTCAGAAAGTTTTCTCTCACTGCTGAAGTATGCAATTGAAACAGGGCACCTCTTTACCAAGGGGTATCTGAAAACTCAAAGAGAGCTTCCCTGTTCCGTTAATGTAGAACTCAATTTGGACACGGACGCTTCAAGTGTGTGGAGAGCGCTGGGTAAAAGACCGCACACTCATTTAAGGGCTTTAAAAATGCTCTTCTAAGAAAAATATTGTAGAACATCACTTATATGTGGAATCTGGGCTTCCCTGATGGCTTAAGGAGAATCCCCTTGCAATGCAGGAGATGTGGGTTCCATCCCTGGGTGGGGAAGATCCCCTGGAAGAAGGCATGGCAACCCACTCCAGTATTCGTCCCTGGAGAATCCCAGGGACGGAGGAGCCTGGCGGGCTACAGTCCGTGGGGTCGCAGAGAGTCAGACACGACTGAGCGACTTCCGCTTTCACTTCCCCTTTATATGTGGAATCTAAAAATAAATGATACAAATGAATTTACTTGCAAGACACAAAGAGACTACAGACTTAGAGAAGGAAATTAGGGTTCCTGGAGGAAGGACGGGGGAAGGGATAGTCAGGGAGTCTGGGATGGACATGGACACCCTCCTGTGTTTACCATGGAGAACCAGCAAGGACCTGATGGACAGCCCAGGGAACTCTGCTCAATACTCTGTAATATCTTATGGTTCCTGGAGGAAGGATGGGGGAAGGGATAGTCAGGGAGTTTGGGACGGACATGGGCACACAGTCTGCAGTGATTGAATTGTCAGGTTGCTCCCAACGAAACCGGAACGCCCTGGGTGGGGCACCCGGGGAGTCTTCTGCTTTCATAAAGAACAGATAAGACACAGGCACATCTGGGAAGGAGCAGGGTGTGTCTGCAAGGTGCAGCTGAGCGCTCCGCCCGGGTTCCATTCATCTTGCAAACTTGAGAGTGATTTTGAGGACTCACCCTGGCCGTGGTCTCCCTCAGGGCTGCCTCCGTGATCTGGGGATCTGAAAAAAGGGAAACAAAACCAAACACCAAACTCCTGCCCTGAAATTCTGGTGTATCGGGGCGGGGGGGGGGGGGTCTTGGACAAGCCTTACTGCTGGCCAGAGTCTTCAGTTTCTCTGCCCACCGAAGCCAAGTGAAAAATACAGAGACAGGGGTTGGAGGAGACAGAAAGGTGGCTTTTATTCTCAACTGGTGGAGAGGGGAACCCAGCCAGTCAACTCAGGCCTCAAGGACTGTTCCCCACCCCTTGATGTGGAGTCTTGTTAAATCACCTTCGTGTCTTGATTCTTTGTGACCCCCTGGACTGCAGCACGCCGGGCCTCCCTGTCCATCACCAACTCCTAGAGCTTACTCAAACTCATGTCCGTCGAGTCGGTGATGCCATCCAACCATCTCATCCTCTGTGGACCCATTCTCCTCGCGTCTTCAGTCTTTCCCCAGCATCAGGGTCTTTTCCAGTGAGTCAGCTCTTCGCATCAGGTGGCCAAAGGATTGGAGCTTCAGCATCAGTCCTCCCCGTCAGTGTTCAGGACTGATCTCCTTTAGGACAGATGAGGAGTCCAGGGGCTTCCACAAGATGAGGGCTTGCGGTCTGGAGTCCGTGATGAGGAACAAAGGTGATACGATCCTCATTTCTTCCTCTTGCATTCTTGCCAATTCAGTCACAAGCTGGCGTCAGTAACCCAGTAATTGACCCTGGCAGTCCGCTGACCCTGCCGCTTCCTTTCTGATGTGTAACTACCAAGGGAAGGGTGTTTTCAGGGTAAACAGCAGATACAGGAAGGATTTAGCGCAGAGTCAAAGGAAGACTATATGTGAGGTGTAGCCCGCTGCAGTCAGAGGGCATAAACGGAAACTCAGTTATAAACGTGCAGAGTCAGGAGCAGCTAAGTAACAACAACAGCAAAAAAAAAAAAAAAAAAATACCCCAAAACTAGAAATGTCCAGGCCTGCTCACTCTTCTCTTTAATTTCTTTCTTCTTAGGAAATGGAAGAAAAAAAAACAAAGCTCATTCCTTTTTTTTTTTTTTCCCTCCTTTTCACTGCAACAGCCTCTCCATCGCAAGCTCGGGGCTGGGACGTGTGAAACTTGGAAATGAAACTCTTGGCTATACGCAGTGGCCTAAGCTGACTGGCCTCACAGGACTGCCTGTGTGCTCAGTCGGGTCCGACTCTTGTGACCCCGTGGACCGTAGCCCGCCAGGCTCCTCTGTCCATGGGATTCTCCAGGCAAGAATACTGGAGTGGGTGGCCATGCCCTCCTCCCGGGGAGCTTCCCGACCCAGGGATCGAACCCCAGTCTCCTGCCTCCGCAGGCGGATTCTTTATGGTCTGAGACACCAGGGAAATTAATGAATGCTTCTTCAGTTCAGTTCAGTTCAGCTCAGTCGCTCAGTCATGTCCGATTCTTTGCGAACCCATGAACCACAGCACGCCAGGCCTCCCTGTCCATCACCAACTCCCGGGGCTTGCTGAAACTCACGTACATGGAGTCGGTGATGCCATCCAACCATCTCATCCTCTGTCGTCCCCTTCTCCTCCCACCTTCAATCTTTCCCAGCATCAGGGTCTTTTCAAATGAGTCAGGTCTTTGCATCAGATGGCCAAAGGATTGGAATGAATGCTTGTAAGCTGCTCCTAATTGCAGAAATAGCCTTCCCCACCTTTCATGGCTGGGATCGCCGATGCTATGGTGGATTGGGTAGACAGAATGCTGCATCTTTTGCTAAATTCCTGAAGCTGAAGCTCCAATACTTCAGCCACCTGATGTGAAGAACTGACTCATTGGAAAAGACGCTGTTGCTGGGAAAGATTGAAGGCGGGAGGAAAAAGGGATGACAGAGGAAGAGATGGCTGGATGGCATCACTGACTCGATGGACATGAGTTTGGGTAAACTCCGGGCATTGGTGATGGACAGGGAGGCCTGGCGTGCTGAAGTCTATGGGGTCGCAAAGAGTCAGACACGACTAAGCAACTGAACTGAACTGAAGAGACATTTCTAAGTATGAGGCGAGGAAGGATCAGCAGGTACATGCATGACTTTATCTTACAATCTGTAAACAGTACATTAGAATACGTGAGTCCAACACGCCTTTTCCGAAGAAAGACCTGAGAGAGAAGTAGCAATAAAGTCATGATTGCGAGTCATCAATCAGATGAAATAATTCAGTTGAAGCGTATCTCTTCCCAAGACATGGGGACTGGGCAGGTGGTCAAGAAGGAAATACGAAGTGTTTTTAGCTTTGTGTGAGAAATGGTGTTGCTGAACGTAGCTAGGTTTCTGCTGGTCTCTGAATTCTCTCCAGATGGTTCGTGTGGACACTTGCTTGATGAGGCAGCTCATCGCAGGCGGCGGGGTTTGGAGGGAAGCCTCCCTGGGGTTCCTGTGATGAGGCGGACGATGACTTGAACGGATGGCTTCCCCCTGCTGGCTCCTTCTCTGGGGAGCCTCTTCTTGGAACGAAGCAGCCAGCACATCTGAGGCTGGGTGTGGCCAGCGGAGCTCTGGCTGAAGAGAAAGCCACCCTTTGTCGTGGTGAGGGCGCCCGGACTCTGAGTCTGGAGGTGAGGGCGCCCAGAGTCTGAGTGTGGAGGGACAGACGGAAGCAGGGCTCTGTGACCCTGGCTATGTGTGTGTGCACGCCCGTGCACGCACGCTTAGCCCTGGGGCTTGCAGGAAGCGGGGAAGAGGTGGACAGGGAACCAGCTGAAGTTTGGGAGAAATTCCCTCCCCCCCCTCAAAAAAAAATCATTTAGTTCAGGTTGAAAACTCAAGCTTGGAGAGTAAAGTAAACTCAAGTGTTACTCACTCAATCGTGTCCGACTCTCTGCGACCCCATGGACTGCAGCACGCCAGGCCTCCCTGTCCATCACCAGCTCCCAGAGCTTGCTCAAACTCATGTCCATTGAGTTGGTGATGCCATCCAGCCATCTCATCCTCTGTCGTCCCCTTCTCCTCCCGCCCTCAATCTTTCCCGGCATCAGGGTCTTTTCCAATGAGTCAACTCTTCCCATCAGGGCCTATTGTATAATACAGGGAACTCTGCTCAATACTCTGTGATAACCTTATGGTCACCAGGGGGAAGGATGGGGGAAGGGATAGTCAGGGAGTTTGGGATGGACATGGACACACTGCTGTATTTAAAATGGGACACTATCTCAAACTTTATCTTTTGGAAATTCTGCTTGAGTGATAGTTTCCAATTATCCTTAACATGTTCATAAAAAAAAAAAAAAAAGCAAATTTACCCATTATGAAAAAACAAACCCACCAAGGAGTCAGAGGATTATTGGATCCTTGAATGGAAATAGTTCCTGTTGGGATGTGATTTTACTCACAAAGACATTCATTTAGTTGATCCTCATAAAGATTAGTTGGCATTTTTTTTTTTGTAGCAGATTCTGGGGTATTTGTTGTATTGACTCAGTCATTTTATTCCTGTTTTTTTTTTACTTTCTTTTTTTTTTTTTTAAGGACTCTCCATAGTGTTCTCCCAGAGGCCTGTTTCTGAGAGGTGTCCATTTCGGGACAGTTGTTTGGCTTACTTAAAAGTAAAAATGCAGGGGCTGACAGCTTTCAACATCACCTTAAGGATTGCCGTCTAGCACCTGGGATGCTGCTCACGGTTGGGTGTGAGGTTGGGTGGACCTGGCTCTCGACCTCCTGGGTGAGGTCTGCCTTTGGCCAAGAGGAATCCAACTTCTTTTGATTGTCCAGCGACTTTGTGTGCTTTTCTTTCTGCCCACACGAGTGGGGGCACACACCCGTATACGTAGGAAGGTTTCTGCCCAAGGGGCGGGGGAGAACCCTTCTGGCTGTCGAAAACACTCCGGTTCTTTGCATGTTGACAAATAACTCTGGACGAAACCTGAGACCCGCTGCCTCTTGGGACGGGAAAAGCCATCCTCTGTTCTGGGACTCAGAGCCTAGCCTGCCTGTTGAGTCAGGACGCAGGTCATTCCTACCTGGGCAGGTAGTTCCCAGGTGTGTGTGTGTGTGTGAAAGTCGCCCGGTTGTGTCCGACTCTTTGCAACCCCGTAGACTGTTTAGTCCATGGGATTCTTCAGGCCAGAATCCTGGAGTGGGTAGGCTTTCCCTCCTCCAGGGGGCTCTTCCCAACCCAGGGGTCGAACCCAGGTCTCCCACATCGCAGGCGGATTCTTTACCAGCTGAGCCCCCACGCAAGTTCCCAGGCAGACAGTCCCAAACCTGCCCCGGAGGTGGTTTGTGCTTGTCCCCTTAGAACGTCTTAGGTGGGAAGCAGCATGACCTCTGACGGTCGGGGCTCCAGGCGGCTGCGTTCCCAGCCCAGAAAAGACGCCAGTGGATGGTGGCCAACATCTCACAGGGATACGAGAGCGGAAGACTGCATTCAAGTAAAATCCGGATGTCAGCCCAGCCCAGGAGCTACCCAGCACCACTGAGGGCAGGTGGATTCTTGAAGGAAGGCGGATTGACAGGTGGGCCATGGAGACGGGGCAACCAGCGTTTATTAGGGCGCTTGAGGAACGGCTGGGGTGGTCCTAGGAGTAACAGACCCGCCTGCCACGCAGGAGACCTGGGTTCCATCGCTGGGTCGGGAGGATCCCCTGGAGAAGGGAATGGCAACCCACTCCAGTGTCTTGCCTGGAGAATCCCCACGGACAGAGGAGCCTGGAGGGCTAAGTCCAGGGGGTCACAAAGAGTCAGACACGACTACAGTCCAGGGGGTTGCAGAGTCAGACACGACTGAGCAAATGAGCACGTATTTTCGGTCCACTTGAAGAATGGAGCCGTGGTCTTTCGGTGGCTTTTTATTTGTTGCCGGCGTTGAACTTGATTTCCCCAGGTGGCTTGGCGTGGCGTCGCCCTTTGAAGACAGATCTCTGGCGTGTCCAGACTCTGCTCCGATCTGCCATGCCTGGGCTTGCAGAACGGTGTGTGCCCTGGGTAATGACTGTGCTCTCTGCCTCTTGCCGGGCCAGCCTCAGGCCGGGGGCGTTTGGAGACACACCGCTGTTTGTTTTTCCTCATAGACGTGAGGATCCCGTGGGCTTGCCCAGAACATGGTTTGCGTGCATCGTGCAAAAATGAAGGGTGGGTGCTTACCCTAGTCCGGGGTCACAGACTAGGGGGGCTTTTTTGTTCAATGTGCTGCAGCATCTTTTAAAAAAATTATTCATTTATGTATTTATCTGACTGCACCAGGTCTTAGTTCTGGCATGCGAGCTCCTAGTCACGTGGCATCTGGTTCCTGCTCTTTAGTTGTTAATGAGTATCTGACACTTTGCGACCCCATGAACTGCAGCACGCCAGGCCTCCCTGTCCATCACCAGCTCCTGGAGTTTGCTCAAACTCATGTCCACTGAGTCGGTGATGCCATCCAACCATCTCATCCTCTGTCTTCCCCTTCTCCTCCCACCTTCAATCTTTCCCAGCATCAGGGTCTCTTCGAAGGAGTCAGCTCTTTGCATCAGGTGGTCAAAGGATTGTAGTGTCAGCTTCAGCATCAGTCCTTACAATGAATATTCAGGACTGATCTCCTTTAGGATGGACTGGTTGGATCTCCTTGCAGTCCAAGGGACTCTCAAGAGTTTTTTTCCAACACCACAGTTCAAAAGCATCCATTCTTCGGCACTCAGCTTTCTTTATGGTCCAACTCTCACATCCATACATGACCACTGGAAAAACCATAGCCTTGACTAGACGGACCTTTGTTGGCAAAGTAATGTCTCTGCTTTTTAATATGTTGTCCAGGTCGGTCATAGCTTTTCTTCCAAGGAGCAAGCATCTTTTAATTTCACGGCTGCAGTCAGCGTCCACAGTGGTTTCAGGCCCCAAGAGCATAATCTCAGCCACTGTTTACATTGTTTCCCCATCTATTTGCCATGAAGTGGTGGGACCAGATGCTGTGATCTTAGTTTTTTGAATGTTGCGTTTTAAGCCAGCTTTTTCACTCTTAGTTCCCTGACCGGGGATCAAACCTGCGTGTGAGAAGGCGACGTCTCAACCGCTGAAACCCCAGGGAAGTCCTTTTTCTCTCCTCCTTAACAGGAAAAGGCCAGCAACCTCACTGTAATCGATATGTTGACAACTGTCCGAGGCATCAAGATAGCAGAAGGCTTGAGATCCCGGAACAGACGAAGAATTCAGGGAAGTCATACTAAGTCACTTCAGTCGTGTCCAGGTCTTTGCGATTCCATGGACTGTAGCCCGCCAGGCTCCTCTGTCCATGGGATTCTCCAGGCAAGAATACCGGAGTGGGTAGCCAGTTCCCTTCTCCAGGGGATCGTCCGAACCCAGGGATCAAACCCAGGTCTCCTGCATTGCAGGCAGATTCTTTACCATCTGAGCCCCCAGGGAAGCCCAAGGAAGGACAAGCTATCCAGCAAGTCCGCCCCAGCCGAGACACTCTATGCAAATCTCTTGATGACAATTGGATCTTATCTAAGCAACCTGCGTGCAGGCAGAAGTTGAGGCCCAAGAAGATGACTGCAGGGAACACCTCTGCCTTCCTTCAAGGCCAGCTGTGTTTTCTTTTCCTTTTACTGTATTGTTATACTTTTCCTGGTTGTAATGAGCAGGCTGATTTCAAGATGGAGAAAAGAATTTTCCGCCTTGATGCCTGCAGGAAGGCCGTTAGTAAGGTGACCCCAGTAGAGGCAGCTTAAGAGACACAGGCTGGGACTTCCCGTGTGTCCAGTGGAGAAGACACTGCCTGCCACAACCCGGCGGGGCTTTCCCTTGCGGCTCAGACGGAAAAGAACCTTGCCCGCCATGCGAGAGACCTGGCTTTGATCCCTGGGTAGGGAAGATCCCCTGGAGGAGGGCATGGCAACCCACTCCAATACGCCTGCCTGGAGAATCCCATGGACAGAGGAGCCTGTCGGGCTATCTGGTGGGGTTGCAAAGAGTCGGAGAGGACTGAGCGAGTGATTGGATAGCATTGACACAACCCAGAGGGGTGCGATCGGACGGGAGGTGGGAGGCAGGGTCAAGAGGGAGGGGACGGGTGTGTATACCTGCCGCCCATTCGTGTGGAGGTACGGCGGGAACCAACACAGTATTGTAAAGGAGCTGTCCTCTCATTAAAAACAAACACCTTTATTTAAAAAAAAAAAAAAAGTATGGTAAAGGAGCTATCCTGTGATTAAAAATAAACACATTTATTAAAAAAAAAAAACAATATGATAAAGGAACTATCCTCTGATTCAAAACAAACAGATTTGTTTTAAAAAAGCAATATGATAAAGGAAGTCGCCACTGATTCAAAATAAACAGATTTATAAAAACAAATATCATAAAGGAATCATCCTCTGATTACAAATAAACAATTTTATTTAAAAAAAAATTTTTTTGTAAAGGACCTATCTTCTGATTAAAAATAAATAGAGTTATATTAAAAAAATCTTGCAAAGGAACTACCCGCAGAGTGGGTCGCCAATAGATGAGAACGGGAACGTGGCGCCTGGGGACACTCCAGGGCCGTTTTCGGGACCAGGGACGGCCCATGAGCTCACTCTGCTTGAGGGGCCCCACCCAAGAGCTCACTTCCTCTTTTTCTCGCCCCCGAGCTGGTAACAACACCCAGCATCGCACACATCATCCTCTTTCGGGCTTCCCTGGCGGCTCAGCTGGTAAAAGAATCCGCCTGCCCACGCAGGAGACCTGGGTTCCATCTCTGGGTCGGAAAGACCCCTCTGGAGGAGGGCATGGCAACCCACTCCAGTGTTCTTTGCCTGGAGAATCCCGTGGACAGAGGAGCCTGGTGGGCTACAGCCCATGGGGTCGCAGAGAGTCGGACACGACCGATCGACTAACACACACGCACCCTCTTTGAGCCGTGAATCCTGCTTCCTCTTCAGTGGTCAGCGCAAACCATCACTTCCCCTCTGGGGAATGCCTCGGATCACCACCTCAGTCACTGCCAGAGCCCCCAGGAGACGTACAGAGCCCCCGACACCTCAACAGCCCTGGACGCTGAGCAATAGCGGTCTCTTCTGCGGGGTGACCGTCCCCAGATCCTTGAACGGTCCCAGTTCTACCTCCCTTCCCTTCATCAACCAGCAGCTTGTGGGGTCCCCCTCCTCTGTGTCCCGTCGGCCTCCACTAGGACAGCCTGAGTCTCCCTGGGAGCCCCTTCCTGCCCACGGCCCCGCTTTGGTGTCTTTGGGGGACAGCAAAAAATTCCAGAATGGGAGCTCCCCACCCCCACACAAATTAAAAGGTCCTTGGAAGAATCGGAGGTGGAACTGTTGGCCGCTCAGTCATCTCTGACTCTTTGCGATGCCGTGGACTGCAGCCCACCAGGCTCCTCTGTCCGTGGGATTCTCCAGGCAAGAATGTAGGAGTGGGTTGCCCATTTCCTTCTCCAGGGGATCTTCCCGACCCAGGGATGGAACCCAGGTCTCCCACGCTGCAGGCGGATTCTTAACCAGCTGAGGCACCAGGGAAGCCAAACCACCACGCAAATGCCCCCCCGCCCTGGTCATCGCCCATTGCATTCTCTTCTTCCTGCCAGTGAGTCACCCCTGCCGGCTGCAGCCAGTTCCTGAGACACAGACCCTCGTTTTGCTGACGAGGCGCTGTCTCCTGAGTGGGGTTCCCCCACCGCCCCCCCCGGCCGGCTCAGCCCACCACATGACATTTTTGCACGAATCACTCAAATTCCTGGGCGTTTACATTCCTGTCTGCAAACACACACTTGCACATTCACTCCCCCGCCCACCCAGCCACTGGGCACACGACTTCTCACCCTTTGATTGCCGAACTGGGGTGGGTGGGGGGAGAGCTGGTTGTCTACACTGCCCACAGACATGCCCTAACTGTTCCTGAAAGAGGGGTCAAAGGGTTTGGTGTTTCCTAGAAGCCGGGCATTCGGAGCCACGCCCGCTGAGTTTGCCCGCTGGCTGGCAGGGCAGCTTAACGGGCCACCGATGCCAGGAGGCTCTGGGAGGGCTGGGAGTGGGAGGGGCTGGGATGGCATCACCTTGCCCCAGGAAACTGCATTTTCATGCCCTAGCTCTGGAGCATCTCAGCTCTTTTTTCTCCATCATCCAGTGGGCACAGGAGTGTTTGCCTCTAGCCGGTTCCCAGGGTATCACCCCAGCACGAACTAAGAGAGACAGTCCACGGGCCAAGGGACCCAGTTTTTCGGACAAGCATGTGTATTCTTTTTTCCCCCAGGGTGCCCGTTAACTTAGAGACACAAGCCACAGAACACAGTACTATTGAGTTTGCTTGTAGATGGGTCAGCAGTTATAATCACAGATTGTTTGCTCCTTGGAAGGAAAGCTATGACCGAGCTAGAGAGAGGATTCAAAAGCAGAGACATCACTTTGCTGACCAAGGTCTGCAGACTCAAAGAGACAGTTTTTCCAGTAGTCACGTATGGATGTGAGAGTTGGACTATAAAGAAAGCTGAGCACTGAAGAAGTGATGCTTTTGAACTGTGGTGTTGGAGGAGACCCTCGAGAGCCCCTATTTTTCATCTCCAAGGTGTGTGGCGTGTTTTTTTTCCCCCAAAATATCCATGGCAATGACAGGTAGCTTTCGCAATATGAATATGCTCCCTAATCTAATCTGTTTGAGTGCCATCCCCTCACTTACAAAACCTGCCGCAGTGCAGGAAATCTTAACTCATCTTCAACACTTTGTTCTTTGCGGTTACAGAGAAGCCAGATTTAGGGCCGCAGGAAGTCTCCATGGAGAAGGCGAAAACAAAACAGCAGAAGCCAGAGGAGTCAGCAGGCAGTCTCGGTGCTGGGCCACACGGAGAAGGGGCGTCCGCCAGGGTGGGGGCGGTGGGGAGGCCACTAGGCGTTCTTTTTTCTTTTCTTTTTTTTGCTTGTTTTGTTTCTCTTCTGCTTTCGTAAGCTCTGTTTTGCTTTCCACTTGGTTCTGAAGCAAATAAACAAAGCCCTCCTCTGTAACCTTCTTTTACCCCGACCCGAAGAGAAGGGCGTTCCTCTTAGAGCAATAAATATGTTATTTTCACGCCAGGATCGGAGTGAGGAAACGACCACTTTCCCCTGAGATACACTGACTTAATTTATGGTTTAAAACTTAAAAAAAAAAAATTTATAGTAAACTGGAGTGTAGCTGATTGGCCAGGCTGTTAGTTTATGCTGTGCAAAAAGTGACTGACTTATACGTACACGTGAATCTGTTTTTTTTTTTTTTAGATTCTTTTAGCAAGTCGCTTATTACAGATCATTGGCTAGACGTCCCTCTGATACACAGTAGGTCCATGTGTGCGTCTTGCCAAGTCGCTTCAGCCGTGTCTGACTCTCTGAGACCCCGTGGACTGCAGCCCAGCCAGGCTCCTCCGTCCGTGGGATTCTCCAGGCAAGAACGCTGGAGTGGGCTGCCGTGCCCTCCTCTGGGGGATCTTCCAGACTCAGGGATCGAACCCGAGTCTCTTAAGTCTCCTCAGTTGACAGGCAGGTTCTTTATCACTAGCGCCACCTGGGACGCCCACAGTACGTCCTTATTAATTATTTTATATATCTATATATATATATATAGCAAAGGACAGGCTTCACTGATGGCTCAGCTGGTAAAGAATCCGCCTGCGATGCGGGAGACTGGGGTTCGATCCCTGAGTTAGGAAGATCCCCTGGAGGAGGAAATGGCAACCCACTCCAATATTCTTGCCTGGAGAATCCCACAGACAGAGGAGCCTGGCGGGCTACAGTCCATGGGGTCACAAAGAGCCGGACACAGCTGAGCGACTTAACAGATAGAGCAGCAGAAACCAGCATGATCCTGTAAAGCAATTAGACTCCAATTAAAAACAAATTTAAAAAAAAACTAGTTAAAACAAATACCGTCCCTAACACTGTCGGAGATGTCAATAAATATTTGCATTAATGTAAAAGAAAAACATCAGGGTTCTCCAAGCGAGGAAGACAGGGGCTGTGTGGGGTCGCACCCCACCCCCCACCACCCCAGAAGCAGACACCGAGGCTTGGTCTCCAGGGAGGACTCCCTGTGGGGTTAGGATTGGCCGGCGGGGAACTTCTGGGCGATGAGTCAGTCCTGGGGGGGTCGCCAGAGATGCCCACGGCCGCCGAGGGGGCAGCAGGTCGCAGGGCATCCAGGCCTGTCCAGCTGACTGCCCGAAAGGACACAGTGTTCCAGCAACGCCAGCCCCTGGGAGCGGCCGCCAGTGTCTCCCAAGTGGAGCAGCCAGACACGGGGACGACGGAGCTGGAAAACGTGGAAGGGAGCCCAGTGGAGCGGCAGGAGCCAAGCGGATGGTCGGCCGGGTCCTGCAAGACAGTCCCCCTAACTGCTGATCCCAGCCCGAGTCCCCGTGGACGCCGGAGCTTCCGACCGAGCAGTTACTGCATTTGAGGTTCCCGAGACCCCTCTCAGCTGTTCAGTTCACTCGCTCGGTCGTGTCCGACTCTTTGGGACCCCATGGACCACACAGTCCGTGGAATTCTCCAGGCAAGAATACTGCAGTGGGTTGCCGTGTCCTTTTCCACCTTTGCCCTCACCGGGGATAAATTAAATCTCAAAGTCCCCCAGCCCCGTCCCCTCCAAGTCCTCAACTTGGCTGGTGGTGGTTTTTTTTTTTTTTTTTCTCCCTCGGGGGAATCACAGCCTGATCAGAGCAGACAGCCTAGTTCCAGAGAACGAAGGACTCGTGATTTTGACGTGACTGGTGACACCAAATGTCTTCCAGATGCTGAACGACCCGTTTTTGTTTTTTTAATCTAATCCATCCCTTGGAAAACGAAAAAGTGTACGGTGTCATTCTAGTTTCCGTGGGGTTTGCTTTCTTAAGTCATCACTTGGCTGCAACTTGGGGACCCTTGAAAGATGTGTGGGAGGCCCCTGATGGTTCTCAGGCCAGGGGGTGTTGAGTTGGGAAAAGGAATTTTGGGGCAAATGAGAAGGGCAGCGGGAGCCATCTCCCTGTGTGACTATGAAGGAAAGCTTCCCAGCCGGCTGTCTGCTGCAAACATTGAGCGAGCAGGTTCGCTTTGTCCTGGGAAATAAGGAACCTATTTTATGCACTCTGTGTTTCTCATTTTTAATGGTTCTCTTCTATTCATGCTGTGTTGTATTCTGTTTTATTTAATTTTATTCTATTCTGTTGTTCTATTAATGCTGCATTTAATTCTATTTTATTTAATTTTATTCTATTCTGTTGTTCTTTGGTCACTACGGCGTGTCTGACTCTTTGCGAACCCATGGACTGTAGCCCGCCAGGCTCCTCTGTCCATGGGATTCTCCAGGCAAGAGTACTGAAGTGGGTTGTCATTTCCTTCACCAGGGGATCTTCTAGACCCAGGGATCGAACTCATGTCCCCTGCATTGGCAGGGCCATTCTCGACCACTGTGCCACCTGAGCAGAGCAGTATTTAAAATTTTTTTCTATTCTATTAATATTTTATTTATTTAATTCTATTTTATTTTCATTCTATTTATCTTTGCATTCTATTGTACTTTATTCTTTTTATTTCACTATTATTTACTCTTATTTATTTTATTCCTACGTATTTTATTTTGGCTGACTATCCAAGAATAATTTAAACATCAAAAGAAAGCCATGTGGACATGATTTTTTGTGGTTGGGGGCTAATAACAGTCATCCATCCATCAATCCTCCCATCCACCCACCCACCCATCCATCCACCCACCCATCCATCCATCCATTCATCCATCTATCCATCCATCAATCCTCCCATCCACCCACCCATCCATCCATCCACCCACCCATCTATCCATCCATTCATCCATCTATCCATCCATCAATCCTCCCATCCACCCATCGATCCACCCACCCATCTATCCATCCATTCATCTATCTATCCATCCATCAATCCTCCCATCCACCCACCCATCCATCCATCTACCCATCAATCAATACACCCATCCACCCACCCATCCATCTATCCATTCATCCATCTATCAATCAATACACCCATCCACCCACCCATCCATCCATCCACCCATCTATCCATCAATCTACCTATCCACCCACCCATCCATCCATCCACCCATCTATCCATCCATCCATCTTCCCGTCTATCCATCCATCAATCAATCCACCCATCTACCCACCCACCCACCCACCCATCCATCCAACCACCCACCATCTCTCCATATATCCTTCCTTCCTTCCTTTCTCCCATCCTTCCTTCCTCTCCTTTTGTGTATGAGTGAGACTTCACATAGCCCATCCTTTACCCCCTTCTCCCACGATAAGGAGCTTTGATCTTATCGTGGGTGCAGATGTCGGGGCCCTTGTTGATAGTCACCAAGCCTGGGCACCCAACCACCAGCTGTTATGATTATGACTGTTGGCTGTCAGCAGCGCACAGCTGTCTGTTCTTCGCCAGATGGTCCTGGCCAGAAGATTATGCCCATACATGCCCTTCCTGGGGTGGGAGGCAGACCCCTGGCCAATCACTGGCTGTCTTGGTGGACAGAAGCCCGTCTTGCCCTCAGGAGGTACGCTCCATGCCCCCAGAGTGCCCAGCGGGGTCAGGTCAAGCATCAGCCCCAGCGGACACTCCTCCTCGTCCAGCCTCGCATTTTTATCTCCCGGGACTCTCCCCCCGTCACCCGTTGGCATGAGAATCCCCATCTCAGACTCTGCTTCCGGCAACCCCACTGGAGCCTCTTCCTTCTCATCACCAATAGTCAATCCCTAATTTCTGCCAGCTCCAGGAGTGCGCTCTGCTTGTATATTTCATGAACTTCAAGCCTCCCCCAGTCCTTCTGTCTGTTCTTACCGTTTCCATGTCCAGACGTGAGAGGGGAGGCCAGACTTCATCTTATTAAATTATCATCATATTTATGTCATCATATCATCATAAAGGAACCCCTTTCTGAACTAAGTCACACTATAGGGCGTTCCCCCAAATTTCCACTCTTATAATTTAAAAATATGTTTTGTTACCATTCAGTTGCTAAGCCATGTCCCACTCTTTGTGACCCCTGTGGACCGCAGCACGCCAGGCCTCCCTATCGCCAACTTCCAGAGTTTACTCAAACTCATGTCCATTGAGTTGGTGATGCCATCCAACTATCTCATCCTCTGTCGTCCCCTTCTCCTCCCACCTTCAATCTTTCCCAGCATCAGGGTCTTTTCCAATGAGTCAGCTCTTCGCATCAGGTGGCCAAAGGATTGGAGCTTCAGCTTCAGCATCGGTTCTTCCAATGAATGTTCAGGACTGATTTCCTTTAGGACGGACTGGTCTGATCACTTTGCAGTCCATGGGATTCTCAAAAGTTTTCTCCAGCATCACCATAATGGTGGTTTAGTTGCTAAGTTGTGTCTGACTCTTTTGACCCCATGGACTCTGGCCCACCAGGCTCCTCTGTCCATGGGATTCTCCAGGCAAGAATACTGGAGCGGGTTGCCACGCCCTCCTCCAGGGGATCTTCCTGACCCAGGGATCGAACCCAGGTCTCCTGCATTTACAGGCAGATTCTTTTCCTACTGAGCTATGAGGGAAGCCCATAATATGTTTACCGCCTGTTCAAAAATAATACAGTGCAGAAAATTTAGAAAGCTGATGCCAAAACCTCCCTCAGCACATACGAACTAATCAATCCCTACGAAAGCTTTCGTATGCCTTCTGCTATTTCCTCTCTGCCCTCTCAGGAGAGTTTCTGTAGAATATGCATTGGCTTAGGCTGTGCCTTTAGGATTTACGAGTATTTGCAAACCATTAAACGATCTTCTGAGAAGCTTTCAAACGGCTGCAGTTTCCAAGGAGAGACTGATTTCCTGCAGTCCCAAAGTGTGTGTGTCTGTTTCTTTTTTACTATTCTGCTGCTGTAAAGAATACTCTTGATAGATGGAGGTTGTCAGGAAGTGAATGAGTGTGTGTCTTTCCCAGAGTTCACATACGGAAGCCCTGATTCCAAAGGTGACCGTATTAGGAGGTGTGGTTAGATTAGGAGGCGGGGTTTCGACGAGGAGGCGGGGTTTCGACGAGGAGGCGGGGTTAGGCCAGGGGGCGGGGTTAGACCAGAAGGAGGGGGTAGACCAGGAGGCAGGCCTAGGCCAGGAGGCGGGGTTAGACCAGGAGGCGGGGTTAGGCCAGGAGGCGGGGTTAGACCAGGAGGCAGGGTTAGGCCAGGAGGCGGGGTTAGACCAGGAGGCGGGGTTAGGCCAGGAGGCGGGGTTAGACCAGGAGGCGGGGTTAGGCCAGGAGGCGGGGTTAGACCAGGAGGCGGGGTTAGGCCAGGAGGCGGGGTTAGGCCAGGAGGCGGGGTTAGACCAGGAGGCGGGGTTAGGCCAGGAGGCGGGGTTAGACCAGGAGGCGGGGTTGGACGAGAAGGTTGGGTTTTAGGAGATTATAGGCCAGGTCCCGGGATAGGATTAATGTCCTTATAAAAGGGAAAGTGGACTTTGTGTGGATCACAAGAAACTGTGGAAAATTCTGAAAGAGATGGGAATACTAGACCACCCGACCTGCCTCTTGAGAAACCTGTATGCAGGTCAGGAAGCAACAGTTAGAACTGGACATGGAACAACAGACTGGTTCCAAATAGGAAAAGGGGTAGGTCAAGGCTGTATATTGTCACCCTGCTTATTTAACTTATATGCAGAGTGCATCATGAGAAACGCTGGGCTAGAGGAAGCACAAGCTGGAATCAAGATTGCCGGGAGAAATATCAGTAACCTCAGATATGCAGATGACACCACCCTTATGGCAGAAAGTGAAGAGGAACTTAAAAGCCTCTTGATGAACGTGAAAGAGGAGAGTGAAAAAGTTGGCTTAAAGCTCAACATTCAGAAAACAAAGATCATGGCATCTGGTCCCCATCACTTCATGGCAAATAGGTGGGAAAACAGTGGACACAGTGGCTGACTTCATTTTCTTGGGTTCCAAAATCACTGCAGATGGTGACTGCAGCCATGAAATTAAAAGATGCTTACTCCTTGGGAGAAAAGTTATGACCAACCTAGACAGCATATTAAAAAGCAGAGACGTTAATTTGCCAAAAAAGGTCCACCTGGTCAAGGCTCTGGTTTTTCCCGTGGTCATGTATGGATGTGAGAGTTGGACTATAAAGAAAGCTGAGCACTGAAGAATTGATGCTTTTGAGCTATGGTGTTGGAGAAGACTCTTGAGAGTCCCTTGGACTGCAAGGAGATCCAACCAGTCCATCCTAAAGGAGATCAGTCCTGGGTGTTCATTGGAAGGACTGATGCTAAAGCTGAAACTCCAGTACTTTGGCCACCTCATGCGAAGAGCTGTCTCATTTGAAAAGACCCTGATGCTGGGAGGGATTGAGGGCAGGAGGTGAAAGGGACGACAGAGGATGAGATGGTTGGATGGCATCACCGACTCGATGGACATGAGTTTGAGCAGACTCCGGGAGTCGGTGATAGACAGGGAGGCCTGGCGTGCTGCGGTCCATGGGGTCACAAAGAGTCGGACACAACTGAGCGACTGAACAGAACTGAAGAGTAAGAGACACCCAGAGCTGTCTCTCCAACAGGTGAGGACGCAGAGGGAAGGTGGTCACCCACACGCTGGAAGCCGGCCCCAGCAGACACAGAATCTGCCCACCGCGGGATCTCAGACTCCCAGCCTCCTCCAGGACTATGGGAATAAGGGTCTGTTGTTTAAACTGTGTGCACCCATCTGTTTTACAGTATATATATATATAGGCTTCCCTGGTGGCACTAGTGGTAAACAACCCGCCTGCCAATGCAGGAGACAAAAGAGACTCAGGTTTCATCCCTGGGTTGCAAAGATCCCGTGGAAGAGGGCATGGCAACCCACCCCAGTATTGTTGCCTGGAGAATCCCATGGACAGAGGAGCCTGGCAGGCTACAGTCCATGAGGTTGCAAAGAGTCGGACACAACTGAAGTCACTTAACATGCAGGCATGTACACAAAAGTCTGGCTGGGAGGGCAGATTACAAGTGGACCAAAGTCAGATGAACTAGCCGTTAAAAACTGAAGAAATAGATTAGGTCCCAGAATAAGACTGGGAGACACCGAGGGTAACAGTAAAATGTAGAATTGCCTTTTGCATCCATCAAGAATGGTCCAACCTTGGTCACGTCCTGTGGTTCAACTGGTATGCACATATCGCACCTGTTACCGGAGTAGGTTCATTTGCTTGACACCCAGCAAGCAGTCAGTCCTAAAGGAAATCAACCCTGAATACTCACTGGAAGGACTGAAGCTGAAGCGCCAATACTTTGGGCAGCTGATGCAAAGAGCTGACTCAATGGAAAAAAAACCCTGATACTGGGAAAGATTGAGGGTGGGAGAAGGGGACGACAGGGGATGAGATGGATGGCATCACTGACTCAGTGGACATGAATCGGAGCAAACTCTGGGAGAAAGTGAAGGACAGATGACCCTCACAGGCTATAGTCCATGAGGTCGCAAAGAACTGAACACAATCAGCAAAAGCAAACACTGCAATGCTGAGATCTGCAGTAGAGAGAGAGCTTATTCACAAGAGTTGGACCATAAAGAAGGCTGAGCACTGAAGAATTGATGCTTTTGAACTGTGGTGCTGGAGAAGACTCTTGAGAGTCCCTTGGACTGCAAGGAGATCCAACCAGTCCATCCTAAAGGACATCAGTCCTGAATATTCATTGGAAGGACTATTGCTGAAGCTGAAGCTTCAAGCAACACAGGTAGTGAAAGACTTGGCAACTGAACAATAACGTTAGTTGAATGCATTGACTTGATGAGCCCCATTGCTTGCCTGTTCCCAAATGTCCTCGGTCCCACTCCTGGTCTGGCTAATGAACTTCACTCCAGTTCTGTGGTGTTTGGATACAAGGCAGGAAGATTTTTCAACTAACTTAATTTTCATTCTGGACGGTAAGAGTCTCTTGGAGCCAAAGCATTTGTGTGATGTTATGGAAATTTTTTTGTTTTGAACCAAGGAACACAGCACCGGGGGAAAAAAAAAAAAAAGCAAAGTCATCATAATGAATCAGAGAAGTCTTCAAAATGTCTCTCTGGAGAGACATAAAGAAAAAAAAACCTCCAAGCCTGCCATTCAGAGACCAGTGGTGCCAGGGATGATGGCTGATGATGGGGACTCAGTCTCTCAGTGGTCAAATGCACCCAGCTTCCAGAAGCTTCTAAAAAGAGAAACATGTCAGCCATGGTGCAGTGCAGTTGTCAGAGGCTGGAGATTTGCCAGGTAGGGTCTTCCTTTTGAAGGTACTTGGGATGAAGTGGGAAGTTCCCAGGGAAGGGTCTTTGGAATTTGGCAGGAAGCACATGGTTTCTTCATTGAGAGGCTGACTAACCTCAAGGTGCCAAAAGGGCTGCAGCAGCTCCAGCATCCCTTTCCTCCCTAAGAAGCGTCCCAGAAGTCCTTTTGTTTACAACTTGCCCAAGGTCCACACTGCCTATAGGCCTCAAGGTTGCAGTAATTGGCAGAGTGAAAAGCCTGAAAAGTGAGAGGCAGAAAAAGATGCAGAGAGAAGTTTGCAAGCAGGTGTGGGTCTCTCTGGGTGTGGGTCTCTCTTCCCAGGTGGTGCTAGTGGTAAAGAAGCCGCCTGCCAATGCAGATGAAATAGGCCTGGTTCGGGAAGATGCCCTGGAGAAGGGAATGGCAGCCCACCCCAGGATTCTTGCCTGAAGAATCCCAAGGACAGAGAAGTCTGGCGGGCTCCAGTCCCTGGGGATGGCCAAGAGTCAGACACTAATGAAGGGACTTAGCATTCGTGCATTGCAGGGGAGGGGAGGTGGGGGGCTCCCTGACTGAGCAGTCAATCCACGGTAACTATTAAAAAGTTAACACTTTTACAAGCCATTTTTCTGTTTTTCTGTTCCCTCCCCCCCCCCCCACATGATTACATTATGTAACTGCAGTCCTGTGTGTTGGGGTTTCCGTTGGCCAAGAAAAAGAACCATCGTTCTCCCCGCCTCCTCAGTGTGTTTGTTCAGCTGTCGAGGAGCCGTGGCGTGTGTGTGTGTGTGTGTGTGTGTGTGTGTGTGTGTGTGTGTGTGGAGGGGGTGGGGTGGAATGGGAGGAGGGTTCTGAGTCATCCCGAGAGGAAAGGTGTGCGATGGGAAGGGTCTGAGCCGGGGGGCAGGGTGGAATGATGGAACCGTGACTCAGGGCTATTTCTCGGTCTAACCCAGCTGTTCCAGGGCCCTGAAGGCAGGCAGAGAGCATTTGAAGCTCAGAGATTCACTTCCTGGGTGATAAGGAGCCTGCCAATGCAGTGGGTTCGATCCCTGGGTCGGGAAGATTTCCCCTGGAGGAGGGCATGGCCACCCAGTCCAGTCTCCTTGCCTGGAGCATCCCATGGACAGAGGAGCCTGGCGGGGCTACAGTCCATGGGGTCGCAGAGAGTCCGATAAGACTGAAGCGACTCAGCGCCCAGCTGAGCCTGGGCCAGGGGCCAAAGGGCCACGCTGCAGCTGTGGCTGGCGACTGTCCCCAGAAAGGTCACTCCCCACCCCCAACCTGGGCGCCAGCTGCCTCCAAAGGGTAAGAAGAGACGGTGGCCTGCACGTCCCCATTCCTGTCTTTGGGGGGCAGACGCTTAGGGATTCCAAAGAACCTGCAAAGGAGGTTCTTGGCCAGCCTGAGAAGTAAGGATCAAGGCGTGTCCGACTCTCTGCAACTCCATGGACTGTAGTCCACCAGGTTCCTCTGCCCCTAGGACTCTCCAGGCAAGGATACCGGAGTGGGTTGCCATTTCCTGCTCCTGGGGAATCTTCCCAACCCAGGGATCGAATCCACGTCTGCTGCAGCGGCAGGCGGGTTCTTCACCGCTAAGGCCACCTGGGAAACCCCAGGGGCGTCCGCCCTGCGCCCTTAAAAGCCTCACCCACGCTCTGCGCTGTGCTGGTCCAGGTTGGACTCTGGGGTCCGCGGACTGCGGCGTCCAAGGCAGAGGGGAGCACGCTTAACAGACAAGGGGAGGGGAAGAGAGTCTGTTTAGGGGTTCCCAAGAAGAGAGGAGTGGAAGCGGGGCGTGGAGACGCGGCCCCAGCCGGAGAGGGTTAGGTTCCAGCCCGCGCGCCCCTCCGCGGCGGCTCGCTCCCCGGCGGCTCCAGGGTTGGGGCGGCGACCGCGGGCCGGGAAGAGCTCAGGCCGGGGCGGGCCGATCGCGCCGCGCCCCACCCGGGTTCCGCCCTCCTGCCTGCCCCGCCCCGGGGGGGGGCTGGGTGGGGTAGTCCTGCCCGCCGGCTGCCGCCGCCGCCGCCGCAGCCCGCGCGCCCCACTCCCGGGACGCTCCCTGCGCGGCTAGGGGCGCACCATGGCGCGTCGGGCCGCCCTGGCGCTGCTGCTGTTCGGCCTGCTTGGAAGCCTGGTGTCCACCCAGGGTGAGTGAGCGCCGGCCGGTGGGCACCCCCCTACAGCCGACCACGACCGGGGGCGCGCGGGTCGGACTTGGCGACCCGCGTTGGGACCCTAGGAAAGTGGGGGGCGGCGCGCGGATCGAACTTGGCGATCCGCGTTGGGACCCCAGGAAAGGGGGGGCGGCGCGCGGATCGGACTTGGCGACCCGCGTTGGGACGCCAGGAAAGAGGGGGCGGAGAACCTTAGGGGCCGGTCCGTGGGGGGGCGGGGAGGAGTGGGCATCCTTTGGGACGCACTTTGGGGGACGCACTTGGGGAGGGTTACCTGGGGGCGGACGGTGTCGGAGCTCACCTGCCTGGTGGGGGCGCACGATGCCGGGAGACGGGCCCCGGTGGGAGGCTTACTTTGTGTGGCTGGAGCCCGGGCGCGCGGGGCGGGACGGCGCCGGGGACCCCCGGGGCTCTCCTCTCCACGACAAGGATCCGCTGTGCCAGCCGGGGGCCGACGCCCCAAGGAGGCGGGCTCCCTCTTTCCGCTCACTTTCTCCCCGTGCGCCTTTGGAGGCGGACCCTCTCAAAGTTTTTTGTTGTTGTTGTTTGCTTTCAAATCCGCAAAGTGTTCAAGTTGGAGGCACTCAATGGGCATTGGCGGCGGCCTCAGACCCCTCCGGAGACCCCACCTCCCGCCCCATCCGGGTTCCCCTTTCGTTCCCGGGCGCACCCGTGCGCCCCTGCGGCGGGCCCCGGTCCCGACTGCGCGCGGGCCGGGCCTGGTGACGGCAGCCTCCTCGGAGCCACGCCCTACGGCCCCGGCCTAAATTTGGACTTGGCCCCGGAGCCTGAAACCCGGGAGACGGGGAGGGAGGCAGGAAAAACTCGGAGGCCTTGAAACCATCAAGCGTTTTGTGTGTGTGTTAGGGCCGCGGGGACTTGGTGAGCGCGCCGCTCGGGTGCAGGGCTCCGCATCCAAGAGAGGCGTAATGATCAGCCATGTGGCCCGGGAAATAACTGGGGAAAAACCCTAGGAAAAAAAATAAAATAAAGGACGCCCCGGCCGGCCACCCTCCACACCCCGCCTGCCTGTCTGTTGCCTGAGTTTTCTTTCTCCTTTTAAAATGGAATTTGAGATCCTGGTTCCCTGTCTTCTGTGTCCTAAAAGGAAAGTTACTGGGTGTGGCTTTAAAAAAAAAAAAAAAAAACCGGTTTCTCCAATTAACGGTCTCTTTCTCTCCTTTATATATGGTTGTTTTTTTAAGGAGCCAGCGACTGGAGCTGCGTCCAGCTTTCAGGATTGGCTGGCTCGGTGGTAGGCATGTTTTAGGAACCAGAATGCAGGACCCCGAGGACCTAAAAAAATGTTGATCTGGAAATTTCCAGCTCGGCGCGATGAAGGTTTTATTTTTTAAGCCCTGGCTCCCGCCTGCTGTTTGTCTTAGGGAGGGTTTGCTAATTAACGTGTGAACTTTTAAACTGTGCGCCTTTCCTGGTGGCTCAGCTGGTAAAGAATCCACCTGGATCCCTGGGTCAGGAAGATTCCCCTGGAGAAGGGGACGGCCACCCACTCCGGTATTCTGGCCTGGAGAATCCCATGGACGGAGGAGCCTGGTGGGCTCCAGTCCAGGGGGGTCGCAAAAGCGGCTTTCAGTTGAAAACACGTTCAAGAACTTGTGCACTTGGGGTTTTTTTTTGGCGGAGGCTTTAGAAGACATTCAGCCTGATCCACGGGGACTTGTTGGAAAACTTTATAGCTTGTTGGGGAGGGCCCCGGATCGGGTTTCCTGTTTCTCTCTTTCCTGCCTTAAAACCTGCGTGGTTTGCTCCACCACCAAGTTCTTCGCGAGAGCGTTTTGTTGTTGTGTGTCTGTTGCAGTGTGTGAGTCGCATCTGCTCAGGAGAGTTTTTCTAGCCCCCACAGGGGCTGAGTGAGCCTCCAGGGAAGCCCCGTATAGGGCAGCTGCCCACCAGCCATCTCTCCTACCGATGGTAGTGTTCGCGTGTCCGAGCTATTCTGTTAATTCTCCTTCCCCAGGTTCTGTCCGCCTCATCCACCCTCTGCATCTGCCTCTCTATTCCTGCCCTGCAGAGAGCTGCATCTCAACCATTTTTTTCTAGATTCCGCATATACGGAAGCGTACAGTCTTAACCCCCGGATGGCCAGGGAAGTCTTCCTCCACCAATTCTTATGATTCATAAGGCATTGTGTGTTTATGGATCTCCAGAAGTCCGTTTGTGGATATATAACAGGTTTCCCTGGTGACTCAGATGGTAAAGAATCCGCCTGCCAATGCAGGAGAAAGGGGTTCAATCCCTGGGTGGGGACGATCCCCTGGAGGAGGGCATGGCAACCCACTCCAGAGTTCTTGCCTGGAGAATCCCGTGGACGGAGGAGCCTGGAGGGCTTCAGTCTATGGGGTCACAGAAGAGTCAGACACGACTGAGCAACTAACCCTTCGTGGACTTCCCTAGTGACCCAGTGGCTAAGACTCTGAGCTGCCAATACGGGGGGCACGGTTTCAATTCCTAGTCGGGGAATTATTTCCACATGCTGCAAACGAAGACCCAGGGACCGAACCTGGGTCTCCTGAACTGCAGGCAAAGTTTTTACCGTCTGAGTCACCGGGGAAGCCCCAAATAGCACCTGGTGTAGCCAAATAAAAATATATATAAAAAAAGTAAAAGCAGCTAAGTAAATGCCACCCCCTCTGTACAGGTTGTCGAAACAGGTTCCTTTAGCCATGCCGAATATTTACCCAGCTTTGAAAAGGGCAGGGAAAGGACTTTGGCCTTGACTAGACAGACCTCTGTTGGCAAAGTAATGTCTCTGCTTTTCAATATGCTGTCTAGGTTGGTCATAGCTTTTCTTCCAAGGAGCAAGTGTCTTTTAATTTCATGGCTGCAGTCACTGTCCGCCATGATTTTGGAGCCCAAGAAAATGAAGTCTGTCACTGTCTCCATTTTCACCCATCTATTTGCTATGAAGGGTTGGGACCAGATAACATGACTGCATGTATAATCATAATGAAAAGGGTGAGGGAAGAGAAGTCTATACCTGTTTTCAACAGAGCGTTTGTGGATTTTTTTTTTTTTTTTTAATTTATTTTTGGCTGCACTGGGGCTCTGTTAGACTTCCCGGGTGGCTTAGCAGTAAAGAATCCAGCTGCCAATGCAAGAGACGGAAGAGTCGTGGGTTTGATGCCTGGGTCGGGAAGATCCCCTGGAGGAGGGCCTGGCGACCCACTCCAGTCTTCTTGCCTGGAGAATCCCAGGGACAGAGGAGCCTGCTGGGCCGCAGTCCACAGGGTCGCAAAGAGTCAGACAGGACTGAGCGCGCACGCAGAGGGTCTGGCTCTTGTTGTGGCCAGTGTGGGTTACTCTGCAGTCGCAGAGCATGGGGTCTGGGCGCGGGGCTTCAGTCACTGCGGCCTCCGGACTCTGGAGTCCAGGCTTGGTAGCTGTAGCGCTTGGACTTGGTTGCTCTGATGCGTTTGGGACCTTCCCGGGCCGGGGATCAAACCTGTGTTGTTCTGCATTGGCAGGTAGATTCTTAACCACTGGACCACCAGGGAAGTCCCAGTCCTAATTTATAATCACCCTTACAACCGTATGGGACAAGGACACACATCAAACACCCTTCTACCACACTCAACAGTTGTGAGTATTTTCTTATGTTCGTGTCCTCCTGGGAGAACGGCCTGGTTGTATGGGACACGCAAATAGTGTGTTGTGTCTGACTCTCTGTGACCCCATGGACCGCAGCACGCCAGGCCTCCCTGTCCATCACCAACTCCCAGAGCTTGCTCAAACTCATGTCCATTGAGTCGGTGATGCCATCCGACCATCTCATCCTCTGTCATCCCCTTCTCCTCCCGCCCTCAATCCCTCCCAGCATCAGGGTCTTTTCCAATGAGGCAGCTCTTTGCATGAGGTGGCCAAAGGATTGGAGTTTCTGCTTCAGCATGAGTCCTTCCAATGAATATTCAGGACTGATGTCCTTTAGGATGGACTGGTTGGATCTCCTTGCAGTCCAAGGGACTCTCAAAAGCCTTCTCCAACACCACAGCTCAAAAGCATCAATTCTGTGCTCAGCATTCTTTACAGTCCAGCTCTCACATCCATACATGACTACTGAGAAAACCCTAGCCTTGACTAGATGGACCTTTGTTGACAAAGTAATGTCTCTGCTTTTTAATATGCTGTCTAGGTTGGTCATAGCTTTTCTAACAAGAAGCAAGCGTCTTTTAATTTCATGGCTGCAGTCACCATCTGCCGTGATTTTGGAGCCCCCCAAAAATAAAGTCTGACACTGTTTCCACTGTTTTTCCCCATCTTTTTGCCATAAAGGGTTGGGACCAGTTGACATGACTGCACATCTAATCATAATGAAAAGTTTGAAAGCTTGCAAGAATCACCAAAATATGACACACAGACAGGAAGTGAGCCCATGTTATAGTGAAAATGGAGCCTGTAAATTTGGTGGCGTTGGATCGGGGTTGCCGCCAACCCTCGGTTTGTAAAAAAATAAAAACCTGTAAAGCAAAAGACAGGAAAACCAGGTCTGCCCGTGGCTTTCACAGCTCCAGCTGTATCTGTTCACGTAGGGAAACGGCAGTTCCTTTTCTTGTTGTGTTTTTTTTTTTTAATTTCCTGTTCGTATGGTTTACCGAGTTCTTATAGCAGTTTTGGGAGTTGGCTTATGGGTGTGTTCATTTCAGCTTTGTCTCTGAATGACTGGGTACTGGCCACCTTCGGCTAACTCAGATTATTTTTTAAAAACTCCTGTAAACAGGAGACCAGAAACTTCCTTTTTTCTTTTTTTTTTTTAATTCCCCAGTGTTTCTCCATGGGGTGGGGGATGGGGGGCTCGAGACCTCCGACGTGCTGTGAATTTAGTGCATTCAAAGAAGGAAATCATCAGACAGGTCAGAGGAGCAGACACCAGCTTGCTTCTGCCCACGCTTTGCTAAGTAAGCGCCGGTGTGATTTCAGTGCTGGTTCGTGCCTCTGGGTGGACCTGGCTTGGTAGTGAAACCTCTTTGTTCCTGAGGGTCGCAGGCTGGGGAGTTTGACATGCCTTTGCAAGTCTGAAGCCTCTTTTCCCTTCGCTCTGCCTTCTGCCTGTGAAAGTTTTTGATACAATCTCTTTATTTTTGCAGAAGAACCAGTCAGGACATCAGTGACTTTTCAAACAGCCGAGTAATGACTCCTTAGGGTGCTTTTGAGGGGGAAAAAAAAAGGATAACTTTTTTAAAAAAATGTTTTTAATTGATTGATGATTGCTTTACAATATTGGCTTGATTTCTGTCATACAGCAACATGAATTATCCATCAGTTCAGTTCAGTTGCTCATTTGTATCCGACTCTTTGTGACCCCACGGACTGCAGCATGCCAGGCCTCCCCGTCCATCACCAACTCCCAGAGTTTACTCAAACCCATATCCATCAAGTCAGTGATGCCATCCAACCATCTCATCCTCTGTCATCCCCATAAGCGTACATATGTCTGGGATTCCCCAGGTGGTGCTAGTGGTAAAAAAAAAAAACCCACCTGCCAGACGTTAAGAGACAAGGGTTCGATCCCTGGATGGAGAAGATCCCCTGGAGGAAGGCATGGCAACCCACTCCAGTATCCTAGCCTGGAGAATCCCATGGACAGAGGAGCCTGGCGGGCTACAGTCATGGGGTCGCAAAGAGCCGGACACGACTGAGCGTGCACACACACAAGTATGTCCCCTGCGTCTTGAATCCCACCTCCACGTTCATCTAGCAGCTAATCTTTCAGCAGAAACTCTGCGGGCCAGAAGGGAATGGCAGGATATCTTTAAAGTACTGGAAGGAAAAAAAAAAGTAATCTACAACCAAGATTACCCGGCAAGGATCTCATTCAATATTGATGGGGAAGTCAAAAGGTTTACAGATAAGCAAGCGATGAAGACAGTTTAACACCAGTGAACCAGCTTTCCAGCAAATACTAAAGGCCCTTCCGTAGGGCAGTATACCCAGGAGGAAGGAAAGACCTACAGAAAAACCCAACCCAAAGCAATGAAGAAGACGCAGTATACCCAGGAGGAAGGAAAGACCTACAGAAAAACCCAACCCAAAGCAATGAAGAAGACGGCAGGAGGAGCAGACATACGTCAATCATTGCTTTTTAAGTGTCAGCAGAGAGTTAGGGTGAATTCCCGTTTGCTCACCGCCCTTCCTTGAGCACGCGGCTAAAGTCAGGAGGGCTGCATTCCAGAGCTTGGAAGGCATTAGTCATCCCCAGACCGTGTAGCCAGAACACTGTGACCACTGCTTTTTCTCAGCGTCCCCACCCTTCTCCCACTCGCCACCCGCAACCACCCCCCCAGCCTTGTCTGATCGCGCTCTGCCCCAGTTTGCAAACTGCCCAGAAACTTTGCAGTGGTGTGACCGCAGGAATGCGGTGGACCGCTCGTGTTAGGGTTAGACAGACAGCAAGCAGATGATGCTGCCTCTGGGGCGGGCGTGGAGGCGTGTAGATTTCTCTCTGCACGGCGAGAATTCACGTGTTGCCCATCACCATCTGCTGTTGGCGGGGTATCTTGTCTTAGGAAAGGGCAGGAGGTCCGTACTCCATGGAGGATCAAGATGCCCTCATGTTGGGCACGGGATGAAGCCTTGCCGGACAAAGGAAGCCAGGGAGATTGAATTCTTCAGTGCTTGAACGAGGAGCGACAGCGTGTAGGGGGAAGAAAAAGGGCCTGGCTGGGTCTGAGAACAGGCAGGGAGTCGTGGGGGGTGAGGTCCCGGGTATGGGGTGTTCCCTGACCCATGAGGGCGGTCCTCACCCCCGCCTCTGTGCTGAGGACTGAATTCAGGACCGCTGGCTGGGTTGGGGTTTCCCTGGTGGCTCAGCTGGTAAAGAATCCGCCTGCGATGCAGGAGACGTGGGTTCGATTCCTGCGTCGGGGAGATTCCCTGGAGAAGGGAATGGCAACCCACTCCAGTATTCTTGCCTGGAGAATCCCCGTTGGCAGAGGAGCCTGGCGGGCTACAGTCCACGGGGTCGCAAAAAATCGGACATGACTGAAGTGACTTAGAACAGCATGCAGGGCCTGGCTGGACTGAGGCAGCCCTTGGTAGATGTGATTGATGATTGACGGATGGATGATGGGTTATAGATTTATAGATGATGGACAGGATGCAGGCATAGCTAGAGACATGATAGATAATAGATAAGGCAAATAGATGTCATGATTACACAGTTAGATGGATGGATGAATGTAGATGGATAGATCTTGAAGTTTTCCAGTAGTCATGTATGGATGTGAGAGCTGGACCATAAAGAAGGCTGAGCGCTGAAGAATGGATGCTTGTGAGCTGTGGCGTTGGAGAAGACTCTTGAGAGTCCCTCGAGCTGCAAGGAGATCCAAGCAGTCCATCCTAAAGGAAATCAGTCCTGAGTGTTCATTGGAAGGACTGATGCTGAAGCTGAAACTCCAATACTCTGGCCACCTGATGCGAAGAGCTGACTCATTTGAAAAGACCCTGATGCTGGGAAAGATTGAGGGCGGGAGGAGAAGGGGATGACAGAGGATGAGATGGTTTGATGGCATCACCGACTCGATGGGCATGAGTCTGAGTAAACTCCGGGAGTTGGTGATGGACAGGGAGGCCTGGCGTGCTGCAGTCCATGTGGTCACAAAGAGTTGGACCCAACTGAGCAACTGAACTGAACTAAACTGAGATCTTGAAAGTGAAAGTCGCTCAGTCATGTCCACCTCTTTGCGACCCCCATGGACTATATACAGTCCAAGGAATTCTCCAGGCCAGAATCTTGAAGTGGGTAGCCTTTCCCTTCTGCAGGGTGTAGATCTTAGATGAATGATCACGGATAAATGGTACATAAATTATAGATAAGGTGAATAGACCGGCTAGACTCCTTATAATCTTATCACCGGAATGTGAGTTATCATCTCTGCATTCCTGAAAGATGAGGGACTCAGGCCTGGGGAAGAAGGCGCGTGTCGGCCGGGGTGTGGACTACGCACTCTGTCCCGGCTGCAGGAAAGAAGCTTCCCTGTCCGCCTCTGCGAAGGCTGATGCTGGCTTCCTCCGAGATCCCACCCCGCCCCCCCAAAACCTCTCTCCAGCTTACTCTTCACCTCTGTAACCGCTGATGGATCTAATCCACTATAATTGTGCCCACGGCGTCTACACCGTGTTGAAAGAGGGCTGAGCGCTGGAGAAGGGCTCTCTGAGCTGGGAGATGGCGCCGTGGATGTGGTTCGGTGCCCCGCATCCACGGGGCGACTGAGCATTGCTGTGACTTGCTGTTCGGGGTCTTCACATCCTCCCGTTGGGGTCTGTCCAGCTGTCACCCTGGCGGGACTCCGGGGAAATGGGAAGCCTGGGCACCTGCGGGCTCAGTGGTTGTCAGGGGCACAGGCTCGTGGATTCTGTGGCAGGTGAAGCCCCAGATGGTGCCCCCCGCAAGGAGCCCAGCGCCCAGCCCTTGGGGACACCCAGGGTCTCGGGAGGATGGGATGACGGAAGGAAGGAAGACCAGCTGGCCGTGGGGGCGGGGAGGATGCTGAGTGATGAATCATGGCCCGGCGTTCCCTCCGGGGCCCGCCTCTCCCGGTCTGAGTCACGGGGTGCCCCCCACCCCCGCCTCCAGCACATCCGGAGGCTTGAGGGGGCACCGCCTGCAAACCTCAGATGCGCTGCAGGCTTCCGGGCCATGGGCTGGGGTCCTGCCAACCTCTGCAGCGGGCGAACCGCCTTGAATGTTTCTGCCTCCGAGGCCTGCTCCTGGCACTCAGCTTCTGGCCGAGTGGACAGTCCGTCCCGCCTCCAGGATCGCCGGGGTGGCGGTAGGGAGGGCCTGTGTGTGGGCCTCCCTCCACCCCTGCCGGGGTGGGCGGCACTCAGGGGAGCTGTCAGCTTCTGGAAGTCGGGGTGGGGAGACAGGAGAGCAGCCTCTTGGGAGAGTGGGGGCCGGGTCCGCCCAAGTGATGGTGGAGAACTGTCAAGGCTGGGCATAGCACTTGTTCAGTACATATTCACGCACACACACGCATAGCACTTGTTCAGTACATATTCACGCACACACACGCATAGCACTTGTTCAGTATGTATTCACGCAAACAGACATGCATAGCATGTTGAATACATATTCACACACACAGGCATAGCACTTGTTCAATACATATTCTCACACACACACACACATATGCACGCGTGAGCGCGTACTTCCAACACACACACGCACTAGGGTGAGCGTGTTTGTCGCTCAGTCGTGTCCTGCTCTCTGCGACCCCGTGGACTGCAGCCCGCCAGGCTCCTCTGTCCCCGGGATTCTCCAGGCAAGGATACTGGAGTGGGTGGCCATGCCCTCCTCCAGGGGATCTTCCCCACCACAGGGATGGAACCTCCACCTCTTACGTTGGCAGGCGGGTTCTTTACCATCTGAAACACCTGGGAAGCCCCAGATGTAGGAGTGTGTACGTCTGAGTCTTAAACTCCTTATTCATCACCCCACCACCACTTCTGCCTTTTGGGAACCGCAAGCTGTGTTTTCTGTGTCTGTGAAGCTGTTTTGGTTTTATAAATAGCCGCGCTGGTACAATTTTTTTTTACATTGTGCACGTCAGTGATACATGATATCTGTCTGTCTCTGTCTGGCTGACTTCACTGAGTATAATCCTCTGCAGGTCCACCCATCTGGCCGCAAATGGTGTGATTGCATTCTTTTTTTTTTTTAAATAATATCTGCCTGCCTGTTCTTAATACACACATGGGGAAAAATCACACACACACAGACACACTGCTCCGAAGTCTATACTCACACGTGGGCACACACCCAACCTAGACACATCGGCATAGGAAACCCTGTGTGTGCACATACCACAAATCCAGACATCCACGCTGCCCTTGGACACACCCTTGCACGCACACGTACAAAGCAAACACACATACCTATTCGGATGCACGCATGCAAACACCCCAAACCACACACCTACACGCCAACCCCGCGTGGATCCCAAGTGAGTGAAAGTCACTCAGGCGTGTCTGACTCTTCGCCACTCCCTGGACTGTAGCCCCGCCAGGCTCCTCTGTCCATGGGATTCTCCAGGCGAGGATACTGGAGTGGGTTGCCATGCCCTCCTGCAGGGGATCTTCCCAATCTGGAAATTGAACCCAGCTCTCCCGCATTGCACGCAGGTTCTCTACCGTCTGACCCACCGGGGAAGCCCAAGCCACTCTGTGAATGGATACAGACAGATACACACACACTCAATCACATGTACAAAGAGAGGAAGGCAGAGGGGGAGAGTTCCCGTCTGTCTGTGTGACATTCCGCAGGACAGAACATATCGTGACCGTCTGGAGCTTCCCGGGGATGAAGGCGGCCTGTTAGATGCCGGGCACTTCCTGAGGTGGGGAGAGGGTGGGATGTATGTCATCTTTGATTTGTGCACATTGGCAAAGACCCAGATGCTGGGAAAGGTGGAAGGCGGGAGGAGAAGGGGGCGACAGAGTATGAGAGGGTTGGATGGCATCACCGACTCGACGGACATGAGTTTGAATAAAGTTTGGGAGTTGGTGATGGACAGGGAGGCCTGGCGTGCTGCAGTCCATGGGGTCACAAAGAGTCAGACACGACTGAGCGACTGAACTGAACTGAACAGTGATCCTCCAGTCGGCCACCATTCTCCTTTCTGCTGACCGGACACTCAGCAGAATTCCCCTTGCTTTTCTTCAATGCACCATTAATCGGCTAGAAAGAGAAATAGTATCGACATCGTTTCAATAAGGCAGTCAGCAACCAGATAGAAGAAGAGGGGGATAAAGGCCGTTTCCCCCTTCTCGGCAGCAGTTAAGAAAAAAAAAGGAAAAGTTACCCTTTTCTGGATCATCTGGTATTTTTACAGGGAGTGTGTTTGGGTTGTATAGTTATAGACAGGTTGCTATTCCAAGGGTTTTCCTCTCCATGTTTTCTCCGTGTGTTGGAAATGGGGCTTCTCTGGTAACTCAGATGGTGAAGAATCCACCTGCCCATGCAGAACACGCGGGTTGGATCCCTGGGGCGTGAGGGAACCCCCTGGAGAAGGGAATGGCTACCCGCCCCAGTGCTGGAAGTTGTTCCTTGCCGATTTCAAAAGACCGGCTTTTTTTAGAGTAACTCACGTGCAGAATGATCCTGGCTTCCCACCAGTTTAATTGCCGCTAAACCCTGAGATCGTCGACAGTCTAAAACACCAGCTGACATGTTCTTACTTTTAGGCTTGAGAGTGAATATTGCAAAAGAGAATTCAACACGTGATCCTCCTTCCAAAACCATGCCCTCTTTTTATTGTTCTCTTACCTTCCGAATTTAATTTTTAGTAACCAACTGGACAATTTTTTTTTTTTTTTCAGATGATTTCGATTTATCGCTCGCCCTTGACGGTAAGTAATATTGCAAGCATTTTATAGACTTGGAATACAGTAAATCTTTTGAAACACGTCTTAACGGCGATCACTAGACTCATATTTGTTGAGGACAGTTGAGATGCTCTCATCGGGATATGTTAATCCTTTTTTTTGGTGGGATAACTTTCTGTACCCTGTGGCAGTCAGGAGGCCACACAGGATTGCCAGGCGCTTGGAGGAGTGGGCAGCCCTCCATGGGCTGGTCCTGGGTGAGCTGATTTCCTGTGGACTGAGCTCTCATGGGCTGATTCCCTGTCCGTTGGTCCCTCGTGGGCTGGTGTCCCATGGCCTGGTCTCCCGAGGGCTGCTCCCCCGGGGTCACACCGACCCCATCCCTTATCTCATGGCTGCATCTCCCCGCTCTCCGTGTCTCCTTTCACGTGGCCACTTGATGTCAGCGCCTCTCCATCTCCTAATCTCCTTCTCCTAAGGGCCGTCGCCTGGAAGGGTCTCTGCTAATCCACTGTGACTCCCCCACCTTCACCAACGTTACTTGCAAAGACCCGCTTTCTAAAGAAGGTCACATTCTGAGGCTCCTGTTGAATTGGGGGGCCCAGGATCCATCCCAGGACATCTTATTTTTAACTCCTGGGGTGCCATGCGGAGGCATCAGTGAAACCCACGAGAGCGGCTGGGTTCCCAAAAGCCAGCGGGGGCGGGGGAGGGGGGAGACTCTTATTTTTGACGGTGGAACTCTTCTTCTGCTTGGCTGCTGGGAAGTGATGCCCTGAAGGTGTCCGTGGTCCAGATGATCTCAGGCCCACTCTGCCTTGGTGCCCAGAGGGTCAGCCTCAGTGGGGGTCCCAGATGGCAAAAAGGGCGCTCCGCTCAAGAACCCTGAACAGGCTTTCGGCCAAGGGTCCCCCCAACCCCGGCCCCGGCTCCTGCAAAGCCCCCGAGCTCTGTCCCGTGTTCTTGTGCCAAACACCTGTTCTCCAGGCTTCCTCTTTCGCTCCTTGGCCACTGGATGAGCTGTCTGGAGAACATGATGCTTCAAACATTCTCTCTTTTTTTTCCCTCTCTTAAATGTATTTATTTGGCTCTGCTGGGCCTTTGTGGCTGAGTGTGGACTCTCCTCTAGTTTTGGCGAGCGGGAGTTACTCTCTAATTGGAGTACACAGGCTTCTCATTGTAGGGCCTTCTCTTGCTGCAGGGCAGGGGCTCTAGGCCACGCAGGACTCAAGAGTTGTCGGAGTGTGGGCTTACTTGCCTTGTGGGATCTTCCCAGATCAGGGGTTGAATCCGTGTCCCCTGCGTTACCAGGGGGATCCTTAACCCCCGGAGACACCAAGGGAAGACCCCCCGCTTTCTGATTCTTTTTAAGGAAACAGGAGAGCGTGTAGGGTTGACTGTTTCCCAGCCGCCAGATTTCCTGGCTGAAATGTCTTTTCTCTTTCTCAGATGACAAGAAGCCCACTTCTCCTCCACCAAAACCGGCGCCCGGTAAGAAGCACGGGCGCTCAGCGTCCAAAAACATAGCATAGAAGCTGTCGTGCACCCCACTTTCCCCAGGAGCTGGGGGAGATGCAGACAGCTAGATGCCCGCAACGGACACGGCCTGGTTAATGTTTGAACGGTGCTGTGATGTCTCACGTCCAGCAGACGCTGACCCGCTGGCGAGATGCTCTGGGGGTCCCGTGGGAAGCTTCTCTTGATGCCGAGCGTCTGTTACTGGACTGCCACACTCATCTCTTGGGAGGCGCAATTTTAGAAGCTGGGACCCTCTTATGACCTGTGAGCAGAGTCCGATCTCGGTGTCTACGAGGATGGTACCTGATGTCACTCACCCTTTCTGAAAAAACCTCGAGATTCAGAGACCGATGATGGAATCGCTGAAGGATCAGATTCACTGGGGTGTGGGGGCGGCTTCCCAAGGGGTGCTAGTGATAAAGAACCCACCTGCCAATGCAGGAGACGTAAGAGACGCGGCTTCGAGCCCTGGGTCGGGAAGATCCCCTGGAAGAGGGCATGGCAACCCACCCCAGTCTTCTTGCCTGGAGAATCCCACAAACAGAGGAGCCTGGCGGGCTACAGTCCATGGGGTTGCAGGGAGTTGGACACGACTGAAATGACTTAGCACGCACATGCACACACGCACATGCACACGCACAGATTCACTGGTGGTTAGCCACCCAGCATGCAATCAATGCCCAGAGTTACCGAGCTCTTATCACTTATTTTAATACATATATATGTATATTTAAGAGCTCAGTTTAATTATTGGATTTCTCATCTAAAAAGGTGACAGTGTTAATTGCCCAGTCATGTTCCGACTCTCTGCAACCCCATAAACTGTGTAGCCCGCCAGGCTCCTCTGTCCATGCGACTCTCCAGGCAAGAATGCTGGAGTGGGTTGTCATTGCCTTCTCCAGGGAATCTTCCCGACCCAGGGATCGACGAACCCGGGTCTTTTGCATGGCAGGCCATTTCTTGATTGTCTGAGCCCCAAGGGAAGCGTTGTGAGGAAGGGATAGCATTGCTCATAGCAATGTGTTTGACCTACCCGTGCATGCAGAGCATGCTGGCTGAGTCATTGTTGAACCACGGAAACATATGCCATCCCGAGCTCCTGGGGGCATGGATGGTATTTCCTGATTATGACTCAGGATGGCTCAGAACCTTGTGTTGAGTGGATACAGAAGCTCTCCTGGGTGTCTCTGGGGCTTGAAAAGAGTCCTTAAGACATAGAAGGCCACCTCGAAAATCTCCAACCCTCTAAAACGTCACATCACTTTATCGAGCACGCCTGGGTCAGCCAAATCACTTTTTCACTGGGCAGGAACCTGAATCTGGCCAGGGATTTCTGTTCTTGTATTATAACGTCTACATTGCCAAAATCACCGGCAACTTGGGAGAGCTGGTTCGAGGGTGGACAGTCAACAGGGAAAGAATGGTCTGCAGACAGAAGTCGGAATTCCAGCTTGGTCCATGGGGGCCACAATTGATTTATAGATAACCTTTCGTGATTGTGATTTTTTTCCTTTTGCTCTTTGCCTTGGAGAGAAGAAGGGCGTGAAAACGGTCGGGAGTTTGGCATTGTGGATGATACAGACGGTTATTGTGTACTATCTGCATGGAAACTCACTTCTGTCCTTCATTTCACGCAGAACTTCACTGTTCACTGTTTTCTCTCCTTTAGGGAATGACGACTTCGATTTAACCGATGCCCTTGGTGGTGGAGGAAAAGGTAAGTAGTCTTGTCTTAAATCTCCTGTGGGTCTGACCTGGTTATTTTATCATTTCAAAGAGGCTTTTTTCTCTTTTAACTAAATCAGATGAGTTTGCACCCGGAAAAACCCAAGGAAACAAGGTGTTATTGTTTGTTGTTTTTGAGCCTTGGTCTTTTACCCTGTGTGTCTGCTTTTGATTTAGAACTCTTAGGGTGTCTGAGGCGATATGAGACAAAATGGAAACACCCTTGGCAGGGCTGGCCTCATGGGTTTGTGGGGTCACGCCCAGTAGGGCTTCCAGCCTTGGTTGAATGAATGCTGTGTGGCCGCCGTATTGAAAACGCTAGTACCGTTTGAGCAAGGAAATGCAACGTGTGTTCTCCCTTTGCACTGGACCCCACAAATTCTGTAGCAGGCCCAGCCATCTGCTTTATTTGCTATTGGGAGTTAAGTATTATAGCTGGATGCCGACGGACAGAAGTCCACCGGTGGCTGTGTGTACGGGTATCCCTACCATGATAAGGTACCCGGCCGTGACAAGGGGCCCATTTCCATTTCTCACCATCCAGTGACCCATCTGAAAGCAAATGCCCCCCGGATGGCACTCAGTGGTAAGGAACCCGCCTGCCAGTGCCGCAGACACAAGACATGTAGGTTTGATCCCTGGGTCGGGAAGATCCCCTGGAGGAGGGCATGGCAACCCACTCCAGTCTTCATTCTTGGCTGGAGAATCCCATGGACAGAGGAGCCTGGCCGGCTACAGTCCATGGGGTCACAAAGAGTCGGACACAACCGAAGCGACTTGGCGTAAACACGTGCAAACGCATGTTCTGTTTTCTCACCCTCAAACTGCTCATAAGTGTAACTGTTCTCTTTCACAGATGACCGAGTATCACCCAACCCACCGAAGCCAAAACCTCAGCCAAATCCCAAGCAGCCTGGCACTTCTGGTGAGACCCTCTGATCCTGCAGTGAACGCTCTATGCAAGGGAATTCCAGTTTTCCAGTCCTGGAAAGCAGTATTCAGAGAGATTTCTTTTTTTTTTTTTTTTTTGGATTTGATATTTAGTTTGCTGATTTTACTTCCAAGATTGTAATGGAGATCGGAAAAAAAAAAAACAAAACTGTGTAAGATTTTAAATATAGAGAATTAATATGGGGAAACATGGGCTTCCCTGGGAGCTCAGCTGGTAAAGAATCCGCCTGCAATGCAGGAGACCCTAGTTTGATTCCTGGGTCAGAAAGAGCCCCTGGAGAAGGGATAGACTACCCACCTCCAGGATTCTTGGGCTTCCGTGGTGGCTCAGACGGTAAAGAATCTGCCTGCAATGAGGGAGATCTGGGTTCCGTCCCTGGGTTGGGAAGATCCCCTGGAGGAGGACATGGCAACCCACTCTAGTATTCTTGCCTGGAGACTCCTGTGGACAGAGGAGCCACATATCCATACATACACACACATGAGCATGCACACACATAGATGGAAAAACCTGTTTGATGATCAAATTTCTTGCTGTTGGTTGGCAGCATTCCAGAGAGCCTTTCTCCACGTGTTCTTTCCATATTCCCCCTTTCCCACCGAAACTCTGCATGGTCCAGTCTTGGAAAACACTCTCTGTTTTGGGCAGCTAGCCCAGAGGATGGTGGATAAATTGAACAATGGAATTTGTTTCATCACGGGCTCCCTGGGGCAGGAACGATGTTTCCCACTAGCGTCTCATGATAACTCGCTAAGTCGTGTTCAGTGGATACACAAACTCTCCCATATGCCTCTGGAACTTGAAAAAGAGTCTTTAAGAAGGCAGCATCTGAAGCCATCATGAGTCTTTCATTTTATAGACATAAAACATCGTCTTATGGAGCACAGCTGGGTCAGTTGAATCCCTCTTTCAGTGGGCACTAGCCCAGATTTGACCACAGATATCTGTTCTTACATTGTAAAATCTGTATTGCGGAAGTCATTCGCAACTTGGGAGGGTTGATTATAAGCTGGACAATCAACGGGAAAGAATTGTGTGCAGGCAGAATTTGGAATTCCAACCCGGCCCATGGGGCATGATTGATTTATAAATTGCTTTCATTATTTGGATTTAGTTTTTCCTTTTATTCTTCTTCTTGACCTTTTATTCTTCTTGAATAGAAGAAGAATGTGAAAACGGTCAGGAGTTTGGTTTTTCCGCTGAGTCGGTCAGACTGATACTCTGTACTATCTGCTTAGAAAGCCATTTCTGTTCTTCATTTCTCGCAGAACTTCAGTATGCACTATTTTTCTCCTTTAGGTAACGATAACTGGGATTTAAGTGATGCCCTTGGTGGTGGAGGAAATGGTAAGTAGGCTGTCTTTAAATCTCCTACGTGTCTGACTTGATTATTTATCATTTCAAAGGAGCGTGTCTCTTTTAAAGACGTCCAATCAGTTTTGGCCAGGAAACCCTAAGGAATAGGTGTATGGTTTGTGTGGCTGAGTTTTTGGCTTGTATCTGTACGCCGACTTTTGTTTTTGAACTCTTGGAGTCTTTGGGGTGTGTAAGGTACTCTGAATACCATTGGTAGGACTGGCCTCACAGGCCTGTGGGAACACACAGGATCCCCACGCTCACAAAGGCTTTCATTTTTGGTTGAACAAAGTGCATACTTGCATTTCTCATGGTTCAGCGTGGCCGCCTGTATTGAAATTCCTGGTACAGTCTGGAGCAAGGACATGCAAAGTGCATTTTCACTTTGCACTGCACCCCAGAGGTTTTGTAGCTGGCCCAGCCATCTGCTTTATTTTCTATGGGAGATACACGAAGTGAAGTATTATAGCTGGATGCCACCGATGGGCAGAAATCCGCAGTGTGTACGGGTATCCTCACCATGACACGGTGTCCCCAGCTGTGACAAAGGGCACATTTCCATTTCCCACAGTCCAGTTAACCATCTGTATGCAAATGCTTCCCAGGTGGTGCTAGTGGTTAAAAAAAAAAAAAACAAAAAACTGCCTGCCAAGGCAGCAGATATAAGAGATGTGGGTTTGATCCCTCGGATCTGGAAGATTCCCTGGAGGAGGGCGTGGCAACCCACTCCAGTATTCTTGCCTGGAGAATCCCGTGGACACGGGAACCTGGCGGGGCTGCAGTCCATGGGGTCGCAGAAGAGTCGGACACGACTGAAGTGACTTCGCACCCACACGTGCAAACGCATGTTTTGCTCTCTTGACCTCAGAGTGCTCATAGCTGCAACTGTCCTCTTTCACAGATGGCGGATCATCACCCGACTCACCAAAGCCAAAACCTCAGCCAGACCCCAAGCAGCCTGACTCTTCTGGTGAGACCCTGTAGCTCCTCTGATTCCTTCTGTGTGTGTTTTAGGCTTCGCTGACCTAAGTGTCCGCTGAAAGGAGGTCGTTTCAGAGTTAGCGTGATCTTACAGTGAACTCTGTATGCAAGGGAATTCCAATTTTCCAGTCGTGGAAAACAGTATTCAAAAAGATATTTTCTTGTTCTGGATTCGATGTTGAGTTTGCTGACTTTCCTTGGCAGGTTTTAATGAAAGCTCAGAAGTATTCAATGCGATTTTTAATATAGAGAATCAACATGGAGAAACATAGGAGCTTGAGCAAAAGCTCTTTTGTTTTTTTTCTTGATGCTTTTAACTTTTTCTCACCCGTCATCGTGTTCTCAGAGTTGACTACCATCAGTTTTCTGAGTTGAGTAGCCGTTGAAACTTCCCATTTTGAGTGGACGTTTTTTGTTCATTGATATATATTATTTGTTTGTATATTTTGTACATTTATGTATTTGTTGGACGGCATCACCGACTCAATGGACGTCAGTCTGAGCAAGCTCTGGGAGATGGTGATGGACAGGGAGGCCTGGAGAGCTGCAGTCCATGGGGTCGCCAAGAGTCAGTCACTACCGAGTAACTGGCTAAACTGATTTATTTCTTTAATTTTTGACATGGAAAAATAGGAATAGTGTCCATCTTCTAACAGTGAAGGTCATTATTCTCTCTAGTATTTTATATCAGTTTAAATGCAACCAATGTTAAGTAAAACTGTCAGTCTTTTTATTCATACTATGTCATAACACTGTTGTTCAGTTGCTAAGTCGTGTCTGACTCTCTGTGACCCCATGAACCGCAGCACGCCAGGCTTCCCTGTCCATGAGCAACTCCTGGAGTTTGCCCCAGTTCATGTCCATCGAGTCGGTGATGCCATCCAACCATCTCATCCTCTGTCGTCCCCTCTCCTGCTGCCCTCAATCTTTCCCAGCATCAGGGTCTTTTCAAATGAGTCAGTTCTTTGCATCAGGTGGCCAAAGGATTGGAGTTTCAGCTTCAGCATCAGTCCTTCCAGTGAATGCTCAGGACTGATTTCCTTCAGGATGGACTGGTCAGATCTCCTTGTAGTCCAAGGGACTCTCAGGAGCCTTCTACAACACCACAGTTCAAAAGCATCAGTTGTTTGGTGCATCAGTCTTCTTGATGGTCCGACTGTCACAGCCGTACATGACTACTGGAATAACCATAGCTTTGAGTATACAGATCTTTGTCAGCAAAGTGATGTGTTTGCTTTTTAATATGCTGTTTAGGCTTGTCACAGCCTTCCTTCCATAATGTCAAAATTTTCCCTAGCTAGGATTCCAGAAGCATTCTCTGAAGTTATTTACAAGTTTTAATTGTATGAGTTTTCTTGGCAGTTATATCCGATCACACCTAAAGCCTTATTTTGAAGATGGTATGAATCTTCTGACCGTGTAGAACGACGGGTCTGTTAGTTTATGATAGTTTAGAATGTGGGTCCCAGGGGGTCAGCATGGGGGTAGGAGGTGGCCTCTTAGGAGGGTGGGGTGGGGTCGGGGGAGGTCGGCACTGCCGAAGAGCCCAGGTGATGGGGGAGAATCAACCAGGCTGCGGAGGTACCCGGACACAGATCTGCAAAGCAGTCAGACAGACACGTGTGTGCACACACGCCCTCATGCTCAGATACAAGGCACACGCGCCCACGTACACATGCAACGCTCGTTCAGTACATATTTGTGCACACAGACACACACATGTGCACCCGTGAGCACATGCCCGCATCACTCATGCACTAGCGTGTGTGAATGTGTGGGCACCGGTACCGTGTGTCCCTATGCAGCGTGCATGCTCTGGGACACATACAGGCACATGAATATACACACGAACATGTGCACATGCGTATCTGTACACACACACGCACACGAGCGTGCACACACCAATTATCTGGAAAAACCTGCATGTGACAATCAAGTCTGTTGGCTGTTGGTGGCAGCCCTCCAGAGAGCCTTGTCCATGGGTTGTTTCCGTATTCCCCACTTTCCCACCGAAACCCTGCATGGTCCAGCCCTGGAATCCCTCTGCTCTGGGCAGCTTGCCCAGAGGATGCCGGATAAATCGAGCAATGGAATTTGTACCGTCACAAATGGGGGGCAGCAACAATGTTTCCCACGAGGGACTCACGCTAGCATGCTGGGTGGATACGCAAGCTCCCCTAGCTGTCGCTGGAACTTGAGAACGCGTCCTTAAGACGAAGAGGGCAGCCTCTGAAACCATCAGCAGTGGTCACAACGTTTCTGTCCAGCAGCACGGGATCCACATACCGGAAGTTGTCGGCAGCTTGGTACGGGATGGTTATACGCTGGACAGTCAGAGGCAAAGAATGATCTGCAGGTCGAAGCTGACGTTCTGGCTCAGTCCTCGGGGCCGAATTGATTTATAAACTACTTTTACTGTTTTGGTTTGGCTTTATTCTTTTCCTTGAAGAAGAGAGTGAGATGAAAACAGCCAGGAATTTGGTACTTGTCTTGAGTCTTTGGGCTTCCCTGGTGGTTCAGCTGGTAAAGAATCCTCCTGCAATACAAAAGACCTGGGTCCATCCCTGGGTCAGGAAGATCCCCTGGAGAAGGGTTAGGCTACCCGCTCCAGTATTCTTGCCTGGAGAATCTCATGGACAGAGGAGCCTGGTGGGCTACAGTCCACAGGGTCACAAAAAGCTGGACACGACCGAAGCGACTTACCACAGATGTAGTGTGAAGCACCATTATGTCTCTAAAAAACACGTTCAGGCCTGAATTTATAAAATTTGCATTGAAAATGCTCACCATCTTGTGAGCCTTCAAGAAGTAACATCATGGATCAGATTGTTGTTCACTTGCTCAGCTGTGTCCGACTCTCTGCGGCCCCATGGACTGCAGCACGCCAGGCCTCCCTGCCCATCACCAACTTCCAGAGCTTGCTCAAACTCATGTCCATCGAGTCAGTGATGCCATCCAACCATCTCATCCTCTGTCGTCCCCTTCTCCTCCCGCCTTCAATCTTTCCCAGCATCAGGGTCTTTTCCAATGAGTCAGCTCTTCGCATCAAGTGGCCAAAGTATTAGAGCTTCAGCTTCAACATCTGTCCTTCCAATGAATATTCAGGACTGATTACTCCTTGCAGATCAAACACTGTCACAGTCCAGAAAATAAGAGCAACAAAGAAGTCATTGGGTTTGGGTGTTTTTAAGATACGACGTGAAGACCTGGGCTTAAAGCTCAGTGTTCAGAAAACTAAGCTCATGGCATCTGGTCCTATCACTTCATGGCAGATAGATGGGGAAACAGTGGAAACAGTGTCAGACTTTATTTTTTGGGGGAGCTCCAAAATCACTACAGATGGTGACCACAGCCATGAAATTAAAAGACGCTTACTCCTTGGAAGAAAAGCTACGACCAACCTAGGCCGCATATTAAAAACCAGAGACATTACTTTGCCGACCAAGGTCCGTCTAGTCAAGGCTATGGTTTTTCCGGTGGTCATGTACGGATGTGATAGTTGGACTGTAAAGAAAGCTGAGCACTGAAGAATTGATGCTTTTGAACTGTGGTGTTGGAGACGACTGTTGAGAGTCCCTTGGACTGCAAGGAGATCCAACCAGTCCATCCTAAAGGAAATCAGTCCTGAATATTCATTGAAAGGACAGATGTTGAAGCTGAAGCTCTAATCCTTTGGCCACTTGATGTGAAGTGTTGACTCATTTGAAAAGACCCTGATGCTGGGAAAGATTAAAGGCAGGAGGAGAAGGGGACGATAGAGGATGAGATTGTTGCATGGCATCACCGACTCGATGGACATGAATTTAAGTAAACTCCGGGAGTTGGTGATGGACGGGGAAGCCTGGCATGTGGCAGTCCATGGGGTCACAAAGAGTCAGACAGGATAGAGCAACTGAACTGAAGTGAAGACCTGGGAGTTTGGTTGGGTGAGGTCACACAGCCTCTGAGTGGTCCCTGCTGGGTCCGCTCTACTGGGTATTTGTATCCTCCGGGCGGGGCCACCAGCCCGCCCGTCCCACCCCCGACTCCGTGGTCTCCCCCATGAGAGTTCCCTCCTGCCCATCACGGTGCCCTGTGCTTCTCCCCACAGGCGAATCGCCAGGCGTGATCCCCGGGATCGTGGGTGCCGTCGTGGTGGCCTTGGGAGGAGCCATCTCCAGCTTCATCGCCTACCAGAAGAAGAAGCTGTGCTTCAAAGAGAACGGTGAGGCGCTCACCGCCACCTCCTTTCCTGGGGGTCTGGCTACCGTATATATATAAAAAAAATCTAAAACAGAAGCAGAGCTCCGGTTGGCATGAAACTCGGGAACGGTGGCTGAGGGTTCCTAACATGGCTAGAAAACCGGGATCTGACTCTGCCGCTTCGATTTCGGTGCTTCCTGCGTCCAGCCCTGTGAGCTTGTGCAAGTTACTAACCATGCCACTTTGGAAGATGTTTATGTAGCGAGGAGAGGCGATGGTCTGTGCTTTAGACTTTTGGTGACCATCAGTGAGGTTGTGTGTGTGAGTCTGGACAGGTTGCCTGCAGGGAGTGTGGAAGGAACATTATCTCTTATGATGCATTTGCTGTTACTTAGATTTGCAGCCACCCTCATGCACTTTCTAGCCCCACCTGGTGGCTCAGTGCTAAAGATTCGACCTGCAGGGCTGCAGACCTGGGTTTGATCCCTGGGTCGGGAAGATCTCCTGGAGAAGGGAAATGGCAACGCGCTCCAGTATTCTTGCCTGGAGAATCCTATGGACAGAGGAGCCTGGCGGGCTCCAGTCCATGGGCTCGCAGAGAGTCAGACACGACTGAGTGACCCACACATCTCGTCTTCTTTAGGACAACAGCCACAGCCATGGATATTGTTATCTCGACCCAAGGGAATTACAGTGGAAACGCTGGGCAAGTGGTTCACTTTTTGCAGGAACCTGGTATCAGGAGGTACTCAAAACAGTGGACAGTATAGACAGTTTGTAAGGGGAATGTGGAGAATGTATATGGTGATTGTTGTCACTGGGTGTTTCGGCACTGACTGTCCTCAAGTCCTGTTAACTTGGGATTTGTGTTGACATCCGCGAACTCTGCTACTTTGAACACAACTGACCTCTGTCCAGCATCCCTGGAAGGCTCTTGTCTAGGTCTTGCTTTCAGAACCACTAGAGGAGCGGGTTGTGATATGGTTTGTGGGGGCCCCGTGGGCCGTGGCTACCCTTCTTCCTGGGAGGAGACTTGAGGTATTTGAATTTCTCATCCGGTGTACAATCCTGAGTCCTTACTGTGTCATCTGCCAACTGATGTTGGGACTGCCTAAGGGCCTGCTTCCTGAGGGGTCTTGGGAAACTCCCAAGGAGACTTGAGCTGATGCTGACGGAGGCAAAGTCACTGCCGAGGGTTAGAGTTTGACCCTTCGCCTTCCAGCATTCCAGAGATTCAGGTCCACAGACACGGTTTGTAGCCTGAAATTTACAGTCTGACATGTGCATTTGGATGCGGAAATCTAAAATAAGCGGCTCTTTTTATAGCCCTCTGTTTGCCAGAGGAGGGTAAGGGTTGCCTGATGGCATCTTGTTTCCCATGCAGGAGTGGGCACCTTCCATCTGGCCCATCTCAGGAAGGTGTGCTAGACTGGCAGAAGGCTGAGCATCCAGAGGTGCCCAAATGGACAGATGACCCCAGTTCCAGGAGATACTTGTAAAAGATCTACAATTAGAATTGAGGCAAGGCTGGAGGGGAACAGAAGCCAAATATATATATATATATATATATATGTATTTTTCTTTTGCTTCTCCTAGATCTAGCCAAAAGAGCTTCAAAGAGTAAGGCTTCAGTGGAAGTGAATCAGTGTTTCCTACTCTTTTTTTATTTTATTTGGCTGTACGAGGTCTTAGTTTGGCACATGGGATCTGATTCCCTAGTCAGGGATGGAACCCGGGTGCCCTGCATTGGGAGGGCAGGGTCTTGGCCACGGGACCACCAGTGAGGTCCCAGTGTTTCTCTTTGAATTACATTTTCCCCTAGTGTGAAAGATGCTCAAACGCAGAGCTTGGTGCTCAAGCCTGGAGACAAGGAAGGCGCTCGATAGGAACATGAGCACCAGGGTACCGGGCTCAGGATTTTCTAAAAAACTGGAATGTGTGTGAGCGATTAACGCACACATGTTCTCATTTAAACACCAGAGTCAAATGCAGAGCCGTGAGCATGTTTCTGACTCAGTGGGTAAGATGCTCAGCTTTGAAGACAGGTCTTACAACACGAGATTAGTGTCTGTTGTCAAGTTACATGTTTTGATGAGCGGAGGTGGTATGGAAACGTCGAAACCTGGCCCATCGGACACTAGAAGACCCCAGGGAACCCTTTTTTGGTGTCTTCTGCACACGGGGGCCGTTCTATGAGAGTTTTCTTTTCTGGGGTGTTCCTTGTGAGACCTGCGGAACCCACGTGGAGTTGTGAGTCTGGAGTTTTGGTTTTGGAAAGACGTGGCCATGGCGGGACCTGGTGTGTGGCTGTTTCGTCGCTGGACGTGGTGGGTGGCTGACGGCTTGCTTGCTCACGGCACGTCTCCTGGCTGCTCCCTTGGTGCCCCCCTGGTGGCAGCGGATTCTGGAGGCTTGGGTGACAGTGAGCCATGAGCACGTGCTCTCCCCTTCTCCCCTCTTTTCCTGGCCTCCTTCTTCCAGCCTGCCTCTGTCTGCCTCCCTCCTGATTTGTCCTTTCTTCTTTCTCTTCCTTTTGTTCTGTCTCTCCCTTTCTTCCCTCCTCTTGGTCTTCCTTCTTCTTTCTTTCCTTTTCTGCCTCCCCCCCTCCCCCCACCCCCCTCCCCCTTTACCCCCCACAGCATCCACTCCAGGGATGCTCTGGCCGTGTCAACCCGTCTCCTTAACTTCTGAGCCCAAAGGACGGACGTATCTCGTAACAGCTTGCCGCTGCCTGCACCCATGGGCTCTCGCATCCAAAGCCAAAGCTCTGAGACGTTTATTTCTTGTTGATTTTGGTTTTCTTTTTCGTTTCTTTTCATGGTCCTTCTCTGCCCTTCCTTTGCAGATGAGTCGAAGATCTAAGGGGGGATGCGCGGAGAACCCTGGGCAGGAGTGCAGAGATGATCCTTTCTGATCTGTGCCTGTCTCGAAAAGCAAATCTTGTTGTCTGTTTTTTTTTTTCTTTTCACCTTGGTACTAAGACGTTTCCCCAGGGATGTTTCTCCCTGACCCCGCAGGCTGTACTGTGAATTCTCTTATGTTTTCTGCCTCGTCGAAGCACAGAAGCTTGGGATGCTATATTCGAAGGCGCAGTTTGCCTTGAGAGAAGTGAAGACAAATGCAGACGCATCCCTTTTAAAGTGGAATCCGACACGCACAAATGGGGCCTGTGGGCTTCCGTGAACAAAGCAGCTTTGTCAACCACCCTCCATCCTTGCCCGTTGGGTGGACCATCCTGTCTGCAGAGACCCCCTCCCGATCCCGGGTCAAAGCCAGCCCTAAGCCATAGGATATGACCTTTCACACTGAATGATGGAATTTGTAACCTTCTGACTCCATAGCTCCTGGATTTTTACAGCCCATTTCCATGAAGTCTTTTTTTCCCCTAACTCTTTCTCTAATTGATTTTTGCCAATTATGTGAATTTCACAGTTCTCTGCAAAAATGGAGAACCCACATGTTTAGGAATAACCTGAAAATCTCACCATCTTCAGTTGCTTTTTTAAAAAGTTATTTTCCATTGGAAGGTAATTGCTTTACACTGAGATGTTAGGTTCTGCTTACAGCATCATGAATCAGCCATATGTCTACATACATCGCCTCCCTCTTGAGACTCCCTCACACCCTCCCCTTAACCTCCTTCCCCACCCCGACTTAAAATTTCTGAAATGTCAGTGCAGAAGTCAACGACAGACGGGGTCTGTGACCGCCTAGCATTCATGCATGCTCATATCTCTCCATCAACACGGAAGTCAAAGGCGGATCTTTCTTTCCCTTTTTTGCATCAGACCACCTCCTTCTTGCGTGTAAATACAAGTTTTCTTTTTCCAGCCTCGTGCTGAATGAGGGTCAGGGTCGTGTCCCCTTCCAGGGTGGTACAGCCAGTACTGGTCTGGAGGCTGAGTCGCAGGATTTGGGGTTAGTATTGGGAGGTGGGTTGAGAACCCCCCAACAGGGGTTGTCTCAACGCTCTTTTCGTGGACCTGTCACCCACCACTGGTCACCCTGATGGCCTTGACCCCGGTCACTTCTGCAGCAGTCTGTGTCTTTGAAGGGAGTGTTCCCGGTTTTGATGAAATAAAGCCTGCATCCCAGTTAGCGTGAGTGCATGCTCTGTGCATCATGTCCCACTCTTTGTGACCCCGTGGACTGTAGCCCGCCAGGCTCCTCTGTCCATGGGATTCTCCAGGCAAGAATACTGGTGTCGGTTTCCATGTCCTGCTCCAGGGGATCGTCGTGATCCAGGGATCAAACCACATCTGCATTGCATTCCTCTTTTAAACAAGCTTTATTGTTTTTATTTTAATTCACTTTCTTCCACCTTAACTTTTTAAAAAAAAATTTGTTTTTAGTTGGAGGATAATTGCCTTACAATATTGTGTTGCTCTCTGCCGTACATCTATGTCTGCATTTCCACTGCTGCCCTGCAAATAGGTTGACCAGTTCCCTCTTTGTAGATTCCATATATATGCATTAATGGGCCGCCCTGGTGGCTCAGCTGCTAAAGAATCCACCTGCAATGCGGGAGACCTGGGTTCCATCCCTGGGTCGGGAAGATCCCCCTGGAGAAGGACATGGCAACCCACTGCAGTATTCTTGCCTGGAGAATGTCATGGAACAGAGGAGCCTGTCGGGTTACAGTCTATAGGGTTGCAAGGAGTCGGACTCGCCTGAGCGACTAACTCCGTATGCGTTAATATACGATAGTTACCTTTCTCTTTCTGACTTAGTTCACTCTGTATAGCAGGTTCATCCACCTCATTCGAACCGACACAGATGCGAATAAACGCGTTTTGATGGGAATCTCTCGTGTGGTTTTTTTTTTGTTTGCTTTGCGGTTTATTGAAGTGTTGACAGGGAACATCATGTGTTTCTTTGTTTGCTTTGCTTTTATTGAAGCGTCGTTAATTTACAGTGTTGTGTTGGTTTCTGCTCTGCAGCAGAGTGACTCAGTCATCTGTTCGTGTCTCTGTTATATTTTATTTTTTGGTGCTGCCTTATCCAACAACATTCAATAGATGCCCCCTGGGCTCTATGGTAGGACCTTGTTGTTCATGCATCCTGTATATAAGAGTTGGCATCTGCTGAACCCAAACTCCCAGGCCGTCCCTTTCCACACCCTCTCCCTCTCCTGTATTTTGAATTCTGCCTCCTCACACTTGAATTCTGAGCAAAGGATCCTATGCTCACAGATCCTTTCTGGGGACGGTTGGGGCGGGTGGCGGTATGTTGATCCTCTTGGTGTCAATGTGTGTTTGAGAAATCAAGGAATAGAAATTAGGAAATAAAAAGACGGAGTCGGAAACCCAAAGAAGCGAACAGACAGGACCCCAGTGAGGGGCCCCTCACACCGTGATGACTGGGGCACTTCTTCTGCTTTCCTGGAGGGCCTGGGGAGGAAGCTGAGTGGGGCGATGCCAATGCACGATGAGAATGGTGACAGGGCTCATAGTCTTTGTATTCACCTCACCCCCACCCCACCTCTGGTGCATTTTGTTCTTGCTTTCAGCCGAAGAAGGCGAGGTCAACATGGAGAACCATCGCACCAACGCTGAGCCACCAGGTGAGATAGGGTGGGCCTGTCACCCTCCCATCATCGCCAGCTGTCACCCCCAGCTGCATCCCCACCGTGGCTATTTCACCTCCTCCCTCTGCTGCCCTACCCTCCCGCTCACATGGTGGTGGGGGGGCCTGGACATGCCTTGGAAAAGAAAAAAGAAGCATCTGTTCTTGTGTGTTTGTCCTCTGCAGTTCAACAGACTCTTCTGGAGAAATAAAGACATTTGGCAGCCAAGTAACTCACTGCGGGATTGCAAGCTTGCGTGCTGAGCCTCTCCAGAGATGGGCTGGAGGAGCAGAGACGGCCTGCTGGGACCTCGCCCCGGCTTGTCCGTGCCTTCGCTCAAATTGGATTCCTCGTTTTAACACCGGGATGCCTTACTCCCCACTCCCCCGCTCCACCACGTCCCTCTCCACCGTGCTGGGCGGGTGAAACTGACTTGTGGTGAGTTTTCCATCCACGGAGGGAGATCACACTCACCTTCTCCATGACTCAGGACATTCCCCTGAGTGCAGGGAACGTCCGACTGACCGACCAATCGCCAAGTCCCAACCAAGTCGCCAAGTTCTCAGCCGTCATCGTTCGAACGCCACCAAGGTTCCCCGAACAGAAACTCTGGACCGTTTACAAACTGCCTGTAAATGGAATGCTTCTGAAACCTCTCCTGACCATTGACTCTTTAACGGAGTGGGTGTTAAGCCTCAAGCGAGTTTCCTCAAAGGTTCTTTCATTTCTCATGAATTTTTTTTCCCACACCAGATTAATAAAAAGAAACTTAGAAATCAAGTCCTATTTATGTAAATGTCTTGCTGGGAGGTGCCTTTTAAAGAAGCCTGTTTGAAACTTTGTGAAACTAGTGACATGGATTACCAGATCCCTTTTGTGTAAGAGAGACATCACCCTAAGCACTAGCTCTTTATTTCTGGCATTTGCTTTTATCTGTTCCTTCCCTTCTTTGCTCACATTGGTGGTGTTGCTTTCCTTCCTAAGTCTTGGCGGACTCTTTGCAACCCCAGGGACTGTAGCCTGCCAGGCTCCTCTGTCCATGGGATTTTGCAGGCAAGGATACTGGAGTGGGTTGCATTTCCTTCTCCAGTTGATGCCATTGTGGGGGAAATATTTGTTAGCAGTCCTTCTCCCCTGCAATCAGATTCTTTCCTGTGTCTTCCATGTAGGTAAATGTCAGGAATTTGTTTTTTATGATCTTTATAACACATTTATCAGCTTCCACGGGAGAGCTTGGTTTAACTTGGGGGCCACACTGTTTTGTGAGAGACAGTGTCCTATACTTTCTAACATCTTAGAGGGTGGACTGAGTGCTTGCTCTTCTCTTGGCTATCAGCGTTGACTTCTCTGCCTTTGAAAGCAATTCCTCCACTCATGACAATGCACACGCCGCACGACGTCCAAAATGCACGCTTTTATGTGTTGAGTTGGCCAAAACGTTCGTTTGGTTTTAAGTAAAAATAAAATACATGTTGTTTTCAGCCACAGCTGTACTGAGCAACGTGTTCATCGAACGAACCTTTTGGACAACGCCATACGAGGGCTTTGCTTGGTTTTTTGTTTATTTCAGAAAGCATGGAAGCCTTGATATTGCAGATGGGCTGGACCCCACCCATAGACTTCCCTCTCCAGAAATAAGAGGTTGTTTCCCTAATTTTCTCGTAGCACACGCCTGCTTGCGTAACGCTCTGAGGGTAGTTTTCCAGAGAATCAGCATCTCATTACTGATGATGGTTGAAGAACCATTGTGTGCTTCACAGCACTCACTGTGGATGCAAAGAGATGTTCTCAGCACACCTGTGTGGGCTGCCCTCACAAACCGCCCGACCTGGGAAGGGGCAGCCATCAGGGTGTTGCCTAGTCACTCCGTTGTGTCCCGACTCTTTGCGACGCCACGGACTGTGGCTCCACCAGGGTCCTCAGTCCGTGAGATTCTCCAGGCAAGAATCCTGGAGTGGGTTGTCATTTCCTCCTCCATCAAAAAGTTCTTTTGGGTTTTTCTGAAACATCTCATGAAAAGCTCACAATCGATTTTTTTGGCCAACCCCATATCGGTCATGAATTCTGGGTCTTTCCTGCCCGGAAGCTCAGACACTCTTGTCAGTTGTTTTGTGGGGTGGTTTGCAACTGAGCCATCCCCTGCTGTTGAAGGCTCAACCCCCCTCTCTCCACGACCCCTCCTCCCATCATTGTTGAAAAGCATTGGGGGTTTCCTTCTCAAGGTATTCCTGGAGACCACCATCTGTCTATTGAACTTGCTCTGTCTTTGACACTCTGATAGTTTTTGCATATATGAAATGATTTTTAAAAATGAAGATTGAGTATTTATCATATCCATTCATTGCTTCATATGACAAATGCCCGTGGCCCGGGTGTGTGCCGGGGTGGATGTGACATCTGGGTTCTACAGGACAGAACACAAATAAATGTCTTCAGTCAATGGAAGGGGTCGACCAGTTGTCAAGAGCTGAGGGTTGGATTAATCAATATGCTCACATCCTCTTGCTAACTAGCTCAGGTCACCCAGTTACAAAGCTAGCAGAGAGTGTCCACATTCACCCCCGATGAGTTCTCAGAGTCTGTGCTGTGACTTGCTTTATAAAAAGAAAAAAACTGTGTAAAGTCTTTGAAACTCTGTGAATAATGTCGACATTTTTATAAGCATTGCAATCATACCATAAGCATAAATGTCTCTTTAAACAACAGAATAGTGAGAGGGTTAAGTAGAGGAAATTGTGACTCATTCCTGAATCTATACATGTGAGAAAGAAGTCAACTGGGCTTTTATTATAGACAGTGTATGTACATGGTTGTAGACTCAGCTCAGTTTCTTGTTGACATTAAAATGAATAGGACTTTATCAAAGGTGGGGCCTTTTGAAAAATTGAGTTTCAATTGGGTGGTTTGATGAGTAAATGCTTGGCATGCTGATTGCTTTTAGAAATCATTTTGGAACTCCTGTATAAGGAAATCATACTCCAACAGGTTTTGAAATCAACGTCAAGTTTTTTATTAAATGAGACTATACCAGCAGAGGATTTGTTACAAGTCTTGGTCTTAATGGATTTGATCAACCCATGTAAACTGTGGTCAAATTTTTGCTGTGAGATGCTGCAGTGAATAGTGTTGGAAGTATGGTTTTGTGGCTCCATGCAAGTGCAATGTATGTGTTGCATCAATGCCTGAGGCTGACTTTGTGAGGGGAAAAAAAAAAGCATGTGTATATTTAATTTTTATGGACATTGCCCAAACACCCCCTATAGAGGTTCTGCAAATTCACAATACACCCCAATGATGTCAGATTTGTCTCCTCACCACTGAGCAAACTTTCTGATCGGTGCCAGTCTCTGAGTTGAAGAAGATATCCCATCAACTGTGTTTATGTAACATTTGTCTTCATGCAAGTGAGATTGAGAATCTGTGTGTGGGAGACCCATTGCCATTCTGTGTTTGAAGGAAATGAATATGCTGTTTGCCTGTATGTGTTACTGGTCCTTTTCTTATTGATTTGTAGGAACTCTTCACATATTAAAGATACGACTTGACATAACTAGCAAATGTGCTTTTTCACTTTATGCTCCACCTTTTAACTCTGAAGTCATATTTTTCGCCCTTCACATTTATTATTTCTGTGTAGTGAACTTAGTGAACGGTTCCTGGGCTTGTTTTCATGCCTAGAAAAGCATCAGCCACATGGATATTAGGGCTTCCCAGGTGGCGCTAGTGGTAAAGAACCCATTGCCGATGCAGGAGACATAAGAGACCTGGGTTCCATCCCTGGGTCAGGAAGATCCCCTGGAGGAGGAAATAGCAACCCACTCCAGTATTCTTGCCTGGAGAATCCCATGGATGGAAGATCCTGGTGGGCTACAGTCCATAGGGTCACAAAGAGTTGGGCATGAGTGAAGTGACTTAGCATCATAATAACATACTGATATTATTTAAAAGACAAAAAATCTGCTCGTGTTGTCTTATAAAATTTTTATGGTCTTTTTTTAATTAAAATATATTTTGAGTAGACTATTTTATCCCTAGGAAAGCATTTTTATCATGATAATGAGGAACAGAGTCCTTGATATGTAGTTTCTTTTTTTTTTTTCAAACCATCTTGGGAAAATCCCACTATTTGCAAACCATTTATTGACTAATCCATGTTTTCCCCCACGGATCTGAAATGCAATTTATAGCATCCACTAAATTCCTGGACATTCCCGGGGAGGAATGATTTATTTTAATTTGTTCCTCTCCTCTCGGATCCTTTACAGTAGAAGATTGGTAACACCCGCTTGAAAACATAAAATAGTTCTAACTGCGCCTTGCAGGGATTCAGGCATAGTGGAACCAGTAGTAGCTATTTTTGCACCGATTTTCCACCCAGGAAAGCCACCAGCTTCGATGGTTAAGAGCCTGCCTGCAGTGCAGAAGACCTGGGTTCGATCCCTGGGTCAGGAAGATCCCCTGGAGAAGGGAAGGGCAACCCACTCCACTGTTCCTCCCTGGAGCATCCCATGGACAGCTGAGCTGTGGACTTAGGCAGGCCCTCTCGTGGGCCAAGGGCCACCTGCTCCTGAGTCTCCTGCTCTCATCAAATGCCCCCCTAGATCCGTGTCCATCCTTATGACCCACCTTCTCCTGGGCATGCCCTGAGCTCTAGTTGCAGCAAGTTAATCTGGAGATGTTTCCCCTGCCGACATCACACCCTCGCGGCTCATGGGAGCTCCCTAAAGCACCCCGTGTCCACCTGCGGGCTTCCGAGACAGGTCTCAGGGGTGCTACCACGTCAAGAAGTCCCCCAACCTCCTGGCATTCACAGCGCCCTCCCCCTTAACCCAGCATATCTTTCCCATCTGAGACCCAGCATGTCCTCCGGGTCAACCGGGAGGGGGCTTGCAGCAGACACATTTGGGTTTATTTTTTTTTTAATTCCACGTGCTTTCTCTCCTTCCAGCCCACTTCATGGGGCCCAGCACTGCTCTGCACATCCCTCGGTGGATGTGGGTCCTCCCCGGACATCCTCAGGGTGGGACGCTGGTGGGTAGGAGCCTGGGGGGGGAGGATCCCCACCCCACGTGGTGTGCTGGCGAGGTGCATCCTCGAAGCCAGAGCCGGCTCATTGGTCTCCGGTCTGATGGCTTTCACAGCATCGGGCAAGCAGGGCCTCTGTCTGGTTTGAAGGGAATTCTTCTGAAGCCTGGAGGACGCTCCAGGCAAGGAGACTGGAGTGGGTTGCCATGCCCTCCTCCAGGGGAAATCTTCCCCACCCAGGGATCGAACCCACGTCTCTTATATGTTTCCTGCATTCCCAGGCGAGTGGCTCAGAGGGCAAAGCGTGTGTCTACAAGGCGGGAGACCTGGGTTTGATCCCTGGGTCAGGAAGATCTCCTGGAGAAGGAAACGGGAACGCATTCCAGTACGCTTGCTTGGAATAATCCCATGGAGAGAGGAGCATGGTAGGCTACAGTCCACAGGGTCGCAAAGAGTCGGGCACAACTGAGCGACTTCACTTCACTTCCCCCTGGGAAGCTGGGCAGGGCAGAGAAGTTAATTCTTTTCCAGATCACTTCTGAGACCCACAGAGTCGGTCTTCCAAGTCAAGAAACACAGTGACGGCCGTGTTCACCTCATCTGATCCCCGCACTTTGACTTGAAAATCCTCAAAATTCTCAGTTCTCCGTGACCACCAGACCACCTGGTTTTGTGTTCCTAGAGTCGCTCTCAAGGAGAATGCACTCTTTTTTTTTTTCCTGCAGGTCAGTGACAAGGTCTTAATGTAGACACAGGGAACTACGTTCAGTAAAATAATGTAGGATGGGAAAGAATCTGGTAAAGAATATACATAGACGTGTATAGCTGAATCACTTTGCTGCATGCCTGAAACTAACATCGCATTGTCACCCAAATTTACTTCTATTGAAGAAAAGAAGGAATTTGCCCCCGTCTATAAGCACCTCCAAGGCCCACAGTGAGTTTTGTTGTCCTTTAGTAGCTCAGTCATCTCATACAAAGAGCTGGCTCATTGGAAAAGACCCTGATGCTGGGAAAGATTGAAGGCAGGAGGAGAAGGGGACGACAGAGGATGAGATGGCTGGATGGCATCACCGACTCGATGGACATGAGTTTGGGTAAACTCCGGGAGCTGGTGATGGACAGGGGGGCCTGACATGCTGTGATTCATGGGGTCACAAAGAGTCGGATACGACTGAGCGACTGATATGAGCTGAACCGAGTTGTTCAGTTGTATCCGACTCTATGACCCCATGAACTGCAGCCCACCAGCCTCCTCTGTCCATGGGATGCTCCAGGCAAGAGTGCTGGAGTGAGTTGCCATGTCCTCCTCCGGGGGATCTTCCCGACCCAGGGATTGAACCCGCGTCTCCTGCCTTGGCAGGTGCGTTCTTTACCACTAATCAGGTGTCAGAGCAGGAGGACCAAGTGAAATTGGGTTTTCTGGCCCCCACCATCCCCGCCGCTGACCCTCACTGCCCTGCCACCTACCACGATAACTGAGTTGCAAAAAAAAAAAAAAGCAGACATTAAACGTAGGCTTCCCTTGTGGCTCAGACGGTAAAGAATCCCCTGCAGGAGGGCATGGCGACCCACTCCCGTATCCTTGCCTGGAGAATCCCCACAACAGAGGAGCTTGGTGGGCTACCGTCAGACACGGCTTCGCAACTAACAATGACACACGTCTCGGTCTCTGGGCTGCTCTGGGCTCTGGGTCTGGCGTCTCCCTGCACGAGGGTCTTGGGATTGACACCCCTCCTCCTCCACCAGGGCGAGGCAGCTCTTGCTTAGGCCTGAGCTTGGCAGCTTTGATTCTGGGGCTCTTCCCACGCGTTTGGAGCACAGAGCCAGAATGCCCTACAACCCAGGATGCCCACTGGCACCACACGGTCGCCAATTTCCCTACTTTCCCGGAGGTGGTTGGTCCAGCGTAGCTGAGGGAGGTGCCTTCCCTGAAGTGGGCGTGTAGGAGCTGGTCCCCAGAGCCGGGCTCCAGGCTGGGGAGTTCAGCACCGCCCTGCTCATCACTTACCGGCAGAGAGGATGTAGACTGGTTCAAACTTTTTATTCTTTCCTCTTTCCCTCTCGATGCGAGACGGCAGGAGTCAGAACGGTGTTGCCCGCCAAAGGTGGGGTGACCTGATCACCCAGCCCGCCCACTCGCCCACCTGCCAGAGACCAAGGATGGAGGCATGGCGGGGTCTCTTCTGTCTCACCTTCCTCTGCCTTCTGCTGCACGTCCGAGGTAAGGGAGGGCTGGCTCCCGGAGAAAGAGGTGCTTGGGTGTGCCTTTCTATCTGCTTGCTGAGAAAAACATAAGCACTCCATCTCAAACCGAAGTGGCTTAGGAAATGGCTGTAAACCGCCAGAGTGTGGAAAGCAAGAGAAGACCCCAGTCTGATGGCTGTGAGCAGCGAACAAGGGGATCAGGTACCACATTGGGGGTGTCTGGGGGAATGGACCCAGATCTGTAGGCTGGGAACAAACTTAGGAGTGAGCTGTGGGTTTTTTTTGTTGTTGTTGTTCTCGGGTTTTGATCTCTGGGTTTGGCACGCACGGAAAAAGTGACCCATGTCCCTGGGGTGGGTTGAGATTTTGTACTTCCTTGCTTTCTATCAGCAGTCTGAGTGGCTTGTGTAGTTCTGTAGGGAGGCCACGGAGCTGAGACCTGGCTGGGTTCAGCGGGATGGGTCCCTGTTGCCAGAGATGGGGTTTTGCAGGAAGGATAGCCTCGGTTCACGTTGTTTTAGATATTTATTCCCTCGATGTCAGCCCTCCGGTTGGCAAATTAAAAGCATGTGAGTTGTTAAAGTCCGAAACTCCAACATGGGCTCTTCCCCATCTTTGCATGTTGGGGAGCAGAGGCAGGGAGGGGCCTCACTCAGAAAGCTATAATTAACCCACAAAGGGCAGGATTTAATAGCAATTGGAGATGCATAGTTGGTCCTTTGGATATTCAAATTCTAAGGCATTGAGGATTGGGAGGGGCTTAAGAGTGAGATGTGTTGTAGGTTAGGAATTAAAAAATTTTCTTTCAATGTCATTCGTTGCTGTTCAGTTGCAGAGTCATGTCTGACTCTTTTTTGACCCCGTGGACTGTAGCACACCAGGCTTCCCTGTCCATCACCATCTCCCGGGGATTGCTCAAATTCATGTCCATCAAGTCAGTGATGCCATCCAACCACCTCATCCTCTGTCGTCCCCTTCTCCTTCCTTCAATCGTTCCCAGCATCAGGGTCTTTTCCAATGAGTCAGTTCTTCCCATCAGGTGGCCAAAGGATTGGAGTTTCAGCTTCAGTATCAGTCTTTCCCATGAATATTCCAGGTTCATTTCCTTTAGGATGGACTGGCTGGATCTCCTTGCAGTCCAAGGGACTCTCAGGAGTCTTCTCCAACAGCACAGTTCAAAAGCATCCATTCATTGGCACTCAGCCTTCTTTACAGTCCAGCCCTCACGTCCGTACGTGACTACTGGGAAAACCGTTAACAGGGAGCTGCATTTTGGGAAACATCCTGGCCATGCTCGTGGAATCGGGATTTCCTTTGAGAGGTGACGTCTGAGCCCCCAGCCATCTGGTTAATGGTTGGGTTGAGCCTCAAGCGTCTCTGCTACAGGGGGATGTCTGCTCTGTGGTTCCCATAGTATTGACGCGTCTCTCACCCAGGAGGTGCAGAAATCACACCCCCAAGCGTTGCTTCATGCAGCCAGCCGTGCTCAACCACGGGTGACATTGCCCCCGGGGGACACTTGGCACCGTCTGGAGTCATTTTTGGTGGTCAACACTGGGAGGGCACTGTTATCATCAGATGGGCCTGGGCCTTGGGCTGCCCTCATAGCTCAGTCGGTAAAGAATCCACCTGCGATGTGGGAGACCCCGGTTTGATTCCTGGGTTGGGAAGATCCCCTGGAGAAGGGATAAGCTACCCACTCCAGTATTCTCAGGCTTCCCTGGTGGTTCAGCTGGTAAAGAATCCACCTGCAATGCGGGAGACCTGGGTTTGATCCCTGGGTTGGGAAGATCCCCTGGAGAAGGGAAAGGCTACCCACTCCAATATTCTGGCCTGGAGAATTCTATGGACTGTTATAGTCCACGGGGTCGCAACGAGTCGGACAGGACTGAGCGACTTTCACTTTTCCAGGGATGCGGCTGAATGTTTTCTGATGCACGGGACGCCCCGCAGAGCAGGCTGTCTGTCATCCAGGTTCAAATATCAACACTGCTGAGATTGAGAAATCCTGCCTGAGCACTAAAGACGCCATCTCCCTGTGTACCTGTCGTATCTATCCGTGTGTCTGTCAATGCATTTGTCAGTTCATCAGTGTATCTATCAGTGTATCTACCATCTATGTTTATATATCCTATCTTCTATTTTTCTATGTAATTATTATCAATCCTATATCTATTTTTCTAACATCTAACTATATCTCTCATCTGCCTTTCTAATTATCATCTAGTCCCTGTGATCCATGTATGTAATTATCATTGACTGTCTATCCATCTGTTGCATGCTAAGTCACTCAGTTGTATCTGATTCTTTGAGACTTTTGGAGACTCTTTGAGACTATGGATTATGGACCATAGCCCACCAGACTCCTCTCAATGTGATTCTCCAGGCAAAAAGGCTGAAGTGGGGAGCCATCCCCTTTTCCCAGGGGATTGTCCCCAACCCAGGCAAGTTTTGTCTTAAAAATCCCTCTGGGAGTTCCCTGGTGGTCTAGTGGTTGAGACTCTAAGCTCCCAACACAGGGGGCCCTAGCTCGACCCCTGGTCAGAGAACTAGATCCCATGTGCCAAATACCTGGCACAGCCATAAATAAAAATATATACGTATATATATATTTTAAAATCCATCCTAAATAGCTCTTTCTGGAGGGGAAGGAGGTTTGGTTGGAAATATCCTAGCTACTGGATTGCCTTAAATTCTTTTCTACTGGTACCCCACCCGAAAGTATCCAGCTGGCATTTAGAGACCAATGGAGTCTTCATTTTAGTACTTCATTTAGTACACACTGGGAGAAGGCAATGGCAACCCACTCCAGTACTCTTGCCTGGAAAACCCCATGGACGAAGGAGCCTGGTAGGCAGCAGTCCATGGGGTCGTGAAGAGGTGGACATCACTGAGCGACTTCACTTTCACTTTCAAGGGGGTTTGGGGTTTGACGCTAAGACCTCCCACCCACCAGCCTGAGTCGTTTTCAACCCAGGTTCCCAGGAGGACAGCCATGGGAACCCACATGGTGAGCCCAGAACACATGTGGGATTGATCAGAATCTGCCGGGCCTGCTAAAGGAAGCTGATGGGAAACAGATCTTTGAGTTCCAAGCCCCGTCCTTAGGCTCTGAAGGGAAAAACAAAGCTGGTGGAACTAAGTGCTCCGGGGGAGTTGCGTCTCCCACACGCCATCCCCCCTGACATTGAGCCCCTGAATTGGTATCTTTGGAGTGATGTGAATGACGGGGGGCGGGGCTAGACAGTGGGGGCGGGGCTAGACAGTGACTGGGCGGGGTCATACCTGTACGGGGCGGAACTATACCGTATTGGGGAGGGGCTAAACTAAGTGGAGCGGGACTAGCACGTGGCGGGGATGGGGCGAGACCATGGTGGGGGCGGGGCTAGACAGTAACAGGGCGGGGCTAGACCGTGGACAGACTGTTACGGGGGTGGGGCTAGAACGTGACAGGGTGGGACTAGTATCTGGGGGCGGGGCTAGAATCTGACGGGGCGGGGCTAGAACGTGATGCATGTGGCAGGGGGCGGGGTGGTAGGATGTTGTCTGCAGCCCCTCCAGAGACCAGAGTGAGGCTGGTAGACTCCAGCCAGGCCTGCAGGACGCGATCGGCTCCACATCAAGGGGGCGGGGGCGCCCTGGGTGGAATCCACCTGGTCTGTGAGTCACGCTCAGGGCTCTGCACAGAGCACCACACCCGTGACAACCAGGGGCCACTTCCCCCGTGACCTCGAGTCATTGTCAGATGTTATTCAGTCGCTCAGTCATGTCCGACTCTCTGCGACCCCATGGACTGCAGCACGCCAGGCCTCCCAGTCCATCACCCATTCCCAGAGCTTGCTCTAACTCATGTCCATCTAGTCGGTGATGCCATCCAACCATGCCACCTTCTGCTGGCCCCTTCTTCTCAGTCATGTCCAACTCTTTGCAACCCCATGGATTGTACCCCACCAGGCTCCTCTGCCCATGGGGTTCTCCAGGCTAGAATACTGGAGTGGGTTGCCATTTCTTTCTCCAGCGGATCTTCCTGACCCAGGGATTGAACCGGGGTCTCTCCAAGGCAGGCAGATTCTTGACCAACTGAGCTACCAGGGAAGCCCAGAAATCAACCATAGTTTAATTTAAAAAAGGATGAGGTTGCAGTTGTCTTCCTTCATGGATCTCTTTTGCTGTGGGCAGAGCCTGCGGGGAAATCTAGGAATAAGATGTTAGTTGGACAGACCCAGCAGAGGGGAGCTGGAGGGAGGGGTAGAACTCTTCTTCTCTGCTGAGCTCGGGGTGCTGGGAGTGGGGTTGGGGGAAGCAATCTGGGCAGCTGGGGCAACAGAAACCTGGGTGGCCGGTTCCATGTCGCTGTGACTGACTCCCTGTGTGTTCTCATAGGTGAGAATGGTGACTTTGATTTGGCGGACGCTCTCGACGACCCCGGTAAGTGCCTCTGGCAACCTGGTCAGCGACTCCGCGCCTCCAGGTGGGGTGGGTTCAGGATTCCTTGCTAAGGACAACTCAGAGAAGCTTTACTCCAACCCTCAACCCCTGCACAGCTCCAGGGAACACTGGTGGGCTTGCATTTGCTCTAGGGAACACTGGTGGGCTTGCATTTGCTCTAGGGAACAGTGGTGGGCTTGCATTTGAAGGGACTCTTTGTCCTTTGAGAAGCCCACCCCCTCGAACACGGAATGGCATTTGTGTTGGTCCCTGGCGCGCTGCAGTCCATGGGGTCACAAAGAGTCGGATACTACTGAGCGACTGAACCACACTGACACATCTTTGTCAGTGCCTTGAGATTTTCATTTTTTTTAAAAATTAGGACTTTAATGATTGTTTCTTTGAGCTGCACAAAAACCCTCAGGGCTTATCGCATGTATGTTCTCTGTCCACAGAGCCCACCAAGAAGCCAACCTCAGGTGAGTGACTTCCTGACTCAGGTGAGTGGGCAGAGATGAGGCTGCCCCACCACAATTTGAGTTTTTCTTTTCCCATTTATTTTTATCAGTTGGAGGCTAATTACTTTACAATATTGTAGTGGTTTTTGTCATACATTGACATGAATCAGCCATGGATTTACATGTGTTCCCCATCCCGATCCCCCCTCCCACCTCCCTCTCCACCCAATTCCTCTGGGTCTTCCCAGTGCACCAGGCCAGAGCACTTGTCTCATGCATCCAGCCTGGCCTGGTGATCTGTTTCACCCTAGATAATATACATGTTTTGATGCTGTTCTCTCGAAACATCCCACCCTCACCTTCTCCCACAGAGTCCAAAAGTCTGTTCTGTACATCTGTGTCTTTTTCTGTTTTGCATATAGGGTTTTCGTTACCATCTTTCTGAATTCCATATATATGCATTAGTATATTGTATTGGTCTTTATCTTTCTGGCTTACTTCACTCTGTATGTTGGGCTCCAGTTTCATCCATCTCATTAGAACTGATTCAGATGAATTGTTTTTAATGGCTGAGTAATATTCCATGGTGTATATGTACCACAGCTTCCTTATCCATTCATCTGCTGATGGGCATCTAGGTTGCTTCCATGTCCTGGCTATTATAAACATTGCTGCAATGAACATTGGGGTGCACGTGTCTCTTTCATCTGGTTTCCTCGGTGTGTATGCCCAGAAGTGGGATTGCTGGGTCATACGGCAGTTCTAATTTCAGTTTTTTAAGAAATCGCCACAGTGTTCTCCATAGCGGCTGTACTGGTTTGCATTCCCACCAACAGTGTAAGAGGGTTCCCTTTTCTGCACACCCTCTCCAGCATTTATTGATTGTAGACTTTTGGATAGCAGCCATCCTGACTGGTGTGTAATGGTACCTCATTGTGGTTTTGATTTGCATTTCTCTGATAATGAGTGATGTTGAGCATCTTTTCATGTGTTTCTTAGCCATCTGTATGTCTTCTTTGGAGAAATGTCTGTTTAGTTCTTTGGCCCATTTTTTGATTGGCTCATTTATTTTTCTGGAATTGAGCTGCAGGAGTTGCTTGTATATTTTTGAGATTAATCCTTTATCTGTTGCTTCATTTGCTATTATTTTCTCCCAATCTGAGGGCTGTCTTTTCACCTTGCTTATAGTTACCTTTGTTGTGCAAAAGCTTTTAAGTTTAATTAGGTCCCATTTGTTTGTTTTTGCTTTTATCTCCAATATTCTGGGAGGTGGGTCATAGAGGATCCTGCTGTGATTTATGTCGGAGAGTGTTTTGCCTATGTTTTCCTCTAGGAGTTTTACAGTCTCTGGTCTTACATTTAGATCTTTAACCCATTTTGAGTTTATTTTTGTGTATGGTGTTAGAAAGTGTTCTAGATTCATTCTTTTACAAGTGGTTGACCAGTTTTCCCAGCACCACTTGTTAAAGAGGTTGTCTTTTTTCCATTGTATATTCTTGCCTCCTTTGTCGAAGATAAGGTGTCCATAGGTTTGTGGATTTATCTCTGGGCTTTCTATTTTGTTCCATTGATCTATATTTCTGTCTTTGTGCCAGTACCATACTGTCTTGATGACTGTGGCTTTGTAGTAGAGTCTGAAGTCAGGCCGGTTGATTCCTCCTCTTGATTCCTCAAGATTACTTTGGCTATTCGAGTTTTTTCTGTATTTCCATACAAATTGTGAAATTATTTGTTCTAGATCTGAGAAAAATATCGTTGGTAGCTTGATAGGGATTGCACTGAATCTATAGATTGCTTTGGGTTGTATAGCCATTTTGACAATATTGATTCTTCCAATCCATGAACACGGTATATTTCTCCATCTGTTTGTGTCCTCTTTTATTTCTTTCATCAGTGTTTTATAGTTTCCTATGTATAGGTCTTTTGTTTGGCCACAGCAATCGGAGCAGAAAAAGAAGTAAAAGAAATCCAGATAGGAAAAGAAGAAGTGAAACTCTGGCTGTTTGCAGATGACATGATCCTCTACATAGAAAACCCTAAAGACTCTACCAGAAAAATTACTAGAGCTAATCAATGAATATAGTAAAGTTGCCGGATATAAAATTAACACACAGAAATCCCTTGCATTCCTACACAGTAACAATGAGAAAACAGAAAGAGAAATTAAGAAAAAAATAACATTCACCATTTCAACAAAAAGAATAAAATACTTAGGAGTATCTACCTAAAGAAACAAAAGTTGAGGTTTTTGAAGTTTTATGGAGTCTTCCCAGGATGCCCCGTGGTGAAAAATCTGCTTGCCAGTGCAGGAGACATGAGCTCTACCCCCAGGTCGAGGAGATGCCCTGGAAGAGGACATGGCAACCCCCTGCAGTATTCTGGCCTGGAGAATCCCACAGACAGAGGAGCCTGGTGGGCTACAGCCTATAGTTGAAAAGGGTTGGTCTGAGTGATTAAACAACAGCCATGATAGGGTTGTGGAGGCTGTGACTGACGGACAGATGTTTAAAGCAAACCCAAGTGCTTCACGAAATGGGTCCCAAAATCACAGTGAGATGTTACTCTCACTAGTGATAACAAGTGTTGGTGGGGGTGTGGAGACTTTGGAACATTGATGTGTTCCTGGTGGGAGTAGTAAATTGTCCAGCCTCCACAGAAAAGAGTCTGGCATTTCCTCAGAAAGATGCACCTGGAATTTCCCTGTGTGTGTGTGTGTGTGTGTGTGTGTTAGTTACTTAGTTGTATCTGACTCTTTGCGACCCCGTGGACTGTACCCCACCAGGCTCCTCTGCCCATGGGGTTCTCCAGGCTAGAATACTGGAGTGGGTTGCCATTTCTTTCTCCAGCGGATCTTCCTGACCCAGGGATTGAACCGGGGTCTCTCCAAGGCAGGCAGATTCTTGACCAACTGAGCTACCAGGGAAGCCCAGAAATCAACTATAGTTTAATTTAAAAAAGGATGAGGGTGCAGTTGTCTTCCTTCACCGATCTCTTTTGCTGTGGGCAGAGCCTGTGGGGAAATCTAGGAATAAGATATTAGTTGGACAGACCCAGCAGAGGGGAGCTGGAGGGAGGGGTGGAACTCTTCTTCTCTGCTGAGCTCGGGGTGCTGGGAGTGGGGTTGGGGGGAGCAATCTGGGCAGCTGGGGCAACGGAAACCCGGGTGGCCAGTTCCATGTCTCTGTGACTGACTCCCTGTGTGTTCTCATAGGTGAGAATGGTGACTTTGATTTGGCAGACGCTCTCGATGACCCGGGTAAGTGCCTCTGGCAGCCCGCATCAGCTACTCCTGGGCTCCAGGTGGGGTAGGTTTGGATTCCTTCCTAAGGACAACTCAGAGAAGCTTTACTCCACCCCTCAACCTCCACACAGCTCCAGGGAACACTGGTGGGCTTGCATTTGCTCCGGGGGCCTCTGGTGGGCTTGCATTTTAAGGGACCTTTTGTCCTTTGAGAAGCCCGCCCCCTCAAACACAGAATGGCATTTGTGTTGGTACCTGGCACGCTGCAGTCCACGGGGTCGCAAAGAGTCAGACACGACTGAGCGACTGAACCGCACTGATTGTATCCTTGTTGGTGCCTTGACATTTCCTTTTTTTTTTTTTTTATTAGGACTTTAATGATTGTTTCTTTGAGCCACACAAAAACTCTCAGGACTTACCACATGTATGTTCTCTGTCCACAGAGCCCACCAAGAAGCCAACGTCAGGTGAGTGACTTCCTGACTCAGGTGAGTGGGCAGAAATGAGGATGCCCCACAACAAGCTGAGGTTTTTGAAGTTTTATGGGGTCTTCCCAGGATGCTCCTTGGTGAAGAATCAGCCTGTCAGTGCAGGAGACATAGTTCCACCCCATGTCGGGAAGATCCCCTGGACGAGGATATGGAAGCACACTGCAGTATTCTGGCCTGGAGAATCCCACAGAGGAGCCTGGTGGGCTAAAGAACAGCAATGATAGGGTTGCGGAGGCTGTGACTGATGGACAGATGTTTAAAGCAAACCCAAGTGCTTCACGAAATGTATCGCAAAATCACAGTGAGATGTTATTCTCACTAGGATCGAAATAGGGATGATAACAAGTGTTGGCAGAGGTGTGGAGACTTTGGAATATTTATGTGTTCCTGGTAGGGGTGGAAAATTGTGCAGCCTCCACAGAAAAGGGTCTGGCATTTCCTCAGAAAGCTGCACCTGGAATTTCCCTGTGTGTGTGTGAGTGTTAGTTGCTCAGTTGTGTCCGACTCTTTGTGACCCCATGGACTGTAGCCCACCAGGCTCCTCTGTCCATGTGGATTCTCCAGGCAAGAATATTGGAGTGGGGTGCCGTGCCCTCCTCCAGGGGATCTTCCCAATTCAGGGATCAAACCCAAGCCTTCAAAGAATAAACAGTTTTTGTTTGCTTCTTACATCCCTTACAAATGCCAAACAGCTTTGTAAGTGTGTGTATGTAGTTTATTTAAGTTCTAACTTTTCAGTTTCTGCTTCTAGTGTCTAAGTAGTTTTAAGCTGATCAACGATAATCTATATTTCATGAGCGCCAACTGTGATTAAAATATAAAATCTACTGTCAAGCTTATATTCTTGTTTTATAAGCTGATTCTAATGGAAAGACATTTTTCTCTTCTAAACTTGCAATGTTGTTTTCCCCACAGGTATCTATACCAACCTGAGGCCCTCAAACCCCCCACCACCTGGAAATCCCAACAAGGCTGGAAGTAAGAATGTTCATTCATTTCAAAACAGCTTTTTCCCGGCCCACTGGAACTCAGGGAAGGTCATGGAGACCAAATGAAGCCTTTGTTGTTGTTCTGTTGCTAAGTCATGTCTGACTCTTTAACACCCCATGGACCGCAGCACGCCAGGCCTCCCTGTCCTTCACCAACTCCCGGAGCTTCTCAAACTCGTGTCCATAGAGTTGGTGATGCCATCCGAACATCTTGTCTTCTGTTGTCCCCTTGTCCTCCTGCCTTCAATCTTTCCCATCATCCAGGTCTTTTCCAATGAGTCAGTTCTTCCCATCAGGTGGCCAAAGGATTGGAGCTTCAGCTTAATCATCAGTCCTTCCAATGAATATTCAGGACTGATTTCCTTTAGGATGAACTGGTTGGATCTCCTTGCAGTCCAAGGGACTCTCAAGAGTCTTCTCCAACACCACAGTTTAAAAGCATCAATTCTTTGGTGCTCAGCCTTCCTTATGGTCCAGCTCTCACACCCTTACATGACCATTAGGAAAACCAGAGCTTTGAGTATGCAGACCTTTGTTGGCAAAGTGATGTCTCTGCTTGTCTAATGGGGGCTGTTTCTTGCTACCATTTTTTTTTTTTTTTTGAAACTTGAGCATATTTTGATGGGCTTCCCTCCTGTGGACCCGGGAGAATCTTAGATGCTGGCCGTCCTGTAAAATGAGTCACTACTTGGGTCCTGGGAGACTCATCCACCAGGCAGCTCGCGGTGCCAGCCTCAGGCTTGGGAGGGGACCGTGTGTGACTCAGGACTCCAGGGGCTGATGCGTTTCAGAACAGAGGAAGCTACTTTCCGGCTTTTGTTTTTAAACTCTGCTAGAATCTAGTGCCTTTGAAATGGTGGTGGTGGCCCTGAGTAATGAATTTCTATTTGCTGTGACTTATGTGGGTTTCCCAGGCGGGTACAGAACCTGCCTGCCAACGCAGGAGACTTAATAGACGTGGGTTCGATCCCTGGGTCGGGGAAGATCCCCTGGAGAAGGGAACGGCAACCCACTCCAGTATTCTTGCCTGGAGAGTCGCATGGACAGGGAGCCTGGCGGGTTACAGTCCACGGGTTTGCAAAGAGTCGGACATGCCTGAAGCGACTTAGCAGCTATGCTTAGTAGATTCATTTTGCCATACAGCAGGATGGAACACAACGCCGTGAAGCAACTGTGTGTGTGTGTGTTAGTTGCTCAGTCATGTCCGACTCTTTGTGACCCCGTGGACTGTACCCTGCCGGGCCCCTCTATTGATTTGACACTGGACAGAGTATCAGAGGCAAGAATTCTTGTCCAGGCAAGAATACTGAAATGGGTTACCATGCCCTCCTCCAGGGGATCTTCCCAACCCAGGGATCGAACCCAGGTCTTCTTCATTGCAGGTGGATTCTTTCACATCTGAGGCACCAGGGAAGCCCAAGAATAGTGGAGTGGGTAACCTACCCCTTCTCCAGCAGATCTTCCTGACCCAGGAGTTTGAACCTGGGTCTCCTGCATTGCAGGCGGATTCTTTACCAACTGAGCTATCAAGGAAACACACCTATATATCTGTATCTATACCTATACCAATACCTGCACCTATTTCTATTTCTATATCTGTCTACACCTATACCTACATCTATATCTGTATCTTTATCTATTTCTAGATCTATATCTATCTGAACTCCTAAGTTTCTCTCTTTGGGCTTCCCAGGTGGCTCAGTAGTAGAGAATCTGCCTGTAATGGAGGACACCTGGGTTCCATCCCTGAGTCAGGAAGATCCCCTGGAGGAGGGCATGGCAAGCCACTCCTGTATTCTTGCCTGGAGAATCCCATGGACAGAGGAGCCTGGGGTGGGGGCGGGGGGCTACAGTCCATGGGGTCAGAGAGTCGGACACGAATGAGTGCCCGAACACACAGGCACACACCTATCTTTAAACAGATGTTGGGTCTGTACAAACCCTTGCAAATGTGTCTCTATCTTTCCCCCCAAAAATGTATTTTTGGTGTGTTACAGTTGACATATAACATGATGTTATATGGGTCCCTGGAGGTGGGGAGTACACCTGTGTTACTCTGAAGCTCTGGATCGGCGTGGGGGTGGGGGCATGTGTAATCTCTGAAGACACAGAGCTTTCTGAAGGGCTCTCTGTGGCACGAGTTTTTCCATCCAGAAGCCATGATTCTGGGGGAGGGGCTCCCTAGAGCATCTTCTGGAGGGTCCTGAGCTTTTCCACCACATAGGGCTCCAGACGACTCAGTGGAAAAGACCTTCATGCTGGGGAAGATTGAAGGCAGGAGGAGAAGGGGACGACAGAGGATGAGATGGTTGGATGGCATCACTGACTCGATGGACATGAGTTTGAGCAAGTTCTGGGAGTTGGTGATGGACGGGGAGGCCTGGCGTGCTGTGGTCCATGGGGTCGCAAAGAGTAGGAGACAACTGAGCGACTGAACAACAACCAGCGCTCTTTTATGGGTGACTCTTGGGTCCGGCTTTGGTGCTAACTGGGCAGATGCCTGCTGGACTCCAAGGTCCACGCTCTGAATGGCCATCAAATCCCTCTTCTCTCCTGCAAGAGGCAGCGCTGGAGGTGGCCACCAGCCGGGGCATGACAGCTATAGTAACAGGCCCGCTACACGCAGCACTGGGACCCGTGGGGGTGGCGGGGCTGTGTGGGCTTTTCCAGGGCTCCCATTAGAGCATCCCCCTGGGTCTCGGGTGTCGGCCGCTTCACTGCTGACCCTCAGCTTGGCTTCCTCCAGTCCTCCAGGTGTCCGGGGGCGACCCCACACCCCTCTGTCCAGGTAACAAGACACAGAGCCCCAGGCTGCAAGCCTCATTAGGGAGAGAACAGCCCCAGGAATTGCGGATTCTTCATGTGGATAGTGCAGTATGCCAAGAACGAAAGGAATTTACCCCAGGAGAAATAAACTCCATTCTTGTCTATACAACCTTTCCTCAAAGCGAAGGGTGGATCTTGAAATCTCCAGAGGGTCTCTGGGACTGTAAAATGAACTTGGGAGAAAATTGAGCTGGAAAAGCAAAATGTATTGGATTCATGTTTCTAAACTGAGATAGAATCTGCATGAAGCATTCGGTTAGCTTCGGGTGTACAAAGTAGTCATGTGACACTTCATAAATATAGCTGTTGGTGCTGTTTAGCCGCTCAGTCATGACTGACTCTTTGCAAGCCCATGGACTGTAGCCCACCAGGCTCCTCTGTCCATGGGAGTCTCCAGGCAAGAATATTGGAGTGGGTTGCCATGGCCTCCTCCAGGGGAATCTTCCCAACCCAGGGATCGAACCTGGGTCTCCTGCATTGCAGGCAGATTCTATACCATGCTGAGCCCCCATAGAATCTCTTTTTTTTTTTCCATTATTTTTTTTTTTATTAGTTGGAGGCTAATTACTTCACAACATTTCAGTGGGTTTTCTCATACATTGATATGAATCAGCCATAGATTTACATGTATTCCCCATCCCAATCCCCCCTCCCACCTCCCTCTCCACCCGATTCCTCTGGGTCTTCCCAGTGCACCAGGCCCGAGCACTTGTCTCATGCATCCCACCTGGGCTGGTGACCTGTTTCATCATAGATAGTATACATGCTGTTCTTTTGAAACATCCCACCCTCACCTTCCCCGGGGACTTCCCTGGTAGTCCAGCCATTAGGACTGTGGGCTTTCACTGGCAGGACCTGAGATCAACGCCTGGTCAGGGGATTAAAACCCTGCATATCCTGCATGCAGTCAAAAACAGGAAAAAAAACTTGACCTCTGAACATAAGAAGGTGTGGAGAAAGCTCCTTTATTTCTCACTCGCTGAGATGACTGTTTGCTGCCTGGCTTTGGACTTTTCCCTGGATGCACTTAGAAGTGGGGTTTTGAGCTCAGGCAAGCCCCCTCTCTCTGTGGCTGGAGGTCAGCATGCCCCTGGCATTAGCAGACCTGCTGAACTTGCAAGGTGAGCTCAGCCCGACTCGGTGTGGCCAGGGAATGTCCTGGGGCACACTTGTCTCTTCCTCTGGCTCGGGGAGAATCAGGCTGGTGCCTTTGGCCTGGATGTCACATCCTCTGCTTTGCTGTCCTGTCTTTCGTGAAGCTTACTTTGGGGATGTCTTCGGCATTTCTGAGCATTATCTTCCTCTTCATGTGGCCTTTCTGTCCTGCAGGACGAGGAGGGCGCAACAGATTCAGCTTCCCTGGCACTAATTATGGTAAAGGAGGTCTTTCGTAAAAGCCAAACCAGGAGAAGTTCTGCTGAGGAGCTAACCCCCTCATGGGTGCTGCCTGACCGCCTGGCTCTCTGAGCGGTGTCCTCACTGTGCACTGGAGCTGGGGAGGGGTTTGCATGGCAGGCGGGTTGCAATCCTTCCAAGAAATGAAGGCTTGCTCACGCGTGTTACTGCCTGTGCACACACAGGACATGTGTGTGTCCCTGCATGTGTGTGCATGTGGCTGGGTGGGCACACGGGTGCTTGTGTTTATACATGTGGAGAGATGTTCACATGTGCCTTTGTGCTGTGTGTCTGTGCATGTGTGCATATGAATTTGCAACACATGTGCATGTGTGTGTCTGCTGTGGATGTGTGCACGTGTATATAGGTGTAGCTCTTGTGTATTCATATGTACATGTGTGGGAGTGTCCTGTGCACACATGTGTGGAGGCATGTATGTGTGTGTCTGTGCTCATGTCCACATGGGCACAGAGCCTGTGATACTTGTGTGCATGCCTGCCTGTGTGTGAGTGGCTGTGCTGATGTGTGTCTGTGGACGTGTGCTTGTGCTCTATATGCATACATACGTGTATATGTGGGTGTGCACGTTTTGCATGTCTGTGCATGGGCGTGTCAGTGTGTAGCAAGTGTGTGCATGTATCTATGTTCGTGTCTGCTGCATTGTATATGTGGGTGTGTGCTGTGTTGCATGTGTGTACATGTATGCATATGAGTGTGTCACTGTGTTGTTTATATGTAGGATGTTGTGTGTGTGCATGTGTGTATATGGGTGTGTGTGTATGTGTGTGTGTTTGATGTTTGTCTGTGCATGTGTGAATATGGCTGTGTGTGTGTGGCATGTTCTGTGTGCGTGCACATGTGTATATGGGTGTGTTCTGTGTGTATCTGTAATGTAGGTGCATATGGGTGTGTGTGAGTATGTGGGATGTTGTGTGTGTGTGCATGTGTGTATATGGGTATGTGTGTATGTGGGATGTTGTGTGTGCATGTGTGTATATGGGTGTGTGCTGTGTGTATGTGTGATGTGTGTACATGTGTGTATATGGGTGTCTGCATGTGCTTCTTGTGCACGCCTTTGTGTGCATCCCTAAGCCCTGAGGTTGCAGCCTCACCCACTCGGTCTCCACCCCCGTCCCCTCCCCACTTGGATGCAATGCCCGCCTCCCAGCAGCAGACAGCCCATGCCCAGCTCTTCTGAATACACACATGACCATGTGTTTGTTCCCTTCCAGGTGGAGGTGGCTTATCCACACATCGCAACCAGCAAGGTAGGGCCCAGGGGCGGGGCGCACGGTCTTCCGACGGGTTGACTCCCCACGTGTCTGCAGAGGGGCTGGAGCAGGCCTGGTATTGTCTCTGCTGAGGGCGTTCAGGGACCACCTGCTCTCTCTGTGTGGGCATGCAGAAGCTCCTTTCGGGCGGGTTCCATCCCACAGGTGTCAGAGAAGGAGACGTGGGGACCGATTCAGAGCTGAAAGATGCCTGGGGCTCTGGGGACCGATTTGGAGCTGTTAGATGCTTGGGCTCTGAGAGCTGTCTGCGGTGCTTGGACCTGCTGCTGCCCACCGTCGGCGCCCCTTTCGTTGACTCAAGCCTTCAAGGAGAGCAGCAGAGAAACCACAGCCTTCACTGCCGAGAAGCCCCCAGCGGGGCCCTGCCCACCCCATGACGGTCCGCAGGGATGGCCTGGAGTGCGGCCAGTGGGCATTGGCCGAGTGTCGCTGGGATGACGGAGGCCAGATTCTTGGATATCTGGAGGCTGACACCAGTGCAGGGGGAGAATGAACCCACCCGGCCGACCCCAGGGCTCTGGGGGAGAAGAAAGCGATAGACTTGACCTCCTCAGCCTTCCGGCCCAGGACCCAGGCAGTGCAGCAGTATTGCCGTTTGCGGGACGTATTACCATTTGCAGGACATAAGGCTGTTTGCTGGACATGTGGGCATTTCCAGGATGTATACTGTTTGCGGGACGTGTGGGTGTTTGGGGGACGTATGTGAGGGCCATGGGTGCTTCCCTTCTCGTGGACTGGAGGTGAGGCAGGAGAGGTTCGCCCCAGACAAGAATCAGGTGTGACACAGATTCATGGGGTCCTTGGCAGGACAGGGGCATTCCTGATATCTCAGCTGCTGAAGAATCCACCTGCATTGCAGGAGACCCTTGTTCAATTCCTGAGTTGGGAAGATCCACTGGAGGAGGGATAGGCTACCCACTCCCGTAGTCTTGGGCTTCCCTGGTGGCTCAGTTGGTAAAGAATCCATCTGCAAGGCGGGAGACCTGAGTTCCGTCCCTGGGTTGGGAAGATTTCCCTGGAGAAGGAAATGGCAAGCCATTCCAATATTCTGGCCTGGAGAATCCCACGGAGTCTCATGGGGTCGCAGGGAGTTGGACGTGGCTGACTTTCAGTCTCCCTTTTTGGAGGACAGGGGCCCTTCCCTGGTGGTCCTCCTCCCAGCGGGAGGAGAAGGGGACGGCAGAGGATGAGATGGTTGGATGGCAGCACTGACTCGATGGGAAATGGCAGCCCACTCCAGTATTTTGGCCTGGAGAATCCCATGGAGTCCGATGGGGTTGCAAGGTATCGGGCGTGACTGAGTGACTTTCAGTTTCACTTTCGGAAGGACAGGGTGCCTTCCCTGGGGGTTCACTGATAAACAATCCACCTGCAATGCAGGATGTGGCTTTGATCCTTGGCTTGGGAAAGTCCCCTGGAGCAGGATGTGGCAAACCACTGCAGTATTCTGGCCCAGAGAATCCCGTGGACAGAGGAGCCAGATGGGGCTACAGTTCGTGGGGTCACAGAGAGTCAGACACGACTGAAGCAGCTAAGACCTTTTCACTTTCACCAGGACAGAGGACTCACCCAGGATTGGGGTGGGGTGGAATACGGAATGAGTGCTCCTGGAGCGGACATCTCCAAGACACAGTCTACAGATGTGTGGGAGTCGGGCAGGACAGGAGACAGTGGTGTTGTGCTAGCTTTGACTGAATGTTCCCCCAAGAACTGTAGCGATTCGTGGGGCCAGGGTATGGAATGTGATGGATGTGGAGGCTCTAGGATAACTGGCCGGGTGACCCCTGTTCTGGTCTGCACTTTAATATGCGCACTCCCTTGGACTGCAAGGAGATCCCACCAGTCCATCCTAAAGGAGATTGACCCTGAATATTCATTGGAAGGACTGATGCTGGAGCTGAAACTCCAATTATTGGCCACCTGATGTGAAGAGGTGACTTACTGGAAAAGACCCTGATGCTGGGAAAGATTGAAGGCGGGAGGAGAAGGGGACAACAGAGGATGAGATGGTTGCATGGCATCACCGACTCGATGACGTGAGTCTCAGCAAGCTCCGGGAGTTGGTGACGGACAGGGAGGCCTGGCGTTCTGCGGCCCATGGGGTCACAAAGAGTCTGACAAGAGTATGCAACTGAACTCAACTGTGTGTATATGGGTGTGTGTGTATGTGTGTATGTGGGATGTTGTGTGTCTGTGCATGTGTGTATATGGATGTGTGTATGTGGGTTTGTGGTATGTTGTGTGTGTGTGGCTGTGTGTATATGGCTGTGTGTGTGTGTGTGTGAATTTGTGTGTGTGTGCATGTGTGAATATGGATGTGTGCTGTGTGTATATGTGATGTGTGTATATAGGTGTGTGTGTGTGCATGTGTGTGTGTGCATGTGTGTATATGGGTATGTGCTGCCTATGTGTGTGATGTTTGTGCATGTTTGTATATGGGTGTGTGTGTGTGTGCATGTGGAATGTGGTGTGCATGTGTGTATATGGGTGTGTGTGTATGTGTGTGTGTGGGATGTGTGTGCAAATGTTTATATGGGTGTGTGAGTATGTGTGTATGTGGGATGTTGGTGTGTGCACCTGTATATATGGGTGTGTGCACATGCCTCTTGTGCACGCCTTTGTGTGCATCCCTATGACCTGAGGTGACAGCCTCACCCCCTCGGTCCCCACCCCTGTCCCCTCCCCGCTGGAATGCAATGCCTGCCTCCCAGCAGCAGGCAGCCCATGCCCAACTCTTCCGAATATGTGCGTAACCATGTGTTTGTTCCCTTCCAGGTGGAGGTGGCTTATCCGTACATCTCAACACGCAAGGTATGGACAAAGGGCGGGGCGCACAGTCTTCCGAGGGGTGGGCTCCCCACGAGTCTGCGGAGGGGCCGGGGCAGGCCTGGTATTGTTTCTGCTGAGGGCGTTCAGGGACCACCTGCTCTCTCTGTCGTGGGCACCGTTCGGAGCTGCAAGGTGCCTGATGCTCTGGGGACCGATTTAGAGCTGATAGATGCTTGGGCTCTGAGAGCAGAGCTTCGGTGCTTGGAGCTGCTGCTGCCCACCGCCGGCACTCCTTTCGTTGACTCAAGCCTCGAAGGAGAGCAGAGAAACCACAGCCTTCACTCCGTGGAGAAGCCCCCAGCACGGCCCCATCTGCTCCATCACGGATCGCAGAGGAGGCCTGGAGAGTGGCCAGCTGGGTCGGCCGTGTGTCACTGGCAGGACGGAGGCCAGCTTCTTGGGAATCTGGAGGCTGACACTAGTGCAGGGCGATGGTGAAACCACCTGGCCGACCCCAGGGCTGTGGCAGAGAGGAAAGCGATAGACCTGACTTTCTAAGCCTTCAGGCCCAGGACCCAGGCAGCGCCGCAGTATTGCCATTTGCCAGACCTATGGGTGTTTGCGGGAGGTGTTGCTGTTTGCGGGACATGTGAGTGTTTGCGGGACGCATGTGAAGGCCATGGTGCTTCCCTTCTGGTGGACTGGAGGTAGGGAAGGAGAAGTGTGCACCAGACAAGAATCAGGTGTGACACATGGATTCATGGGGTCCTTGACAGGACAGGGTCTTCCCTGATGTCTCACCTGCTGAAGAATCCGCCTGCAAGGCAGGAAACCACAGTTCAATTCCTGAGTTGGGAAGATTTGCTGGTTGAGGGATAGGCTACCCACTCCCGTAGTCTTGGGCATCCCAGGTGGCTCAGTTGGTAAAGAATCTGCCTTCAAGGTGGGAGACCCGGGTTCAATCCGTGGGTTGGGAAGATTCCCCTGGAGAAGGAATGGCAACCCACTCCAATATTCTGGCTTGGGGAATCCCATGGAGTCCCATGGGGTCGCAAGGAGACAGACAGAACTGACTTTCATTTCCCCTTTCCGGAGGACATGGGCCTTCCTTGGTGGTTCACTGATAAACACTCTACCTGCAGCTCAGGAGATGTGGGTTTGATCCCTGGGTTGGGAAGAACCCCTGAAGCAGGAAATGGCAAACCACTGCAGTATCCTGGCCTGGAGAATCCCATGGACAGAGGAGCCTGGTGGGGCTACAGTCGGTGGGGTCACATAGAGGCAGACATGACTGAAGTGGCTAAGACTTTTTCACTCTCACCAGGACAGAGGACTCACCCAGGATTGGGGTGGGGTGGAAGACGGAATGACTGCTCCAGGAGGGGACATCTCCAAGGCACAGTCTACAGATGTGTGGGAGTCGGGCAGGACAGGAGACAGAGGTGTTGTTCTATCTTTGACTGAATGGACCCCCAGGAACTGTAGTAATTCGTGGGGCCAGAGTATGGAATGAGATGGATGTGGGGGCTACAGGGGTAACTGGCCGGGTGACCCCTGGGCTGGTCTGAACTTTAATACGTGCACTTCCTTGGGCTGCAAGGAGATCCCACCAGTCCATCCTAAAGGAGACTGACCCTGAATATTCCTTGGAAGGACTGATGATGCAGCTGAAACTCCAAGAGTTTGGACACCTGATGGGAAGAAGTGACTCACACGAAAAGACCCTGATGCTGGGAAAGATTGAAAGCGGGAGGAGAAGGGGATGACAGAGGATGAAATGGTTGCAAGACATGACTGACTCGATAACATGAGTGTGAGCAAGCTCCTGAAATTGGTGATGGACAGGGAGGCCTTGCGTTCTGCGGCGCATGGTGTCACAACTAGCCAGCACGACAGAGCAGCTGAATTCAACTGTGTATATGGGTGTGTGTGTGTGTTCGCGGGATGATGCATGTGTGTGTATGTGTGTATACAGGTGTGTGTGTATGTAAGTATGTGGGATGTGTGTGCACGTGTGTGTATGGGTGTGTGCTGTATGTGTGATGTGTGTGTGCATGTGTGTATATGGGTGGGTGCTGTGTGTGATCTGTGTGCATGTGTGTATATGGGTGTGTCTGTATGTGTGCATGTGGGATGTTGTGTGTGTGCATGTGTGTATCGGGTGCGTGTTAATGTGTGTTTGTGGATTTTGTGTGCACATGTTTATATGGGTGTGTGTATGTGCCTATGTGGGATGTTTGTGTGTGCCCGTGTGTATACCAGTATGTGTTTATGTGTGTTGGGGGATGTGTGTGTGCATGTGTGTATACGGATGTGTGCTGTGTATATGTGTGATGTGTGTGTGAATGTGTGTATATGGGTGTGTGTGTGTGTGCACATGTGGGGTGTGTGTACATGTGTGTATATGGGTGTGTATGTGTGTATCTGGGATGTGTGCATGTGTTTGTGTGTCTCTGTGTGTGGGATGTATGTGTGTGCATGTGTGTATATGGGTGTGTGTCTATGTGTTTTGTGGGATGTTTGAGTGTGCATGTGTGTATATGGCTGTGTGTGTATGTTGGAAGTTGTGTGTGTGAGCAGGTGTGTATTTGGGTGTCTGCTCTATGTGTGATGTGGGTTCATGTGTGTATATGGGTGTGTGCGCATGTTTCTTGTGCACGACTTTGTGTGCCTTCCTACGCCCTGAGGTGACAGCCTCACCCCCTCGGTCTCCACCCCAATTCTCTCCCATCTGGGATGCAATGTCCGCCTCCCAGCAGCAGGTAGCACGTGTGTATGTGGGTATGTGGGATGTTGTGTGTGTGTGCCTGTGTGTATACGGGTGTGTGCGTACGTGGGATATTGTGTGTGTGTGCACGTCTGTATAAGGATGTGTGCTGTGTGTATGTGGGATGTGTGTGCACGGGTGTATATGAGTGTTTGTGTATGTGTGTGGGGGGGATGTTGTGTGTGTCTGCATGTGTGTATGTGGGTGTGTGCTGTGTGTATGTGTGATGTGTGTGTGCATGTGTGTATATGGGTGTATGACCATGCTTCTTGTGCATGCCTTTGTGTGTATCCCTACAACCTGAAGTGACAGACTCACCCCCTTGGTCTCCATGCCCGTCCCCTCCCCGCGGGAAAGCAATGTCCGCCTACGCAGCAGCAGGTAGCCCATGCCCAGCTCTTCTGAATATGCGTGTAACCATGTGTTTGTTCCCTTCCAGGTGGAGGCGGCTTATCCATACATCTCAACACGAAAGGTACGGACGAAGGATGGGGCACACAGTCTTCCAAGGGGTGGGCTCCCCACGTGTCTGCGGAGGGGCCGGGGCAGGCCTGGTAATGCTTCTGCTGAGGGCGTTCAGGGACCACCTGTTCTCTCTGTATGGGCATCAGAAGCTCCTTTTGGGTGGATTCCATCCAACGGGGGTCAGAGAAGGAGTCGTGGGCACCGTTCGGAGCTGAAAGATGCCTGGGGCTCTGGGGACTTCTCGGAGCTGCAAGATGCCTGAGGCTCTGGGGACCGATTTGGAGCTGAAAGATGCTTGGGCTCTGAGAGCACGGCTGCGGTGCTTGGAGATGCTGCTGCCGATCACCAGGGCCCCTTTCGTTGCCTCAAGCCTCGAGGGAGAGCAGCAGAGAAACCACAGCCTTCATCCCCGGAGAAGCCCCCTGCGGTGCCCCGCCTGCCCCATCACGGATCACAGGGGAGACCTGGAGTGCAGCAGAAGGTGTTGGCCGTGTGTCGCTCTGCCAACAGAGGCCAGCATCTTGGGGATCTGGTGGCTGACACCAGTGCAGGGCGACGGTGAACCCACCCAGCAGACCCCAGGGCTTTGGGGGAGAAGAAACTGATAGAGCTGACTTTCTAAGCCTTCAGGCCCAGGGCCCAGGCAGCACCGCAGTATTGCCGTTGCCGGACCTATGGGTGTTTGCGGGAGGTGTTGCTGTTTGCGGGACGTGTGAGTGTTTGCGGGACGCATGTGAAGGCCATGGTGCTTCCCTTCTGGTGGACTGGAGGTAGGGAAGGAGAAGTGTGCACCAGACAAGAATCAGGTGTGACACATGGATTCATGGGGTCCTTGTCAGGACAGGGTCTTCCCTGATGTCTCACCTGCTGAAGAATCCGTCTGCAAGGCAGGAAACCACAGTTCAATTCCTGAGTTGGGAAGATTTGCTGGTTGAGGGATAGGCTACCCACTCCCGTAGTCTTGGGCATCCCAGGTGGCTCAGTTGGTAAAGAATCTGCCTTCAAGGTGGGAGACCTGGGTTCAATCCGTGGGCTGGGAAGATTCCCCTGGAGAAGGAAATGGCAACCCACTCCAGTATTCTGGCCTGGGGAATCCCATGGCATCCCATGGGTTGGCAAGGAGTCGGACATAACTGACTTTCATTTTCCCTTTCCGGAGGACATGGGCCTTCCTTGGTGGTTCACTGATAAACACTCCACCTGCAGCTCAGGAGATGTGTGTTTGATCCCTGGGTTGGGAAGAACCCCTGAAGCAGGAAATGGCAAACCACTGCAGTATCCTGGCCTGGAGAATCCCATGGACAGAGGAGCCTCGTTGGGGCTACAGTCTCTGGGGTCACAAAGAGTCAGACACGACTGAAGCGGCTAAGACTTTTTCACTCTCACCAGGACAGAGGACTCACCCAGGATTGGGGTGGGGTGGAAGACGGAATGACTGCTCCAGGAGGGGACATCTCCAAGGCACAGTCTACAGATGTGTGGGAGTCGGGCAACACAGGAGACAGAGGTGTTGTTCTATCTTTGACTGAATGGACTCCCAAGAACTGTAGTAATTCGTGGGGCCAGAGTATGGAATGTGATGGATGTGGGGCCTACAGGGGTAACTGGCCAGTTGACCCGTGGGCTAGTTTGCACTTTAATATGTGCACTTCCTTGGGCTGCAAGGAGATCCCACCAGTCCATCCTAAAGGAGACTGACCCTGAATATTCCTTGGAAGGACTGATGATGCAGCTGAAACTCCAATCCTTTGGCTACCTGATGCAAAGAAGTGACTCACTGGAAAAGACCCTGATGCTGGGAAAGATTGAATGCGGGAGGAAAAGGGGATGACAGAGGATGAGATGGTTGCATGGCATCACTGACTCGATAACAGGAGTCTGAGCAAGCTCCTGAAATTGGTGGTGGACAAAGAGGCCGTGAACTCTGCGGCCCAGGGTGTCACAAACAGTCAGCATGACAGAGCAGCTCAACTCAACTGTGTATAATGGGTGTGTGTGTTGTGTGTATGGGGGATTTTTCGTGTGCATGTGTGTATATGGGTATGTGTGTATGTGAGTATGTGGGATGTGTGTATGCGTGTGTATATGGGTGTGTGTGTGTGTGTGTGTGTATGTGAGATGTTGTGTGTGTGCATGTGTGTATGGGTGTGTGCTGTATGTACAATGTATGTGCATGTGTGTATATGAGTGTGTACATGTATGTGGGGGATGTTGTGTGTGTGTACATGTGTGTATATGGGTGTGTGCTGTGTGTGGTGTGTGTGCATGTGTGTATATGGGTGTGTGTATGTGTGCATGTGGGATGTGTGTGACTGTGTATATTGGGTGTGTGTGTATGTGTGTATGTGGGATGTGTGTGCACGTGTTTATATGGGTGTGTGTGGGGGGGGGGATGTTTGTGTGTGCATGTGTGTATATGGGTGTGTGCACATGTTTCTTATGCATGCCTTTGTGTGCCTTCCTATGCCCTGAGGTGACAGCCTCACCCCCTTGGTCTCCCCCTCCCCGTTCTCTCCCGTCTGGGATGCAATGCCCACCTCCCTGCAGCAGGTAGCCCATGGCCAGCTGTTTCGAATACACACATGACCAAGTGTTTGTTCCCTTCCAGATGGAGGCAGTTTATCTGTACAGCGCAACCCAAAAGGTACGGCCCAAGGGCGGGGAGCATGGTCTTCTGCAGGGTGGGCTCCCCAGTGGCTGCAGAGGGGCCAAGGCAGGCGTGGTGTTGTTTCTGTTGAGGTCGTAGAGGGACCACCTGCTTACTCTGTGTGGGCGTGCAGAACCTCCTTTTGGGCAGGGTCCATCCCACGGGGGTCAGAGAAGGAGACGCCGGAACCGACTCAGAGCTGAAAGATGTCTGGGTTCTGGGGACCAACTCAGAGCTCCCAGATGCCTGAGGTTCTGGGAACCGATTTGGAGCTGATAGATGCTTGGGCTCTGAGAGCATGGCTGCGGTGCTTGGAGATGCTGCTGCCCACCTCAGGCACCCCTTTCATTGACTCAAGTTTCAAAGGAGAGCAGCAGAGAAACCACAGCCTTCACCCCCGCAGAAGCCCCCAGCGGGGCCCCACCCACCAGGTCATGGATCTCAGGGGAGGCCTGGAGTGCGGCCAGGGGGATTGGCCATGTGTCGCTGGGATGACGGAGGCCAGCTTCTTGGGGATCTGGGAGCTGACGCCATTGCAGGGTGACGGTGAACCTACCCGGCAGACCCCAGGGATTTGGGGGAGAAGAAAGTGATAGAGGTGACTTTCAAAGCCTTCAGGCCCAGGACCTGGACAGCCCCGCAGAGTTTCTGTTGCTGAACGTATGGGTGTTTGCGGGACATGTTCCTGTTTGCGGTACATGTAGGCATTTCCAGGACATATGTGAAGGCCATGGGTACTTCCCTTCTCATGGGCTGGCGGTAGGGAAGGAGAGGTGTGCCCCAAACAAGAATCAGGTGTGACACATGGATTCATGGCATCCTTGGCAGGACAGGGTCTTTCCTGATGTCTCAGCTGCTGAAGAATCCACCTGCAATGCCGGAGACTCAGGTAAAATTCCTGAGTTGGGAAGATCTTCTGAAGAAAGGCTAGGCTATCCACTCCCGTAGTCTTGGGCTTCCCTGGTGGCTCAGTTGGTAAAGTATCCACCTGCAATACGGGAGACCTGGGTTCACTCCCTGGGGTGAGAAGATTCCCCTGGAGAAGGAAATGGCAAACCACTCCAGTATTCTGGCCTGGAGAATCCCATGGAGTCCCATGGGGTCGCAAGGAGTCGGACGTGACTGAGTGACTTTCAGTTTCACTTTCGGAAGGACAGGGGGCCTTCCCTGGTGGTTCACTGATAAGCACTTCACCTGCAGTGCAGGAGATGTGGGTTTGATCCCTGGGTTTGGAAGATCCCCTGGAGCAGGAAATGGCAAACCACCGCAGTATTCTGGCCTGGAGAATCCCATGGACAGGGGAGCCTGGTGGGGCTACAGTTCATGGGGTCACCAATAGTCGGACATGACTGAAGCAGCTAAGACTTTTCCACTCTCTCAAGGACAGAGGACTCACCCAGGATTGGGGTGGGCTGGAAGACAGAATGAGTGCTCCTGGAGGAGAGATGTCCAAGGCACAGTCTACAGATGTGTGGGAGTCGGGCAGGACAGGAGACAGAGGTGCTGTGCTAGCTTTGACAGAACGGACCCCCAGGATCTGTAGTAATTCATGGGGCCAGAGTATGGAATGAGATGGATGTGGGGACCACTGGGGTAACTGGCCGGGTGACCCCTGGGCGGATCTGCACTTTAATATGTGCACTCCCTTGGACTGCAAGGAGATGCAACCAGTCCATCCTAAATGAAGTCAGTCCTGAATATTCATTGTAAGGACTGATGTTGAAGCTGAAAATCCAATACTTTGGCCACCTGATGCAAAGAAGTAACTTACTGGAAAAGACCCTGATGCTGGGAAAGAATGAAGACAGGAAGAGAAGGGGACGCCAGAGGATCAGATGGTCGCATGGCATCACCGACTCGATGGCATGAGTCTGGGCAAGCTCCAGGAGTTGGTGATGGACAGGGAGGCCTGGCGTGCTGAGGCCCATGGGGTCACAAATTGTCGAACACGACTGAGCAGCTGAACTCAACTGTGTGTATATGAATGTGTGTTTATGTGTGTTCATGGGATGTTGTTTGTGTGTGCATGTGTGTATATGGGTGTGCGTGTGTATGTGTATCTGAGATGTGCGTGCACATGTGTATGTGTGTGTGTGTGTATTTGCGATGTTTGTGTCTGCATGTGTGTATATGGGTGTCTGTGTATGTGTGTATGTGGAATGATTGTGTGTGCATGAGTGTATATGTGTGCACATGTATGTGGGATGTTCTGTGTGTCTGTGCATGTGTGTATATGGGTGTGTGACCATGCTTCTTGTGCAGGCCTTTGTTATGTCCCTATGCCCTGAGGTGACAGCCTGACCCCATCAGTCTACACCGCCGTCCCCTCCCCGATGGGATGCAATGCCTGCCTCCCAGCAGCAGGCAGCCCATGTCCAGCTCTTCCAAATACGCGTGTGACCATGTGTTTGTTCCCTTCCAGGTGGAGGCAGCTTATCCACACAGCACAAAACACAAGGTATGCCCCAGGGGCGGTGCCCACAGTCTTCCAAGGGGTGGTCTCCCCACGTGTCTGTGGAGGGGCTGGGGCAGGCCTGGTTTTGTTTCTGCTGAGGGCGTTCAGGGACCACCTGCTCTCTCTGTGTGGGCGTGCAGAAGCTCCTTTTGAGCACGGTCAGTCCCACGGGGATCAGCAAAGGAGATGTGGGCACCGTTCGGAGCTGAAAGATGCCTGGGGCTCTGGGGACCGATTTGGAGTTGAGAGATGCTTGGGCTCTGAGAGCTGGCTGCGGTGCTTGGAGCTGCTGCTGCCCACCGCTGGTGCCCCTTTTGTTGCCTCAAGCCTCGAAGGTGAGCAGCAGAGAGACCACAGCCTTCAGCCCCGGAGAAGCTGCCAGCGTAGCCCCACCTGCCCCATCACGATTTGCAGGGGAGGCCTGGAGTGCGGCCAGCGGGGTTCACTGTATGTCACCAGGATGATGGAGACCAACATCTTGGGGATCTGGAGGCTAATACCAGTGCAGGGCAACGGTGAACCCACCCAGGAGACCCTAGGGCTTTGGGGGAGAAGAAAGCGATAGAGCTTACTTTCTAAGCCTTCAGGCCCAGGACACGGGCAGCACCGCAATATTGCCATTTACCGGACATATGGGTGTCTGCGGGGCGTATTACCATTTGCAGAACGTGTGGGTGTTTGTGGGACTTATGTGCAGGCCATGGGTGCTTCCCTTCTCGGGGACTGGAGGTAGGTGGGGAGAGGAACATCCCAGACAAGAATCAGGTGTGACACAGGGATTCATGGGGTCCTTGGCAGGAAAGGGTCTTCCCTGATCTCAGCTGCTGAGGAATCCACCTGCAATGCGGGGGACCCCGGTACAATTCCCGAGCTCAGAAGATCAACTGGAGAAGGGATAGGCTACGCAATCCCGTAGTCTTGGGCTTCCCTGATGACTCAGTTGGTAAAGAATCCACCTGCAAGACGGGAGACCTGGGTTCAATCCTTGGGTTGGAAAGATTCCTCTGGAGAAGGAAATGACAACCCACTCCAGTATTCTGGCCTGGAGAATCCCCTGGGGTCCCATGGGGTCGCAAAATTCAGACACGACTGACCAACTGAACTGAAGTGTGTGTATATGGGTGAAGGTGGGATGTTTGTGTGTGCATGTGTGTATACGGGTGTATGTGTATGTGGGAGGTTGTGTGTGTTTTCCTGTGTGTGTATTTGTGTGTGCTGTGTTTGTGTGTGATGTGTGTGCATGTGTGTATATGGGTGGGTGTATGTGTATGTGGGATGTTGTGTGTGTGTGTATATGTCTATTATATGGATATGGGTGTGTGGTTGTGTGGCAAGTTTTGTGTGCATGCATGTATATGGGGGATGTTCTGTGCATACACGTGTGTATGTGGGTGTGTACTGTGTGTATGCTTGATGTGTGTGCACTTGTGTATATGGATGTGTGTATGAGCATGTGGGTTGTTGAGTGTGTGTGCATGTGTATATATGTATATGTGTGTGTGTGGGATGTTCTGTGTGTCCATGTGTGTACATGGGTGTGTCCTCTATGTATGTGTTATGTGCGTACATAGGTGTATATGGGTGTGTCCTGTGTGTTTGAGTTATGTGTGTTTTCTGTGAATGTGTGTATTTGGTTGGGTTGATATGTGGGATGTGTGTGTGTACATGCATGTATATGGGTGTGTGCTGTGTGTATGTGGTGCTTGACTGTGTGCATGTGTGTATATGGGTTTGTGCTGTGTGTATGTGTGATGTGTGTACACAGATGTATATGTGTGTGTGTATGTGGGTTCTTGTGTGTGTATGCATGTGTGTATATGGATGTGTGTATGTGTATGTGGGATGTTCTGTGTGTGTAGCTGTCTATATGGGTGTATCCAATGTGTATGTGTTATGTGGGTGCATATGTGTATATGGGTGTGTGATGTGTGTATGTTTGATGGGTGTGCACGTGTGTATATGGATCTGTTTGTGAGCATGGGGGTTGTGTGTGTGTGCAGTGTGGAGATGGGTGTGTGTGTATGTGGGATGTGTGTGGGTGCACGTGCTTATATGGGTGCGTGCAGTGTGTATGTGGGATGTGTGTGTGTGCATGTGAGTATATGGGTGTGTGTGTGTGTGTGTGTATTTGCGATGTTTGTGTCTGCATGTGTGTATATGGGTGTCTGTGTATGTGTGTATGTGGAATGATTGTGTGTGCATGAGTGTATATGTGTGCCCGTGTATGTGGGATGTTCTGTGTGTCTGTGCATGTGTGTATATGGGTGTGTGACCATGCTTCTTGTGCAGGCCTTTGTTATGTCCCTATGCCCTGAGGTGACAGCCTGACCCCATCAGTCTACACCGCCGTCCCCTCCCCGATGGGATGCAGTGCCTGCCTCCCAGCAGCAGGCAGCCCATGTCCAGCTCTTCCAAATACGCGTGTGACCATGTGTTTGTTCCCTTCCAGGTGGAGGCGGCTTATCCACACAGCGCAAACCACAAGGTAAAGCCCGGGGGCGGGGCATACGGTCTTCGGAGGGGTGGGCTCCCCACGTGTCTGTGGAAGGGCCGGGGCAGGCCTGGTTTTGTTTCTGCTGAGGGCGTTCAGGGACCACCTGCTCTCTCTGTGTGGGCGTGCAGAAGCTCCTTTTGAGCACGGTCAGTCCCACGGGGATCAGCAAAGGAGATGTGGGCACCGTTCGGAGCTGAAAGATGCCTGGGGCTCTGGGGACTGATTTGGAGCTGAAAGATGCTTGGGCTCTGAGAGCTGTCTGCGGTGCTTGGAGCTGCTGCTGCCCACCGCTGGTGCCCCTTTTGTTGCCTCAAGCCTCGAAGGTGAGCAGCAGAGAGACCACAGCCTTCAGCCCCGGAGAAGCTGCCAGCGTAGCCCCACCTGCCCCATCACGATTTGCAGGGGAGGCCTGGAGTGCGGCCAGCGGGGTTCACTGTATGTCACCAGGATGATGGAGACCAGCATCTTGGGGATCTGGAGGCTAATACCAGTGCAGGGAGACGGTGAACCCACCCAGGAGACCCTAGGGCTTTGGGGGAGAAGAAAGCGATAGAGCTTACTTTCTAAGCCTTCAGGCCCAGGACACGGGCAGCACCGCAATATTGCCATTTACCGGACGTATGGGTGTCTGCGGGGCGTATTACCATTTGCAGAACGTGTGGGTGTTTGTGGGACTTATGTGCAGGCCATGGGTGCTTCCCTTCTCGGGGACTGGAGGTAGGTGGGGAGAGGAACATCCCAGACAAGAATCAGGTGTGACACAGGGATTCATGGGGTCCTTGGCAGGAAAGGGTCTTCCCTGATCTCAGCTGCTGAGGAATCCACCTGCAATGCGGGAGACCCCGGTACAATTCCCGAGCTCAGAAGATCAACTGGAGAAGGGATAGGCTACACAATCCCGTAGTCTTGGGCTTCCCTGATGACTCAGTTGGTAAAGAATCCACCTGCAAGATGGGAGACCTGGGTTCAATCCTTGGGTTGGAAAGATTCCTCTGGAGAAGGAAATGACAACCCACTCCAGTATTCTGGCCTGGAGAATCCCCTGGGGTCCCATGGGGTCGCAAAATTCGGACACGACTGACCAACTGAACTGAAGTGTGTGTATATGGGTGAAGGTGGGATGTTTGTGTGTGCATGTGTGTATACGGGTGTATGTGTATGTGGGAGGTTGTGTGTGTTTTCCTGTGTGTGTATTTGTGTGTGCTGTGTTTGTGTGTGATGTGTGTGCATGTGTGTATATGGGTGGGTGTATGTGTATGTGGGATGTTGTGTGTGTGTGTATATGTCTATTATATGGATATGGGTGTGTGGTTGTGTGGCAAGTTTTGTGTGCATGCATGTATATGGGGGATGTTCTGTGCATACACGTGTGTATGTGGGTGTGTACTGTGTGTATGCTTGATGTGTGTGCACTTGTGTATATGGATGTGTGTATGAGCATGTGGGTAGTTGAGTGTGTGTGCATGTGTATATATGTATATGTGTGTGTGTGGGATGTTCTGTGTGTCCATGTGTGTATATGGGTGTGTCCTCTATGTATGTGTTATGTGCGTACATAGGTGTATATGGGTGTGTCCTGTGTGTTTGAGTTATGTGTGTTTTCTGTGAATGTGTGTATTTGGTTGGGTTGATATGTGGGATGTGTGTGTGTACATGCATGTATATGGGTGTGTGCTGTGTGTATGTGGTGCTTGACTGTGTGCATGTGTGTATATGGGTTTGTGCTGTGTGTATGTGTGATGTGTGTACACAGATGTATATGTGTGTGTGTATGTGGGTTCTTGTGTGTGTATGCATGTGTGTATATGGATGTGTGTATGTGTATGTGGGATGTTCTGTGTGTGTAGCTGTCTATATGGGTGTATCCAATGTGTATGTGTTATGTGGGTGCATATGTGTATATGGGTGTGTGATGTGTGTATGTTTGATGGGTGTGCACGTGTGTATATGGATCTGTTTGTGAGCATGTGGGTTGTGTGTGTGTGCAGTGTGGAGATGGGTGTGTGTGTATGTGGGATGTGTGTGGGTGCACGTGCTTATATGGGTGCGTGCAGTGTGTATGTGGGATGTGTGTGTGTGCATGTGAGTATATGGGTGTGTGTGTGTGTGTGTGTATTTGCGATGTTTGTGTCTGCATGTGTGTATATGGGTGTCTGTGTATGTGTGTATGTGGAATGATTGTGTGTGCATGAGTGTATATGTGTGCCCGTGTATGTGGGATGTTCTGTGTGTCTGTGCATGTGTGTATATGGGTGTGTGACCATGCTTCTTGTGCAGGCCTTTGTTATGTCCCTATGCCCTGAGGTGACAGCCTGACCCCATCAGTCTACACCGCCGTCCCCTCCCCGATGGGATGCAGTGCCTGCCTCCCAGCAGCAGGCAGCCCATGTCCAGCTCTTCCAAATACGCGTGTGACCATGTGTTTGTTCCCTTCCAGGTGGAGGCGGCTTATCCACACAGCGCAAACCACAAGGTAAAGCCCGGGGGCGGGGCATACGGTCTTCGGAGGGGTGGGCTCCCCACGTGTCTGTGGAAGGGCCGGGGCAGGCCTGGTTTTGTTTCTGCTGAGGGCGTTCAGGGACCACCTGCTCTCTCTGTGTGGGCGTGCAGAAGCTCCTTTTGAGCACGGTCAGTCCCACGGGGATCAGCAAAGGAGATGTGGGCACCGTTCGGAGCTGAAAGATGCCTGGGGCTCTGGGGACTGATTTGGAGCTGAAAGATGCTTGGGCTCTGAGAGCTGTCTGCGGTGCTTGGAGCTGCTGCTGCCCACCGCTGGTGCCCCTTTTGTTGCCTCAAGCCTCGAAGGTGAGCAGCAGAGAGACCACAGCCTTCAGCCCCGGAGAAGCTGCCAGCGTAGCCCCACCTGCCCCATCACGATTTGCAGGGGAGGCCTGGAGTGCGGCCAGCGGGGTTCACTGTATGTCACCAGGATGATGGAGACCAGCATCTTGGGGATCTGGAGGCTAATACCAGTGCAGGGAGACGGTGAACCCACCCAGGAGACCCTAGGGCTTTGGGGGAGAAGAAAGCGATAGAGCTTACTTTCTAAGCCTTCAGGCCCAGGACATGGGCAGCACCGCAATATTGCCATTTACCGGACGTATGGGTGTCTGCGGGGCGTATTACCATTTGCAGAACGTGTGGGTGTTTGTGGGACTTATGTGCAGGCCATGGGTGCTTCCCTTCTCGGGGACTGGAGGTAGGTGGGGAGAGGAGCACCCCAGACAAGAATCAGGTGTGACACAGGGATTCATGGGGTCCTTGGCAGGAAAGGGTCTTCCCTGATCTCAGCTGCTGAGGAATCCACCTGCAATGCGGGAGACCCCGGTACAATTCCCGAGCTCAGAAGATCAACTGGAGAAGGGATAGGCTACGCAATCCTGTAGTCTTGGGCTTCCCTGATGACTCAGTTGGTAAAGAATCCACCTGCAAGACGGGAGACCTGGGTTCAATCCTTGGGTTGGAAAGATTCCTCTGGAGAAGGAAATGACAACCCACTCCAGTATTCTGGCCTGGAGAATCCCATGGAGTCCCATGGGGTCGCATGGAGCCAGACCTGACTGAGTGACTTTCAGTTTCACTTTCGGAAGGACAGGGGCCTTCCCTGGGGGTTCACTGATAAACACTTCAGCTGCAATGCAAGAGATGTGGGTTTGATCCCTGGGTTGGGAAAATCGCCTGGAGCAGGAAATAGCAACCAACCCCAGTATTCTGGCCCGGAGAATCCCATGGACAGAGGAGCCTGGTGGGGCTATCGTCCGTGGGGTCACAAGGAGTCGGACACGACTGAAGCGGCTAAGACTTTTTCACTCTCACCAGGACAGAGGACTCACCCAGGACTGGGGTGGGCTGGAAGACGGAATGAGTGCTCCTGGAGGGGAGATCTCCAAGGCACAGTCTACAGATCCGTGGGAGTCGGGCAGGACAGGAGACAGAGGTGTTGTTCTATCTTTGACTGAATGGACCCCCAGGAACTGTAGTAATTCGTGGGGCCAGAGTATGGAATGTGCTGGATGTGGGGGCTGCAGGGGAAACTGGCCAGGGGACCCCTGGGCTGGTCTGAGCTTTAATACGCGCACTCCCTTGGCCTGCAAGGAGATCCCACCAGTCCATCCTAAAGGAGATCGACCCTGAATATCCATTGGAAGGATTGATGCCACAGCCGAAACGCCAAAACTCTGGCCACCTGATGCAAAGAAGTGACTCACTGAAAGAGACCCTGATGCTGGGAAAGATTGAAGGCAGGAGGAGAAGGGGACGACAGAGGATGAGATGGTTGGATGCCATCCCTGACTCGATGGACATGAGTCTGAGCAAGCTCCGGGAGTTGGTTATGGACAGGGAGGCCTGACGTGCTGCGGCCCATGGGTTCGCAAATGTCGGACACGATCGAGCAACTGAACTGAACTCTGTGTATATAGGTGACTGTTTATGTATGTATGTGAGATATATTTGTGTGCATGTGGGCATATGGGTGGATGTGTACATGGGATGTTGTGTGCATGTGTGTATATGGGTGTGTGTCTATGTGGGATATGGGTGTGGGCATGTCTATATATGGGTATGTGTGTATGTGTATCTGAGATTATGTCTGTGTGGGTGTACATGTGCATATGGGTGTGTGTTGTGTGTATGCGTCATGTGGGTGCAAGTGTTTATGTGGGTGTGTGTGTATGAGGGATGTGGGTGTGTGCATGTCTGTATAGGGACCTATGGGTATGTGTGTATGTGGGAGGTTTGTGTCTGCATGTGTGCATTTGGGTGTATGTGTATGTGTATGTGGGATGCTGTGTGTGTGTGAATGCGAGTATATATGTGTGTGCTCTGTGTATTTGTGATGTGCATCTGTGTATATGGGGGTATGTGTATCTGTGTATGTGGGATGTGTGTGTGTGGGATATGAATGCATGTGTGTATATGGGTGTGTATGTATGTGGGATGATTGTGTGTGCATGTGTGTATATGGGGGTGTGTATGTGTCTATGTGGGATGTTGTGTGTGTGTCAATGTGTGTGAGTGGATATGTCTATTATGTGGATATGGGGGTATGTGTTGGGAGATTTTGTGTACATGCGTGTATACGTGTTTCTGTGTATGTGGGATATTGTGTGTGTACAGGTGTGTATATGGGTGTGTGCTGTGTGTATGTTTCATGTGTGTGCAGGTGTGTATATGGATGTGTCTGTGAGCATGTGTGTATATGGATGTGTGTGTATGTGTAGGTGGGATATTCTGTGTGTGCAGGTGTGTATATGGGTGTGTCCTCTGTGTATGTGTCATGTGGGTGCATATGGGTATATGGGTGTCTGCTGTGTGAATGACTGATGTGTGTTTTCTCTGCATGTGTGTATATGGATGTGTGTGTAGGTGGGATGTGTGTGCACATGTGCATATGGGTGTGTGATGTGTGTATATGGGATATTGTGTGTGTTTTCATGTGAGTGTATGTGTGTATGTGTGATGTGTGTACATGTGTGTTATTAGGTGTGAATGTATGTTTATGTGAGATGTTGTGTGTGTGTGAATGTGTATGTGGGGATATGTCCATTATGAGCATATGTGTGTGTGTGTATGTGGGAAGTTTTGTGTGCATGTGTGTATATGAGGATGTGTGTATGTCTGTGTGGGATGTTCTGTGTGTGCATGTGTGTATATGGGTGTGTCCTCTGTGTATGTGTTATGTGGGTGCATATGTGTATATGGGTGTGTGCTGTGTGTGTGTTTGATGTGTGTTCACATGTGTATATGGATGTGTGTGTGAGCATGGGGGTTCTGTGTGTGCACATGTGTGTGTCTTGATGTGTGTTTGTGAGCATCTGAATTGTGTGTGTGCATGTGTGTATATGGATGTGTGTGTGTGTGTATGTGGGATATTCTGTGAGTTCATATGTGTATATGGGTGTGTCTTCTGTGTATGTGTTATGTGGGTACATATGTGTATATGGGTGTGTGCTGTGTTTATGGACTGGACCGGAGGTGGAGGAGGAGAGGTTCGCCTCAGACAAGAATCAGGTGACCCACGGATTCATGGGGTCCTTGGCAGGACAGGTTCTTTCATGATATCTCGGCTGCTGAACACTCCGCCTGCAATGCAGGAGACACCTGTTCAATTCCTGAGTTGGGAAGATCCGCTGGAGGAGGGATAGGCTACCCACTCCCGTAGTCTTGGGCTTCCCTGGTGGCTCAATCGTTAAAGAATCCATCTGCAAGGCGGGAGACCTGGGTTCAATCCCTGGGTTGGGAAGATTCCCCTGGAGAAGAAAATGGCAAACCACTCCAGTATTCTGGCCTAGAGAAGACCATGGGGTCCCATGGGGTCACAAAAGTCAGACACGACTGACCAACTGAACTGAAGTGTGTGTATATGGGTGAAGGTGGGATATTTGTGTGTGCATGTGTGTATACGGGTGTATGTGTATGTGGGAGGCTGTGTGTGTTTTCATGTGTGTGTGTGTGCTGTGTGTGTGTGATATGTGCATGTGTGTATATGGGTGTGTGTATGTGGGATGTTGTGTGTGTGTAAATGTGTGTGTGGATATGTCTATTATATGGATATGTGTGTGTGTGTGTGTAGGAAGTTTTGTGTGCATGTGTGTATATGGGTTTGTGTGTATGTGGGATGTTCTCTGCATACACGTGTGTATAAGGGTGTGTGCTGTGTGTGTGCTTGATGTGGGTGCACGTGTATATATGGATGTGTCGATGAGCATGTGTGTGTGCATGTGTATATATGTATATGTGTGTATGTGGGGTGTTCTGTGTGTCCATGTGTGTATATGGGGGTATCCTCTATGTATGTGTTATGTGGGTACATATGTGTATATGGGTGTGTGCTGTGTTTTTGAGTTATGTGTGTTTTCTGTGAATGTGTGTATTTGGTTGGGTGGATACGTGGGATGTGTGTGTGTGCGCACGCATGTATATGGGTGTGTGCTGTGTGTATGTGGGGCTTGACTGTGCGCATGTGTGTATATGTGTTTGTGCTGTATGTGTGATGTGTGTACATATGTGTATATGGATGTGTGTATGTGGGTACTTGTGTGTGTATGCATTTGTGTATATGGATGTGTGTATGTGTATGTGGGATATTCTGTGTGTGCAGGTGTCTATATGCGTGTAACCAATGTGTATGTGTTATGTGGGTGCATGTGTGTATATGGGTGTGTGCTGTGTGTATGTTTGATGGGTGTGCATGTGTGTATATGGATCTGTTTGTGAGCATGTGGGTTGTGTGTGTGTGTGGTGTGTATATGGGTGTGTGTATATGTGGGACGTTTGTGCATGTGTGTATATGGGTGTATGTGTGTATGTGGGATGATTGTGTGTGCATGCGTGTATATGTGTGCCCATGTATGTGGGATGTTCTGTGTGTCTGTGCATGTGTGTATATGGGTGTGTGACCATGCTTCTTGTGCAGGCCTTTGTTATGCGCCTATGCCCTGAGGTGACAGCCTGACCCCATCGGTCTACACCGCCGTCCCCTCCCCGCTGGGATGCAATGCCTGCCTCCCAGCAGCAGGCAGCCCATGTCCAGCTCTTCCAAATACGCGTGTGACCATGTGTTTGTTCCCTTCCAGGTGGAGGCGGCTTATCCACACAGCACAAAACACAAGGTATGCCCCAGGGGCGGGGCCCACGGTCTTCCAAGGGGTGGGCTCCCCACGTTTCTGTGGAGGGGCCGGGGCAGGCCTGGTTTTGTTTCTGCTGAGGGCGTTCAGGGACCACCTGCTCTCTCTGTGTGGGCGTGCAGAAGCTCCTTTTGGGCGCGGTCAGTCCCACTGGGATCAGAGAAGGAGTCGTGGGGACTGACTCAGAGCTGAAAGATGCCTGGGGCTCTGGGGACTTCTCGGAGCTGCAAGATGCCTGAGGCTGTGGGGACCGATTTGGACCTGAAAGATGGTTGGGCTCTGAGAGCTGGCTGCGGTGCTTGGAGCTGCTTCTGCCCACTGCTGGTGCCCCTTTCGTTGCCTCAAGCCTCGAAGGTGAGCAGCAGAGAGACCACAGCCTTCACCCCCGGAGAAGCTGCCAGCGTAGCCCCACCTGCCCCGTCACGATTTGCAGGGGAGGCCTGGAGTGCGGCCAGCGGGGTTCACTGTATGTCACCAGGATGATGGAGACCAGCATCTTGGGGATCTGGAGGTTAATACCAGTGCAGGGCAACGGTGAACCCACCCAGGAGACCCTAGGGCTTTGGGGGAGAAGAAAGCGATAGAGCTTACTTTCTAAGCCTTCAGGCCCAGGACATGGGCAGCACCACAATATTGCCATTTGCCAGACGTATGGGTGTCTGCGGGACGTATTGCCATTTGCAGAACGTGTGGGTGTTTGTGGGACTTATGTGCAGGCCATGGGTGCTTCCCTTCTCGGGGACTGGAGGTAGGTGGGGAGAGGAGCACCCCAGACAAGAATCAGGTGTGACACAGGGATTCATGGGGTCCTTGGCAGGAAAGGGTCTTCCCTGATCTCAGCTGCTGAGGAATCCACCTGCAATGCGGGAGACCCCGGTACAATTCCCGAGCTCAGAAGATCAACTGGAGAAGGGATAGGCTACGCAATCCCGTAGTCTTGGGCTTCCCTGATGACTCAGTTGGTAAAGAATCCACCTGCAAGACGGGAGACCTGGGTTCAATCCTTGGGTTGGAAAGATTCCTCTGGAGAAGGAAATGACAACCCACTCCAGTATTCTGGCCTGGAGAATCCCATGGGGTCCCATGGGGCCGCAAAATTCGGACACGACTGACCAACTGAACTGAAGTGTGTGTATATGGGTGAAGGTGGGATGTTTGTGTGTGCATGTGTGTATACAGGTGTATGTGTATGTGGGAGGTTGTGTGTGTTTTCATGTGTGTGTATTTGTGTGTGCTGTGTTTGTGTGTGATGTGTGTGCATGTGTGCATATGGGTGTGTGTATGTGTATGTGGGATGTTGTGTGTGTGTGGATATGTCTATTCTGTGTATATGGGTGTGTGTGTGGGGGGGGGAGTTTTGTGTGCATGCATGTATATGGGTTTGTGGGTATGTGGGATGTTCTGTGCATACACGTGTGTATATGGGTGTGAGCTGTGTGTATGCTTGCTATGTGTGCACGTGTGTATATGGATGTGTGTATGAGCATGTGGGTAGTTGAGTGTGTGTGCATGTGTATATATGTATATGTGTGTATGTGGGATGTTCTGTGTGTCCATGTATGTATATGGGTGTGTCCACTATAAGTGTTATGTGGGTACATAGGTGTATATGGGTGTGTGCTGTATTTTTGAGTTATGTGTGTTTTCTGTGAATGTGTGTATTTGGTTGGGTTGATATGTGGGATGTGTGTGTGTGCACGCATGTATATGAGTGTATGCTGTGTGTATGCGGGGCCTGACTATGTGCATGTGTGTATATGGATTTGTGCTGTGTGTATGTGTGATGTGTGTACATAGATGTATATGGATGTGTGTATCTGGGTTCTTGTGTGTGTATGCATGTGTATATATGGATGTGTGTATGTGTATGTGGGATGTTCTGTGTGTGTAGCTGTCTATATGGGTGTATCCAATGTGTATGTGTTATGTGGGTGCATATGTGTATATGGGTGTGTGATGTGTGTATGTTTGATGGGTGTGCACGTGTGTACATGGATCTGTTTGTGAGCATGTGGGTTGTGTGTGTGTGCAGTGTGGAGATGGGTGTGTGTGTATGTGGGATGTGTGTGGGTGCACGTGCTTATATGGGTGCGTGCAGTGTGCATGTGGGATGTGTGTGTGTGCACGTGTGTATATGGGTGTGTGTGTATGTGTATGTGGGATGTTTGTTTGTGCATGTGTGTATATGGGTGTCTGTGTATGTGGGATGTTTGTGCATGTGTGTATATGGGTGTCTGTGTATGTGTGTATGTGGAATGATTGTGTGTGCATACGCATGTGTATATGTGTATATGTGTGTGCATGTATGTGGGATGTTCGGTGTGTCTGTGCATGTGTGTATATGGGTGTGTGACCATGCTTCTTGTGCAGGCCTTTGTTATGTCCCTATGCCCTGAGGTGACAGCCTGACCCCATTGGTCTACACCGCCGTCCCCTCCCCGCTGGGATGCAATGCCTGCCTCCCAGCATCAGGCAGCCCATGTCCAGCTCTTCCAAATACGCGCATGACCATGTGTTTGTTCCCTTCCAGGTGGAGGCGGCTTATCCACACAGCACAAAACACAAGGTATGCCCCAGGGGCGGGGCCCATGGTCTTCCGAGGGGTGGGCTCCCCACGTGTCTGTGGAGGGGCCGGGGCAGGCCTGGTTTTGTTTCTGCTGAGGGTGTTCAGGGACCACCTGCTCTCTCTGTGTGGGCGTGCAGAAGCTCCTTTTGGGCGCGGTCAGTCCCACGGGGATCAGAGAAGGAGTCGTGGGGACCGCCTCAGAGCTGCAAGATGCCTGAGGCTCTGGGGACTGATTTGGAGCTGAAAGATGCTTGGGCTCTGAGAGCTGTCTGCGGTTCTCGGAGCTGCTGCTGCCCACCGCTGGCACCCCTTTCGTTGACTCAAGTCTCAAAGGACAACAGCAGAGAAATGACAGCCTTCTCCCCCAAGAAGCCCCCAGCGGGGCCCCGCCTGCCCTATCACGGCCCACAGGGAAAGCATGGAGTGTGGCCATCGTGCGTAGGCCGTCTGTTGCTGGCATGACAGAGGCCAGCTTCTTGTGTATCTGGACCCTGACACCAGGGTAGGGCAACAGTGAACCCACCCCGCCGACCCCAGGGCTTTGGTGAAGAAAAAAGAGATATCCCTGACTTTCTAAGCTTTCCAGCCCAGGACCCAGGCAGTGTGGCAGTATTGCCATTTGCGGGACGTGTGGATGTTTGCAGGACTTATGGAAGGCCACAAGTGCCTCCCTTCTCGTGGACTGGAGGTGGGGGAGGAGAGGTTCGCCCCAGACAGGAATCAGCTGACCCACGGATTCATGGGGTCCTTGGCAGGACAGGATCTTTCCTGATATCTCAGCTGCTGAACAATCCGCCTGCAATCCAGGAGACCCCGGTTCAATTCCTGAGTTGGGAAGATCTGCTGGAGGACAGATAGGCTACCCACTCCCATAGTCTTGGGCTTCCCTGGTGGCTCAATTGTTAAAGAATCCATGTGCAAGGCGGGAATCCTGGGTTCAATCCCTGGGTTGGGAAGATTCCCCTGAAGAAGGAAATGGCAAACCACTCCAGTATTCTGGCCTGGAGAATCCCATGGGGTCGCAAAGGTCGGACATGTCTGACCAAATGAACTGAAGTGTGTGTATATGGGTGAAGGTGGGATGTTTGTGTGTGCATGTGTGTATACGGGTGTATGTGTATGTGGGAGGTTGTGTGTGTTTTCATGTGTATGTAAGTGTGTGTGCTGTATGTGTGATGTGTGTGCATGTGAGTATATGGGTGTCTGTATGTGTATTGGAATGTTCTGTGTGTCCATGTGTGTATATGGGTGTGTCCTCTATGTATGTGTTATGTGGGTACATATGTGTATATGGGTGTGGGCTATTTTTATGACTTATGTGTGTTTTCTGTGAATGTGTGTATATGGTTGTATGTGTATGTGGCGGGTGTGTGTGTGCACGCATTTATATGGGTGTGTGCTGTGTGTATGTGGGGCTTGACTGTGTGCATGTGTGTATATGGGTGTGTGCATGGGCCTCTTGTGCACGCCTTTGTGTGTATCCCTATGCCCTGAGGTGACAGCCTCAGCCACTCTGTGTCCACCTCTGTCTCCTTCCCACTTGAATGCAATGAGAGCCTCCCAGCAGCAGGCAGCCTGTGGCCAGCTCTTTCGAATCCATGCGTGATCATGTGTCTGTCTCCTTTCAGGTGCAGCCGTCGGCCTCGGGCAGAAAAACCCGCGAGGTAGGGCCCAGGGGCAGGGCGTTCGGTCTTCCGAGGGGTGGGCTCCCCACGTGTCTGTGGAGGGGCTGGGGCAGGCCTGGTTTTGTTTCTGCTGAGGGCATTCAGGGACCATATGCTCTCTCTGTGTGGGCGTGCAAAAGCTCCTGTTGGGCGCGGTCAGTCCCACGGGGGTCAGCGAAGGAGACGTGGGGACCGACTCGGAGCTGCAAGATGCCTGAGGCTCTGGGGACCGATTTGGAGCTGAAAGATGCTTGGGCTCTGAGAGCTGTCTGCGGTGCTCGGAGCTGCTGCTGCCCACCGCCGGCGTCCCTTTCGTTGACTCAAGTCTCGAAGGAGAGCAGCAGAGAAACCACAGCCTTCTCCCCCGAGAAGCCCCCAGCGGGGCCCCGCCCGCCCGGTCACAGCCCACAGGAAAGGCCTGGAGTGCGGCCAGCGGGTGCAGGCCGTCTGTCCCTGGGACGACAGAGGCCAGCTTCTTGGATATCTGGACCCTGACACCAGGGCAAGGCAACGGTGAACCCACCCCGCCAACCCCAGGGCTTTGCGGGAGAAAAAAGAGATATCCCTGACAACTATGTGCATATGGGTGTGTATGTGTGTGGCAAGTTTCTGTGTGCATGCATGTATATGGGTTTTTATGTGGGATGTTGTGTGCATGCACCTGTGTATATGGGTGTGTGCTGTGTGTGTGCCTGATGTGTGTGCATGTGTGTTTATGGATGTATGTGAGCATGTGGGTTGTTGAGTGTGTGTGCATGTGTGTATATCTATGTGTGTGTATGTGTCTTGGGATGTTCTGTGTGTCCATGTATGTATATGGGTGTGCCCTCTATATGTGTTAAGTGGGTACATATGTGTATATGGGTGTGTGCTGTCTTTTTGAGTTATGTGTGTTTTCTGTGAATGTGTGTATATGGTTGGGTGTGTATGTGCGATGTGTGTGTGCACGTGTGTATATGGGTGTGTGCTGTATATGTAGTGCTTTCTGTGTGCATGTGTGTATATAGGAGTGTGCTGTGATGTGTGATGTGTGTACATGTGTGTATATGGACGTGGGTGTATGTGTGTATGTGGGTTCTTGTGTGTGTATGCATGTGTATGTATGGATGTGTGTATGTGTATGTGGGATGTTCTGTGTGTCCATGTTTGTCTATGGGTGTGTCCTCTGTCTATGTGTTATGTGGGTGCATATGTGTATATGGGTGTGTGCTGTGTGTATGTGTGATGTGTGTTTTCTCTGCATGTGTGTATATGGATGTGTGTGTGATGTGTGTTCAGGCATGTATATGGGTGTGTGGTGTGTGTATGAATCATGTGTGTGCATGTGTGTCTATGGGTGTGTGCACGGCCCTCTTGTGCACGCCTTTGTGTGAATCCCTACACCCTGAGGTGACAGCCTCAGCCTCTCGGTGTCCACCCCCGTCCACTCCCTGCTTGGAGGCAATGTCCGCCTCCCAGCAGCAGGTAGCACATGTGTATATGGATGTGTGTATGTGGGTATATGGGATGTTGTGTGTGTGTGCCTGTGTGTATACGGGTGTGTGCGTACGTGGGATATTGTGTGTGTGTGCACATCTGTATAAGGGTGTGTGCTGTGTGTATGTGGGATGTGTGTGCACGGGTGTATATGAGTGTTTGTGTGTGGGGGGGGGGATGTTGTGTGTGTCTGCATGTGTGTATGGGGGTGTGTGCTGTGTGTATGTGTGATGTGTGTGTGCATGTGTGCATATGGGTGTATGACCATGCTTCTTGTGCATGCCTTTGTGTGTATCCCTACAACCTGAAGTGACAGACTCACCCCCTTGGTCTCCATGCCCGTCCCCTTCCCGCTGGAAAGCAATGCCCACCTACCCAGCAGCAGGTAGCCCATGTCCAGCTCTTCCGAATATGCGTGTAACCATGTGTTTGTTCCCTTCCAGGTGGAGGCGGCTTATCCATACATCTCAACACGAAAGGTACGGACGAAGGATGGGGTGCACAGTCTTTCAAGGGGTGGGCTCCCCACGTGTCTGCGGAGGGGCCAGGGGCAGGCCTGTTAATGTTTCTGCTGAGGGCATTCAGGGACCACCTGCTCTCTCTGTATGGGCATCAGAAGCTCCTTTGGGGTGGATTCCATCCAACGGGGGTCAGAGAAGGAGTCGTGCGCACCGTTTGGAGCTGAAAGATGCCTGGGGCTCTGGGGACTTCTCGGAGCTGCAAGATGCCTGAGGCTCTGGGGACCGATTTGGAGCTGAAAGATGCTTGGGCTCTGAGAGCTGGCTGCGGTGCTTGGAGCAGCTGCTGCCGACCGCCGGAGCCCCTTTCATTGCCTCAAGCCTCGAGGGAGAGCAGCAGAGAAACCATAGCCTTCATCCCCGGAGAAGCCCCCTGCGGTGCCCCGCCTGCCCCATCACGGATCACAGGGGAGACCTGGAGTGCACCAGAGGGTGTTGGCCATGTGTCGCTTGGCCAACAGAGGCCAGCATCTTGGGGATCTGGTGGCTGACACCAGTGCAGGGTGACGGTGAACCCACCCAGCAGACCCCAGGGCTTTGGGGGAGAAGAAACTGATAGAGCTGACTTTCTAAGCCTTCAGGCCCAGGGCCCAGGCAGCACCGCAGTATTGCCGTTGCCGGACCTATGGGTGTTTGCGGGAGGTGTTGCTGTTTGCGGGACGTGTGAGTGTTTGCGGGACACATGTGAAGGCCATGGTGCTTCCCTTCTGGTGGACTGGAGGTAGGGAAGGAGAAGTGTGCACCAGACAAGAATCAGGTGTGACACCTGGATTCATGGGGTCCTTGTCAGGACAGGGTCTTCCCTAATGTCTCACCTGCTGAAGAACCCGCCTGCAATGCAGGAGACAATGGTTCAGTGCCTGAGTTGGGAAGATTTGCTGGTTGAGGGATAGGCTACCCACTCCCGTAGTCTTGGGCATCTCAGGTGGCTCAGTTGGTAAAGAATCTGCCTTCAAGGTGGGAGACCTGGGTTCAATCTGTGGGCTGGGAAGATTCCCCTGGAGAAGGAATGGCAACCCACTCCAGTATTCTGGCCTGGGGAATCCCATGGAGTCCCATGGGTTTGCAAGGAGTCGGACAGAACTGACTTTCATTTTCCCTTTCCGGAGGACATGGGCCTTCCTTGGTGGTTCACTGATAAACACTCTACCTGCAGCTCAGGAGATGTGTGTTTGCTCCCTGGGTTGGGAAGAACCCCTGAAGCAGGAAATGGCAAACCACTGCAGTATCCTGGCCTGGAGAATCCCATGGACAGAGGAGCCTCGTTGGGGCTACAGTCTCTGGGGTCACAAAGAGTCAGACACGACTGAAGCGGCTAAGACTTTTTCACTCTCACCAGGACAGAGGACTCACCCAGGATTGGGGTGGGGTGGAAGACGGAATGACTGCTCCAGGAGGGGACATCTCCAAGGCACAGTCTACAGATGTGTGGGAGTCGGGCAACACAGGAGACAGAGGTGTTGTTCTATCTTTGACTGAATGGACTCCCAAGAACTGTAGTAATTCGTGGGGCCAGAGTATGGAATGTGATGGATGTGGGGCCTACAGGGGTAACTGGCCAGTTGACCCGTGGGCTAGTTTGCACTTTAATATGTGCACTTCCTTGGGCTGCAAGGAGATCCCACCAGTCCATCCTAAAGGAGACTGACCCTGAATATTCCTTGGAAGGACTGATGATGCAGCTGAAACTCCAATCCTTTGGCTACCTGATGCAAAGAAGTTACTCACTGGAAAAGACCCTGATGCTGGGAACGATTGAAAGCGGGAGGAAAAGGGGATAACAGAGGATGAGATGGTTGCATGGCATCACTGACTTGATAACAGGAGTCTGAGCAAGCTCCTGAAATTGGTGGTGGACAAAGAGGCCGTGAACTCTGCGGCCCAGGGTGTCACAAATAGTCAGCATGACAGAGCAGCTCAACTCAACTGTGTATAATGGGTGTGTGTGTTGTGTGTATGGGGGATTTTTCGTGTGCATGTGTGTATATGGGTATGTGTGTATGTGAGTATGTGGGATGTGTGTATGCGTGTGTATATGGGTGTGTGTGTGTGTGTGTGTATGTGAGATGTTGTGTGTGTGCATGTGTGTATGGGTGTGTGCTGTATGCACAATGTATGTGCATGTGTGTATATGAGTGTGTACATGTATGTGGGGGATGTTGTGTGTGTGTACATGTGTGTATATGGGTGTGTGCTGTGTGTGGTGTGTGTGCATAGGTGTGTATGGGTGTGTGTATGTGTGTATGTATGGGTATGTTATGGGTGTGTGTGTATGTGGGATGTGTGTGCACGTGTTTATATGGGTGTGTGTGTATGTGGGATGTTTGTGTGTGCGTGTGTATATGGGTGTGTGCGCATGTTTCTTATGCATGCCTTTGTGTGCCTTCCTATGCCCTGAGGTGACAGCCTTACCCCCTCGGTCCCCTCCTCCCCATTCTCTCCTGTCTGGGATGCAATGCCCACCTCCCAGCAGCAGGTAGCCCATGGCCAGCTGTTTCGAATACACACATGACCATGTATTTGTTCCCTTCCAGATGGAGGCAGTTTATCTATACAGCACAACCCAAAAGGTACGGCCAAGGGCGGGGAGCATGGTCTTCTGCAGGGTGGGCTCCCCAGTGGCTGCAGAGGGGCCAAGGCAGGCGTGGTGTTGTTTCTGTTGAGGTCGTAGAGGGACCACCTGCTTTATCTGTGTGGGCGTGCAGAAGCTCCTTTTGGGTGGGGTCCATCCCACGCGGGTCAGAGAAGGAGACGCCGAAACCGACTCAGAGCTGAAAGATGTCTGGGTTCTGGGGACCAACTCAGAGCTGCCAGATGCCTGAGGTTCTGGGGACTGATTTGGAGCTGATAGATGCTTGGGCTCTGAGAGCACGGCTGCGGTGCTTGGAGATGCTGCTGCCCACTGCCAGCACTCCTTTCGTTGCCTCAAGCCTCGAAGGTGAGCAGCAGAGAGACCACAGCCTTCACCCCCGGAGAAGCTGCCAGCGTAGCCCCACCTGCCCCATCACGATTTGCAGGGGAGGCCTGGAGTGCGGCCAGCGGGGTTCACTGTATGTCGCTGGGATGATGGAGACCAGCATCTTGGGGATCTGGAGGCTAATACCAGTGCAGGGCGATGGTGAACCCACCCAGGAGACCCTAGGGCTTTGGGGGAGAAGAAAGCGATAGAGCTTACTTTCTAAGCCTTCAGGCCCAGGACACGGGCAGCACCGCAATATTGCCATTTGCAGAACATGTGGGTGTTTGTGGGACTTATGTGCAGGCCATGGGTGCTTCCCTTCTCGGGGACTGGAGGTAGGTGGGGAGAGGAGCACCCCAGACAAGAATCAGGTGTGACACAGGGATTCATGGGGTCCTTGGCAGGAAAGGGTCTTCCCTGATCTCAGCTGCTGAGGAATCCACCTGCAATGCGGGAGATCCCGGTACAATTCCCGAGCTCAGAAGATCAACTGGAGAAGGGATAGGCTACGCAATCCTGTAGTCTTGGGCTTCCCTGATGACTCAGTTGGTAAAGAATCCACCTGCAAGACGGGAGACCAGGGTTCAATCCTTGGGTTGGAAAGATTCCCCTGGAGAAGGAAATGACAACCCGCTCCAGTATTCTGGCCTGGAGAATCCCGTGGAGTCCCATGGGGTCGCATGGAGCTGGACCTGACTGAGTGACTTTCAGTTTCACTTTCGGAAGGACAGGGGGCCTTCCCTGGGGGTTCACTGATAAACACTTCATCTGCAATGCAAGAGATGTGGGTTTGATCCCTGGGTTGGGAAAATCGCTTGGAGCAGGAAATACAACTAACCCCAGTATTCTGGTCCAGAGAATCCCATGGACAGAGGAGCCTGGTGGGGCTATAGTCCATGGGGTCACAAGGAGTCGGACACGACTGAAGCAGCTAAGACTTTTTCACTCTCACCAGGACAGAGGACTCACCCAGGACTGGGGTGGGCTGGAAGACGGAATGAGTGCTCCTGGAGGGGAGATCTCCAAGGCACAGTCTACAGATCCGTGGGAGTCGGGCAGGACAGGAGACAGAAGTGTTGTTCTATCTTTGACTGAATGGACCCCCAGGAACTGTAGTAATTCGTGGGGCCAGAGTATGGAATGTGCTGGATGTGGGGGCTGCAGGGGAAACTGGCCAGGGGACCCCTGGGCTGGTCTGAACTTTAATACGCGCACTCCCTTGGCCTGCAAGGAGATCCCACCAGTCCATCCTAAAGGAGATCGACCCTGAATATCCATTGGAAGGATTGATGCCGCAGCCGAAACGCCAAAACTCTGGCCACCTGATGCAAAGAAGTGACTCACTGAAAGAGACCCTGATGCTGGGAAAGATTGAAGGCAGGAGGAGAAGGGGACGACAGAGGATGAGATGGTTGGATGCCATCCCTGACTCGATGGACATGAGTCTGAGCAAGCTCCGGGAGTTGGTTATGGACAGGGAGGCCTGACGTGCTGCGGCCCATGGGTTCGCAAATGTCGGACACGATCGAGCAACTGAACTGAACTCTGTGTATATAGGTGACTGTTTATGTATGTATGTGAGATATATTTGTGTGCATGTGGGCATATGGGTGTATGTGTACGGGGGATGTTGTGTGTATGTGTGTATATGGGTATGTGTGTATGTGGGATGTGGGTGTGGGCATGTCTATATATGGGTATGTGTGTATGTGAAACTGGGATTATGTCTGTGTGGGTGTACGTGTGCATATGGGTGTGTGTTGTGTGTATGCGTCATGTGTGTGCAAGTGTTTATGTGGGTGTGTGTGTATGAGGGATGTGGGTGTGTGCATGTCTGTATAAGGACCTATGGGTATGTGTGTATGTGGGAGGTTTGTGTCTGCATGTGTGCATACGGGTGTATGTGTATGTGGGATGTGTGTGTGCACATGTGTATATGGGTTTGTCCTCTGTGTATGTGTTACGTGTGTGCATATGTGTATATGGGTGTGTGCTGTGTGTATGAGTGATGTGTGTTTTCTCTGCATGTGTGTATATGGATGTGTGTGCAGGCATCTATATGGGTACGTGTGTATGTGTATGTGGGATATTCTGTGTGTGCATGTGTGTATATGGGTGTATGTGTATTTGGGATGCTGTGTGTCTTTTCATGTGTGTGTATGTGTGTGTGCTATGTGTATGTGTGATGTGTGTGCGTGTGTATATGGGTGTGTGTATGTGTATGTGGGATGCTGTGTGTGTGTGAATGTGTGTGTGTGCATATGTCTACTGTGGATTTCGGTGTGTGTGTATGTGGGAAATTTTTGTGTGCACGTGTGTATATGAGTTTGTGTGTATCTGTATGTGGGATGTTCTGTGTGTGCACGCGTGTATATGGGTGTGTCCTCTGTGCGTTATTTGGGTGCATATGCGTATATGGGCGTGTGATATGTGTATGTTTGATGTGTGTGCACGTGTCTATGTGGATGTGTTTGTGAGCATGTGGGTTGTGTGTGTGCTGTGTGTATATGGGTGTATGTGTCTATGGGACGTGTGTGGGTACACGTGCTTATATGGGTGTGTGCAGTGTGTATGTGGGATGTGTGTGTGCACATGTGTATATGGGTGTGTGCTGTGTCTTTGTGGGATGTTGACTGCATGCGTGTATATTGTTGTGTGCTGTGTGTATATGCAATGTGTGTGCATGTATGTATTTGGATTTGTGTGTGTGTGTGTGGCATGTTGTGTGTGTGTTCATGTGTGTATATGGGTGTGTGCTGTGTGTATGAGTGATATGTGTGCATGTGTGTCTATGGGTGTGTGCACGGGCCTCTTGTGCATGCCTTTGTGTGTATCCCTATGCCCTGAGGGGACAGCCTTAGCCCTTCAGTCTCCACCCCCGTCCCCTCCCCGGTTGGATGCAATGCCCGCCTCCCAGCAGCAGGAAGCCCATGCCCAGCTCTTTCAAATACGCGTCTGACCATGTGTTTGTCCCCTTCCAGGTCCAGGCGGCGGCGGCGGACAGATCAACCAGCCAGGTAGGGCCCAGGGGCGGGGTGTACAGTCTTCCGAGGGGCGGGCTCCCCACATGTATGCGGAGGGCCCGGGGCAGGCCTGGATTTGTTTTGCTGAGGGCGTTCAGGGACCACCTACTCTCTCTGTGTGGGCATGCAGAAGCTCCTTTTGGGCGAGGTCCGTCCCACGGGGGTCAGAGAAGGTGACGTGGAGGCTGACTCGGAGCTGAAAAATGCCTGGGGCTCTAGGGACGGACTCGGAGCTGCAAGATGCCTGAGGCTCTGGGGACCGATTTGGGGCTGAAAGATGCTTGGGCTCTTGAGAGCTATCTGCGGTGCTTGGACCTGCTGCTGCCCACCGCTGGCGCCCCTTTGGTTGACTCAAGCCTCGAAGGAGAGCAGCAGAGAAACCACAGCCTTCACCCCCGAGAAGCCCCCAGCGGGGCCCTGCCCACCCCATGACGGTCCACAGGGGTGGCCTGGAGTGCGGCCAGTGGGCATTGGCCTAGTGTCGCTGGGATGACGGAGGCCAGATTCTTGGATATCTGGAGGCTGTCCCCAGTGTAGGGCGACGATGAACTCACCCGGCCGACCCCAAGGCTTCGGGGGAGAAGAAAGCCATAGACTTGACCTCCTCAGCCTTCTGGCCCAGGACCCAGGCAGTGCGGCAGTATTGCCGTTTGCGGGACGTGTGGGTGTTTGCGGGACGTATTACCGTTTGCGGGACGTAATACCGTTTCCGGGACGTGTTGCTGTTTCCGGGACGTGATGCCGTTTGCGGCGCTGTGGGCGTTTCCGGGATGTATACCATTTGCAGGACGTGTGGGTGTTTGCGGGACGTATTACCGTTTGCGGGACGTAATACCGTTTCCGGGACGTGTTGCTGTTTCCGGGACGTGATGCCGTTTGCGGCGCTGTGGGCGTTTCCGGGATGTATACCATTTGCAGGACGTGTGGGTGTTTGCGGGACGTATTACCGTTTGCGGGACGTAATACCGTTTCCGGGACGTGTTGCTGTTTCCGGGACGTGATGCCGTTTGCGGCGCTGTGGGCGTTTCCGGGATGTATACCATTTGCGGGACGTGTGGGTGTTTGCGGGACGTATTACCGTTTGCGGGACGTAATACCGTTTCCGGGACGTGTTGCTGTTTCCGGGACGTGATGCCGTTTGCGGCGCTGTGGGCGTTTCCGGGATGTATACCATTTGCGGGACGTGTGGGTGTTTGCGGGACGTATTACCGTTTGCGGGACGTAATACCGTTTCCGGGACGTGTTGCTGTTTCCGGGACGTGATGCCGTTTGCGGCGCTGTGGGCGTTTCCGGGATGTATACCATTTGCAGGACGTGTGGGTGTTTGCGGGACGTATTACCGTTTGCGGGACGTAATACCGTTTCCGGGACGTGTTGCTGTTTCCGGGACGTGATGCCGTTTGCGGCGCTGTGGGCGTTTCCGGGATGTATACCATTTGCGGGACGTGTGGGTGTTTGCGGGACGTATTACCGTTTGCGGGACGTAATACCGTTTCCGGGACGTGTTGCTGTTTCCGGGACGTGATGCCGTTTGCGGCGCTGTGGGCGTTTCCGGGATGTATACCATTTGCAGGACGTGTGGGTGTTTGCAGGAGTTATGTGAAGGCCACGGGTGCTTCCCTTCTCGTGAACTGGAGGTGGGGTAGGAGAGGTTCGCCCCAGACAAGAATCAGGTTGACACATGGATTCATGGGGTCCTTGGCAGGACAGGGTCTTCCCTGATACCTCAGCTGCTGAAGAATCCGCCTGCAATGCAGGAGACCCCGGTTCAATTCCTGAGTTGGGAAGATCCGCTGGAGGAGGGCTAGGCTACCCACTCCCGTAGTCTTGGGCTTCCCTGGTGGCTCAGTTGATAAGGGATCCACCTGCAAGAAGTGAGCCCTCGGTTCCATCCCTGGGTGGGGAAGATTCCCCTGGAGAAGGAAATGGCAAGGCACTCCAGTATTCTGGCCTGGAGAATCCCATGGAGTCCCATGGGGTCGCAAGGAGCCAGACGTGGCTGACTTTCAGTCTCCCTTTTTGGAGGACAGGGGCCCTTCCCTCGTGGTCCTCAGATAAACACTCCACCTGCAGTTTAGGAGATGTGGGATTGATCCCTGGGTTGGGAAGATCCCTGAAGCAGGAAATGGCAAACCACGGCAGTATTCTGGCCCGGAGAATCCCATGGACAGAGGAGCCTGGTGCGGCTAGAGTCCGTGGGGTCACAAGGAGTTGGACGCGACTGAAGCGGCTAAGACTTTTTCACTCGTGCCAGGACAGAGGACTCACCCAGGATTGGGGTGGGGTGGAAGACGGAATGAGTGCTCCTGGAGGGCACATCTCCAAGGCACAGTCTACAGATGTGTGGGAGCCGGGCAGGACAGGAGACAGAGGTGTTGTGCGAGCTTTGACTGAATGTACCCCCGGGACCTGTAGTAATTCGTGGAACCAGAATATGGAATGTGATGGATGTGGGGGCTACAGGGGTAACTGGCCGGGTGACCCTTGGGCTTGTCTACTCTTTAATGTACGCACTCCCTTGGGACTCAAGGAGAGCCATCCAGTCCATCCTAAATGAGGTCGACCCTGAATGTCCATTGGAAGGACTGATGCTGCAGCTGAAACTCCAATACTTTGGCCACCTGATGCGAAGAGTTGACTCATTGGAAAAGACCCTGATGCTGGGAAAGCTTGAAGGGGGGAGGAGAAGAGGACGACAGAGGATGAGGTTGTTGGATGGCATCACTGACGCAATACTCATTAGTCTGAGCAAGCCCCGGGAATTGGTTATGAACAGGGAGTCCTTGTGTTCTGCGGCCCATGGGGTGGCAAAGAGTTGGACATGACTGAGCGCTGAACTGAACTGAAGTCCTGGGAGTTTGGTTGGGTGAGGTCACACAGCCTCTGAGTGTTCCCCGCTGGGTCCCCTCCACTGGGTTTCCCTCTGTGGCTCCCCTGCTGTGCCACATCTGAGTCCGCAGCCCTGTCGTCTTCCTCTGGGCAGGGCCACCGGCCCGCCCATCCCACCCCCGACTCCGTGGTCACCCCCGTGAGTGTTCCCTCCTGCCCATCACGGCGCCCTGTGCTTTTCCCCACAGGCGAATCACCAGGCGTGATCTCTGGGATCGTGGGTGCTGTCATGGTGGCCTTGGGAGGGGCCATCTCCAGCTTCATCGCCTACCAGAAGAAGAAGCTGTGCTTCAGAGAGGATGGTAAGCGCTCACTGCCACCTCTCTTCTGGGGGTCTGGCTAGCATTTATATATAAAAAAAGTTAAAACAGAAGCAGAGCTCCGGTTGGCACAAATCACGGGGACGGTGGCTGAGGGTCCCTGACATGGCTAGACAACCGGGATCTGACTTGGCCACTTCGATTTCGGCAATTCCTGTGTCTAGCCCTGTGAGCTTGTGCAACTTACTAACCATGCCACTTTGGGTGGTTTTTACGTAATGAGGAGAAGTGATGGTCTGTGCTTTAGACTTTTGGTGATGATCAGTGAGGCTGTGTGTGAGTGTGGACAGGTTGCCTGGCAGAGAGTGCAGAAGGAGCATTATCTGTTATGATGCGTTCATTGTTACTTACATTTGCAGCCACCCTCATCCACTTTCTAGCCCCACCGGGTGGCTCAGTGGTAAAGAATCCACCTGCAATGCAGGAGACCCAGGTTCAATCGCTGGGTTGGGAAGATCTCCTGGAGAAGGGAATGGCAACCCACTCCAGTATTCTTGCTTGGAGAATCCTATGGACAGAGGAGCCTGGCGGGCTCCAGTCCATAGGCTCTCAGAGAGTTGGACACGACTGAGCGACTCACACACCTCATCTTCATTAGGACAACAGCCATATTGTTTTCTTGACCCAAGGGAATTACAGTGGAAATACTGGGCAAGTGGTTCACTTTTTTCTGGAACTCAGTACCAGGAGGTACTCAAAACAGTGGACAGTATAGACAATTTGTAAGGGGAATGTGGAGAATACTATATGGTGATTGTTGTCACTGGGTGTTTCGGCACTTGTCCTCAAGTCCTGTTAACTTGGGATTTGTGTTGACATCAGAGAACTCTGCTACTTTGAACACAACTGACCTCTGTCCAGCGTCTCTGGAAGGCTCTTATCTAGGTCTTGCTTTCAGAACCACTAGAGGAGCGGGTTGTGATATGGTTTGTGGGGGCCCCGTGGGCCGTGGCTACCCCTCTTCTTGGGAGGAGACTTGAGGTATTTGAACTTCTCATCCGGTGTACAATCCTGAGTCCTTACTGTGTCGTCTGCCAACTGATGTTGGGACTGCCTAAGGGCCTGCTTCCTGAGGGATCTTGGGAAACTCCCAAGGAGACTTGAGTTGATGCTGACGGAGGCAAAGTCACCGCCGAGGGTTGGAGTTTGACCCTTCACCTTCCAACATTCCAGAGATTCAGGTCCACAGACACGGTTTGTAGCCTGAAATTTACAGTCCGACGTGGGCATTTCGATGCGGAAATCTAAGATAAGTGGCTCTTTTTATAGCTCTCTGTTTGTCAGAGGAGGGTAAGGGTTGCCTGCATCTTATTTCCCATGCAGGAGTGAGCACCTTCCATCTGGCCCCTCTCAGGAAGGTGTGCTAGACTGGCAGAAGGGTGAGCATCCAGAGGTGCCCAAATGGACAGATGACCCCAGTTCCAGGAGATACTTGTAAAAGATCTACAATTAGAATTGAGGCAAGGCTGGAGGGGAACAGAAGCCAAATATATGTATATATTTTTTTCTTTTGCTTCTCCTAGATCTAGCCAAAAGAGCTTCAAAGAGTAAGGCTTCAGTGGAAGTGAATCAGTGTTTCCTATTCTTTTTTATTTTATTTGGCTGTACGAGGTCTTAGTTTGGCACGTGGGCTCTAATTCCCTGTTCAGGGATGGAACCCGGGTGCCCTGAATTGGGAGGGCAGGGTCTTGGCCATTGGACCCCCAGACCCACCCGTGAGAGCGTTTCCTGGTGTTTGGAAACTTCCTTTATTATGACTCCCTTCCCGGGATGGGTCTCCGACCCTAGCTCTTTTGTCTCTCTTTTTATCTTTTATATTTTGTCCTATCTCCTTTTGAAGATGATGGGCTACTTTTCTGGGTGCCTGATATCTTCTGCTAGCGGTCAGAAGTTGTTTTGTGAAGTTTGCTCAGTGTTCAAATGTTCTTTCGATGAATTTGTAGGGGAGAAAGTGGTCTCCCGGTCCTATTCCTCCGCCATCTTGGCTCCTCCCCTCCCATCTGTGTCTTTGAAGGGACTGTTCTTGGTTTTGATGAAATAAAGCCTGCGTCCCAGTTAGCGTGAGTACTTGCTCTGTGATCGCATCGTGTCCCACTCTTTGTGACCCGGTGGACTGTAGCCCGCCAGGCTCCTCTATCCATGGGCTAGACTGAGCGACTAACTCTGTATGCGTTAATATACGATAGTTACCTTTCTCTTTCTGACTTACTTCACTCTGTATAGCACGTTCATCCACCTCATTCTCACCGACTCAGATGCGAATAAACGCGTTTTGACTGGGAATCACTCATGTGGCTTTTTTTTTTTTTTTGTCTGCTTTACAGTTTATTGAAGTGTTGACGGGGAATATCATGTGTTTTTTTTGTTTGCTTTGCTTTTATTGAAGCGTCGTTGATTTACAGTGTTGTGTTGGTTTCTACTCTGCAGCAAAGTGTCTCAGTCATCTGTTCGTTCCTCTGTTATATTTTATTTTTTGGTGCTGCCTTATCCCACGATAGTCAATAGATGCCCCCTGGGCTCTATGGTAGGACCTTGCTGTTTACGCGTCCTGTATATAAGAGTTGGCATCCGCTGAACCCAAACTCCCAGGCGGTCCCTTCTCCACACCCTCCCCCTCTCCTGTATTTTGAATTCTGTCTCCTCACACTTGAATTCTGAGCAAAGGACCCTATGCTCACAGATCCTTTCTGGGGACGGTTGGGGCGGGTGGCAGTGTGTTGATTCTCTTGGTGTCAATGTGTGTTTGAGAAATGGAGGAATAGAAATTTGGAAATAAAAAGACAAATTCGGAAAAGCAAAAGAGTGAACAGACAGGACCCCAGCGAGGGGCCCTTCACACCCTGATGACCAGGGCACTTCCTCTGCTTTCTGGGAGGGGCTGAGGAGGAAGCTGAGTGGGGCGATGCCGATTCACACTGAGAATGGTGAAGGGGTGTTTTGTCTTTGTATTCACCTCCCCCTGGTCCCCGCCTCCGGCACATTTTGTTCTTGCTTTCAGCCGAAGAAGGCGAGGTCAACATGGAGAACTATTGCACCAATGCTCAGCCAGCAGGTGAGATAGGGTGGGCCTGTCACCCTCCCATCATCGCCAGCTGTCACCCCCAGCTGCATCCCCACCGTGGCTATTTCACCTCCTCCCACCGCTGCCCTACTCTCCTGCTCACATGGTGTTCAGGGGGCCTGGACATGCCTTGGAAAAAAAACATCATCTGTTCTTGTGTGTTTGTTCTCTGCAGTTCAACAGACTCCTCTGGAGAAATAAAGACGTTTGCCAGCCAGGTAACTCGCAGTGGGATTGCAAGCTTGCATGCTGAGCCGCTCCAGAGATGGGCTGGAGGAGCTGAGATGACCCACCGGGAACTCTCCCTGGCTTGTCCGTGCCTTCGCTCAAGTTTGATTCCTCATTTTAACGCCAGGATGCCTTACTCCCCACTCCCCCTCTCCACCATGTCCCTCTCCACCATGCTGGGTGGGTGAAACTGACTTGTGGTGAGTTTTCCATCCACAGGGGGGAAATCACACTCACTTCATCCACGACCCTGAGGGGGTTTACCCGTGAGTGCAGGAAACGTCTGACCGACCGACCAATCACCGAGTCCCAACCAAGTCGCCAAGTCCCAACCAAGTCGCCAAGTTCTCAGCCGTCATCGTTCGAACGCCACCAAGGTTCCCGGAGTGAAAACGCTGGACCGTTTACAAACTGCCTGTAAATGGAATGCTTCTGAAACCTCTCCTGACCATTGACTCTTTAACAGAGTGGGCGTTAAGCCTCAAGCGAGTTTCCTCAAAGGTTCTTTCATTTCTCATGAATTTTTTTTTCCACACCAGATTAATAAAAAGAAGCTTAGAAATCAAGTCCTATTTATGTAAATATCTTGCTGGGAGGTGCCTTTTAAAGAAGGCTGTTGGAAAATTCGTGAAACTAGTGACGTGGATTACCAGATCCCTTTTGTGTAAGAGAGACATCACCCTAAGCACTAGCTCTTTATTTCTGGCATTTGCTTTTATCTGTTCCTTCCCTTCTTTGCTCACATTGGTGGTGTTGCTTTCCTTCCTAAGTCTTGGCGGACTCTTTGCAACCCCAGGGACTGTAGCCTGCCCAGCTCCTCTGTCCATGGGATTTCGCAGGCAAGGATCCCAAAGTGTGTTGCCATTTCCTTCTCCAGTTGATGACATTGTGGGAGAAATATTTGTTAGCAACCCTTCTCCCCTGCATCAGATTCTTTCCTGAGTCTTCCATGTAGGCAAATGTCAGGAATTTGTTTTTTATGATCTTTATAACACATTTATCAGCTTCCATGGGAGAGCTCGGTTTAACCTGGGGGCCACACTGTTTTGTGAGAGACAGTCTCCTATATTTTCTAACATCTTAGAGTGTGGACTGAGTGCTTGCTCTTCTCTTTGCTATCAGCGATGACTTCTCCGCCTTTAAAAGTGGTTCCTCCACTCACGACAATGCACACGCCGCACGACGTCCAAAATGCACGCTTTTATGTGTTGAGTTGGCCAAAACGTTTCATTTGGTTTTAAGTAAAAATAAAAGACGTTCATTTTCAGCCACAGCAGTACTTAGCAACGTGTTCATCGAACGAACCTTTTGGACAACCCCATAGGAGGGCTTTGCTTGGTTTTTTGTTAATTTCAGAAAGCATGGAAGCCTTGATGTTGCGAAAGGGCTGGACCCCACCCATAGACTTCCTCTCCTGAAATAAGAGGTTGTTTCCCTAATTTTCTCATAGCACACGCCTGCTTGCGTAACGCTCTGAGGGTAGTTTTCCAGAGAATCAGCATTTACCTGAGTGAAGACTTAATCTCATTACTGATGATGGTTGAAGAACCATTGTGTGCTTCACAGCACTCACTGTGGATGCAGAGGGATCTTGTCAGCACACCTGTGTGGGCTGCCCTCACAAACCACCCGACCTGAGAAGGGGTGGCCATCAGGGTATTGCCTAGTCACTCTGTTGTGTCCCGACTCTTTGCAACCCCACAGACTGTAGCCCCAACAGGCTCCTCAGTCCGTGAGATTCTCCAGGCAAGAATCCTGGAGTGGGTTGTCATTTCCTCCTCCATCAAAAAGTTCCTTTGGGTTTTTCTGAAACATCTCATGAAAAGCTCACAATCGATTTTTTTGGCCAACCCCATATCGGTCATGAATTCTGGGTCTTTCCTGCCCGGAAGCTCAGACACTCTTGTCAGTTGTTTTGTGGGGCAGTTTGCAACTAAGCCATCCCCCTCCTATTGAAGGCTCAACCCCCCTCTCTCCACGAACCCTGCTCCCATCGTTGTTGAAAAGCATTGGGAGTTTCCTTTTCAAGGTATTCCTGGAGACCACCATCTGTCTATTGAACTTGCTCTGTCTTTGACACTATGATAGATTTTGCATATATGAAACGATTTTTAAAAATGAAGATTGAGTATTTATCATATCCATTCATTGCTTCATATGACGTATGCCTGTGGCCCGGGTGTGTGCAGGGGTGGATGTGATATCTGGGTTCTACAGGACAGAACACAAATGTCTTCAGTCAATGGAAGGGGTCGACCAGTTGTCAAGAGCTGAGGACTGGATTAATCAATATGCTCACGTCCTCTTGCTAACTAGCTCAGGTCACCCAGTTACAAAGCTAGCAGAGAGTGTCCACATTCACCCCCGATGAGTTCTCAGAGTCTGTGCTGTGACTTGCTTTATAAAAAGAAAAAAACTGTGTAAAGTCTTTGAAACTCTGTGAATAATGTCGACATTTTTATAAGCATTGCAATCATACCATAAGCATAAATGTCTCTTTAAACAACAGAATAGTGAGAGGGTTAAGTAGAGGAAGTTATGACTCACTCCTGAATCTATACATGTGAGAAAGAAGTCAACTGGGCTTTTATTATGGACAGTGTATGTACATGGTTGTAGACTCAGCTCAGTTTCTTGTTGACATTAAAATGAATAGGACTTTATCAAAGGTGGGCCTTTTGAAAAATTGAGTTTCAGTTGGGTGGTTTCATGAGTAAATGCTTGGCATGCTGATTGCTTTTAGAAATCATTTTGGAACTCCTGTATAAGGAAATCATACTCCAACAGGTTTTGAAATCAACGTCAAGTTTTTATTTAAGTGAGACTATACCAGCAGAGGATTTGTTACAAGTCTTGGTCTTAATGGATTTGATCAACCCATGTAAACTGTGGTCAAGTTTTTGCTGTAAGATGCTGCAGTGAATAGCGTTGGAAGCATGGTTTTGTGACTCCATGCAAGTGCAATGTATGTGTTGCATCAATGCTGAAGCTGGCTTTGTGAGGGGGGGAAAAAAAAGCATGTGTATATTTAATTTTTATGGACATTGCCCAAACACCCCCTATAGAGGTTCTGCAAATTCACAATACACCCCAATGATGTCAGATTTGTCTCCTCACCACTGAGCAAACTTTCTGATCGGTGCCAGTCTCTGAGTTGAAGAAGATATCCCATCAACTGTGTTTACATAACATTTGTCTTAATGCAAGTGAGATTGAGAATCTGTGTGTGGGAGACCCATTGCCATTCTGTTTTTGAAGGAAATGAATATGCTGTTTGTCTGTATGTGTTACTGGTCCTTTTCTTATTGATTTGTAGGAACTCTTCACATATTAAAGATATGACTTGACATAAGTAGCAAATGTGCTTTTTCACTTTATGCTCCACCTTTTAACTATGAAGTCATATTTTTCGCCATTCACATTTATTATTTTTGTTTAGTGAACTTATGAATGGTTTCTGGGCTTGTTTTCTTTTTTTCTTTCTTTTTTTTTCCTGGGCTTGTTTTCATACCTAGAAAAGCATCAGCCATACTGATATTAGGGCTTCCCAGATGGCACTAGTGGTAAAGAACGCACTTGCTGATGCAGGAGACATAAGAGACCTGGGTTCCATCCCTGGGTCAGGAAGATCCCCTGGAGGAGGAAATGGCAACTTACTCCAGTATTCTTGCCTGGAGAATCCCATGGATAGAGGAGCCTGGTGGGCTACAGTCCATAGGGTCACAAAGAGTTGGGCCTGAGTGAAGTGACTTAGCATGCACACATACTCATATTATTTAAAAAACAAAACAAAAAATCTGCTCGTGTTGTCTTATAAAATTTTTATGGTCTTTTTTTAATTAAAATATATTTTGAGTAGACTATTTTATCCCCTAGGAATGCATTTTTATCATGATAATGAGGAACAGATTCCTTGATATGTAGTTTCTTTTTTTTTTTTTTCAAACCATCTTGTGAAAATCCCACTATTCACAAACCATTTATTGACTAATCCATGTTTTCCCCCATGGATCTGAAATACAATCTATAGCGTCCACTAAATTCCTGGACATTCCAGGGAAGGAATGATTTTTTTTTTTTAATTTGTTCCTTTCCTCTTGGATCCTTTAAGAAAAAGATTGGTAACACCTGCTTTGCCGGGGTCCAGCCCCAGCAGGATCCAGGGGAACCCTCAGGATGAATGGCGTCGGCCAGAGAGAGACACATAGGACTGGCCTTGATAGGGCCAAGTCTGCTAGGGAGAGAGAGAGAGAAAGAAAGAAAGAAAGAGACCAGACCAGGAAGGTGCAGCAGAGTCTGGCCGTTGCTTTATTTTTCACCATAGCCTTTATACCCTAAGTTGACACATTTCTAAGGGGCAGATAAGCATACAGACTTAGTTTAACATTACATCAGCTTGTCCTTCACGAAACCAGGTGTGCTCTGTATATTTTTTGTTTACAAGAGTCTTTTCCCATAGATTTTTTGTACATTATCTTCTGGCCTTGAGCTGAGCAGAAAACAGAAAAGTGGCAGTCTCATGATACAGCAGGTTGCAACATAATAGAAATACAATCCTGTTAACACAAAGGTCAGTCTTTTTGCAGAAGTTCTCAGCTAAATTTACCTAAAAAGTTTAACACACAAAGACTCTGTAGCTCTGGTGAGGCAGCCCCTGTTTAGCACTCCTGGATAAAATTAGCAATTATCTTATTATTTTTACACTAGGGCTAAACTCTTATTTTACTAGATCTCCAACTATATTAACAATAGTTTCCACTGCACAATCTCAGCACATTAACATCAATCAAACGTTGATCCAATAACCACTTTTAAAACAATATTTTTTGTATTCTCTAATAGGGCTTCCTCACCCCCCAAAGGGCTCTGTTCCCATTAGGGCCTTTTTTATGGTTAATCTCTATGTATAATAGCTTTTGGCTTTCGGGCCTGTTGACAATTTATGGCTTGCACCTGGTGCAACTTTAAGCAACTTCAGTAGCCGACCCTGTCTTATTTGTGGTTAATCTATTTTCTTTCTATGAGGTGTCATCTCCAAGGGAACTAGATAGGATTACATTTTTTACAGAACAGAAATGCAACGGATTGCCAAAACAGCAGATATGGCACAAAACAGGCTCTTAGTCTAGAAGTTAATAACCTGCAAGAAGTCACCAGCTAATCTCTATCTAAACTATTTTCTATTAGACACATTTGTGGCTATAATATTTGTGGAGCTTTTCTCACCCCGCAAAGGGGCCTATGCTTAATAGTTTCTTTTGTTAGCGTACTGTACTTAGGATGTTTAGAACAATCATGAGCATTTTGTGCAATGAGAGCACACATTTATCAAACAAGCCAGAATGCCAGCAAAAGGGTTTGGATTGAGGCATTTCCTTCATCCCTGGCCCCTTCATAGGGTACCAGTGTCCAGGAGATTTATTAATTGGCTTTTAAGTTGGTCTTTATTCAGTGAAAGAGGAGCAGGAGAGCTCTCGGCAGGCAACACAAGAATCCGCAGCAGGGCAAATAAGAACAACAGCAGAAAAGGGGGGAGGATACAGGGTGGGGTAGAGGCTGAGGCCAACCTGGAGGGTCCCTTATCCTAGACAGCCTTGCCTGCCCGGTATTTTCCTCGTGACCTCGTCATGGATGGGGTCCCGGACGGCCTTGCCTGCCCGGTATTTTCTTCATGACCTCGTCACGGGCGGGACCTCCCATAATGGTTCCCGACACCGCTTGAAAACTTAAAATAGTTCTAACTGCACCTTGCAGGGATTCAGGCATAGTGGAACCATTAGTAGCTATTTTTGCACCAACTTTCCATCCTGGAAAGCCACCAGCTTCGGTGTTAAGAGCCTGCCTGCAGTGCATAAGACCTGGGTTCAATCCCTGGAGAAGGGAACGGCAACCCCCTCCAGTGTTCCGGCCTGGAGCATCCCATGGACAGCTGAGCTCTGGACTTAGGCAGGCCCTCTCGGGGGCCAATGGCCACCTACTGCTGAGTCTCCTGCTCTCATCAAATGCCCCCGTAGGCCCGTGTGCATCCTTAGGACCCACCTTCTCCCGGGCATGCCCTGAGCTCTAGTTGCAGCAAGTTCATCTGGAGATGTTCCCCCTGCCGACGTCACACCCTCGCGGCTCCTGGGAGCCTCCTAACGCACCCTGTCTCCACCTGCGGGCTTCCAAGTACAGGTCTCAGGGGTGCTACCACGTCAAGAATTCCCCCAACCTCCTGGCATTCACAGCGCCCTCCCCCTTAACCCAGCATATCTTTCCCATCTGAGACCCAGCATGTCCTCCGGGTCAACCGGGAGGGGGCTTGCAGCAGAGACATTTGTTTTTTTTTTTTTTTTTTTTAAATTCCACCTGCTGTCTCTCCTTCCAGCCCACTTCATGGGGCCCAGCGCTGCTCTGCACATCCCTCGGTGGATGAGGGTCCTCCCCGGACATCCTCAGGGTGGGACAGTGGTGGGTAGGAGCGTGGGGGGTGGATCCCCACCCCACGTGGTGTGCTGGCGAGGTGCATCCTCAAAGCCAGAGCGGGCTCATTGGTCTCTGGTCTGAGGGCTTTTGCAGCATCAGGCAAGCAGGGCCTCTGTCTGGTTCGAAGGGAATTCTTCTGAAGCCTGGAGGACGCTCCAGGCAAGGAGACTGGAGTGGGTGGCCATGCCCTCCTCCAGGGGAAATCTTCCCCACCCAGGGATTGAACCCATGTCTCTTATATGTTTCCTGCATTCCCAGGCAGGTGTCTCAGAGGGCCACAGCATCTGCCTACAAGGCGGGAGACCTGGGTTTGATCCTTGGGTTGGGAAGATCTCCTGGAGAAGGAAACGGGGACGCACTCTAGTATGCCTGCTTGGAAAAATCCCATGGAGAGAGGAGCATGGAAGGGTACAGTCCACAGGGTCGCCAAGAGTCGGACACGACTGAGCGACTTCACTTCACTTCCCCCTGGGAAGCCGGGCGGGGCAGAGCAGTTCATTCTTTTCTAAAGCACATCTGAGACCCACTGAGTCGGTCTTCCATGGCAAAGAAAGACAGTGACGGCCGTGTTCATCTCATCTGATGCCCGTGCTTTGACTTGAAAATCCTCAAAATTCTCTGCATCTCTATGACCGGCCTGGCTTTGTGTTCCTAGAGTCTCTCTCAAAGAGAATGCATTCTTTCTTTTTTTTTTTTTTTTCCCTGCAGGTCAGTGACAAGGTCCTAATGTAGACACAGGGAACTACGTTCAGTAAAATAATGTAGGATGGGAAAGAATCTGGGAAAGAATATACATATACGTGTATAGCTGAATCACTTTGCTGCATGCCTGAAACTAACATCGCGTTGTCACCCAAATTTACTTCTATTGAAGAAAAGAAGGAATTTGCCCCCGTCTATAAGCACCTGCAAGGCCCACAATGGGTTTTGTTGTCCTTTAGTAGCTCAGTCACCTCATACAAAGAGCTGGCTCATTGGAAAAGACCCTGATGCTGGGAGGGATTGGGGGCAGGAGGAGAAGGGGCCAACAGAGGATGGGATGGCTGGATGGCATCACCGACTCGATGGAGATGAGTTTGGGTAAAACTCCGGGAGTTGGTGATGGACAGGCAGGCCTGGCGTGCTGCAGTCCATGGGGTTGCAAAGAGTCGGACGCGACTGAACTGAACTGAACTGAGTAGCTAGCTCAGTTGTGTCCAACTCTCTGCAACCCCGTGAACTGCAGCTCACCAGGCTCCTCTGTCCATGGGACTCTCCAGGCAAGAATACTGGAGTGGGTTGCCATGCCCTCCTCCAGGGGATCTTCCTGACCCAGGGATCGAACTCACGTCTCCGGCATTGGCAGGTGCGTTCTTTGCCACTAATCAGGTGACAGAGCAGGAGGACCAAGTGAAATTGGATTGTCTCGCCCCCACCATCCCCACCACTGACCCTAACAATAACTGAGATTCAGGGGTGCAGTGTGACTCTCTAAAGGGTCTGCAAGTTGCCAAAAAAAAAAAAAAAAAAATCCCCTGGAAGAGGGCATGGCAACCCACTCCAGTATCCTTGCCTGGAGAGTCCCCACTGACAGAGCAGCCTGGCAGGCTACCGTCGGACATGGCTGAGCGACTGAGACGTCTCAGTCTCTGGGCTGCTCTGGGCTCTGGGTCTGGCATCGCCCTGCACGACGGTCTTGGGAATGACACCACCCCCCCTCCTCCGCCGGGGCGAGGCAGCTCTTGCTTACGCCCAAGCTTGGCACCTTTGATCCTGGGGCTCTTCCCACGCATGCAGGGTGCAGAGCTGCCAAGCAGGTGTGCCAGCTCCCCTACAACCCAGGATGCCCATTGGCACCGGGCGGTCGCCTATTTCCCCACCTTCCTGGCGGTGGTTGGCCCAGCGTAGCTGAGGGAGGTGCCTTCCCTGCAGCGGGCGTGTAGGAGCTGGTCCTCAAGGGCGGGCTCCAGGCTGGGGAGTCCAGCACCGCCCTGCTCATCACTCGCCAGCAGAGAGGCTGTAGACTGGTTCATCCTTTTTTTATTTTTCTTTCCTGTTTCCCTCGGAGGACGACAGGAATCAGCACAGCATCACCCGTTGAGGGTGGGGTGGCCCCAGCCCACCCGCCCACCAGCCGGAGACCAAGGATGGAGGCATGGCGGGGTCTCTTCTGTCTCACCTTCCTCTGCCTTCTGCTGCACGTCCGAGGTAAGGGAGGGCTGGCTCCCGGAGAAAGAGGTGCTTGGGTGTGCCTTTCTATCTGCTTGCTGAAAGAAAATAAACACTCCGTCCCAAACCACTTCCTCTCAGGAAACAGCTGTAAACTGCCAGAGTGTAGAAAGCAAAAGCAGACCCTGGTCTGATGGCGGTGAGCAGCGAACGAGGGGATCGGGTACCACGTTGGGGGGTGTCCGGGGGAATCGACCCAGATCTGCAGGCTGGGGACACACTTAGGACTGAGCTGTGGTTTTTTTTGTTGTTGTTGTTGTTCTCGGGTTTTGATCTCTGGGTGTGGCACGCATGGAAAAAGTGACCGTGTCTCTGGGGCGGGTTGAGATTTTGTACTTCCTTGCTTTCTATCAGCAGTCTGAGTGGCTTGTGTAGTTCTGTAGGGAGGCCACGGAGCTGAGACGCGGCTGGGTTCAGCAGGACGGGCCCCTGTCACCAGGGACGGGGTTTTTCAGGAAGGACAGCCTTGGTTCATGTTGTTTTAGGTATTTTTTTTTCCTTGATGTCAGCCCTCCGGTTGGCAAATTAAAAGCATGTGAGTTGTTTAAGCCCGAAACTCCAATATGGGCTCTTCCCCATCTTGGCCTGTTGCGGAACAGAGGCAGGGAGGGGCCTCGCTCAGGAAACTATAATTAACCCACGAAGGGCAGGATTTAATAGCAACTGGAGACGCATATTTGGTCCTTTGGATATTCAAATTCTAAGGCATTGAGGATTGGGAGGGGCTTAAGAGTGAGATGTGTTGTAGGTTAGGAATTAAAAGATTTTCTTTCATCATGGCTCATACCTGTTCGGTTGCTCAGTGGTGTTTGACTCTTTTTTGACCCCGTGGACTGCAGCACACCAGGCCTCCCTGACCATCACCAACTCCCGGAGTTTGCTCAAACTCATGTCCATCGAGTTGGTGATGCCATCCAACCATCTCATCCTCTGTCATCCCCTTCTCCTCCTTCCCTCAATCTTTCCCAGCATCAGGGTCTTTTCAAAAGAGTCAGTTCTTCATCAGGTGGCCAAAGTATTGGAGCTTCAGCTTCAGCATCAGTCCTTCCAATGAACACCCAGGACTGATCTCCTTTAGGACGGACTGGTTGGATCTCCTTGCCACCCAAGGGACTCTCGAGAGTCTTCTCCAACACCACAGTTCAAAAGCATCGATTCTCCGGCTCTCAGCCTTCTTTACGGTCTGGCTCTCCCATCCGTACATAACTAGGTTAGGAGTGAAGAGATTTTGTTTGGATGTCACTCTTGGGGCATGTCCTGTTTGACCTGTTTGAGGATGGGTACTTAGGATCAGGTGTGGTTTTGTGAGTCATCCCGGCACCCAGAGTCCAGGGTCTTCCCAGAGACCCTTCCACGAATCCACACGGTCTGAGCATCTTCCCGCACCTGGGACTCGCAAAAACGTGGTCAGGAGCTTCTGTTTGCAGGGAGATGTCAGTTCTCTGAACCAACACCAGGGCTAAAGGCAGCACATTGAGGCCAAGCTCTGTCTTTACGCAGTCCCGCCCAGCAGCCAAGCCAGCAAAACCTGTCTGAGCATTTATTCCCTTGGCAGTGACACAGAACTCTGGGGTCACCTGCTGCTACAGGCAACTCAGCCTCCTACCAGGCCCAGTCGGTCTGATCCCTCGGGGGTCACTGGATGGCGGATGCCTTCAGCTCATCTTGTGGCTCAATGGTTAGAATTCCGGGCTTTCAGTGCCACGGCCCAGGGTTCAATCTCTGGTCAGGGAACCGAGATCTTGAAGCTGTGTGGCGTGGCCAAAGATAAATGAATGAAGGCACCACCCCAATCGCAGCTGTTCAAGAGCTTCATGGGGTAGGTGGGTGGGCGCGGGAGTGACTGTGGTTCTCATTGTTCAATCGTGTCTGACTCCTACAGAGTCTGTGGACTGCAGCACACCAGGCTTCCCTGTCCATCACCATCTCCCGTAGCTTGCTCAAATTCATGTCCATCGAGCCAGTGATGCCATCCAACCATCTCATCCTCTGTCATCCCCTTCTCCTCCCGCCTTCCATCTTTCCCAGCATCAGGGTCTCTTCCAATGAGTCGGCTCTTCCCATCAGGTGGCCAAAGGACTGGAGTTTCAGCTTCAGCATCAGTCCTTCCCATGAAAATTCAGGGTTGATTTCCTTTAGGGTGGACTGGCTGGATCTGCCTTGCAGTCCAAGGGACTCTCAGGAGTCTTCTCCAGCACCACAGTTCAAAAGCATCAATTCATCTGCGCTCAGCCTTCTTTACTGTCCAGCCCTCACGTCCATACATGACTACTGGGAAAACTGTTAACGGGGCAGCTGCATTTTGGGAAACATCCTCATGCTCATGGAGTCGGGATTCCCTTTGACAGGTGACGTCTGAGCCCCCAGCCATCTGGTTAACCACTGGGTTGAGCCTCAAGCGTCTCTGCTACAGGGGGATGTCTGCTCTGTGGTTCCCATAGTATTGATGTGTCTCTCACCCAGGAGGTGCAGAAATCACACCCCCAAGTGTCGCTTCACGCAGTCAGCCGTGCTCAACCACGGGTGATGTTGCCCCCTGGGGACACTTGGCTCCATCTGGAGTCATTTTTGGTGGTCAACACTGGGAGGGCACTGTTATCATCAGATGGGCCTGGGCCTTGGGCTGCCCTCATAGCTCAGCTGGTAAAAAATATGCCTGCAATGTGGGAGACCCCGGTTCAATTCCTGGGTTGGAAAGATCCCCTGGAGAAGGGATAAGCTACCCACTCCAGTATTCTCAGGCTTCCCTGGTGGCTCAGCTGGTAAAGAATCGACCTGCAGTGCGGGAGACCTGGGTTTGATCCCTGGGTTGGGAAGATCCCCTGGAGAAGGGAAAGGCTACCCACTCTGGTATTCTGGCCTGGAGAATTCTATGGACTGTTATAGTCCACGGGGTCGCAAAGAGTCGGACACGACTGAGCAACTTTCACTTTTCCAGGGATGCGGCTGAAAGTTTTCTGATCCATAGGATGCCCCGCAGAGCAGGCTGTCCTGTCTGTCATCCAGGTTCAAATGTCAACACTGCTGAAGTTGAGAAATCCTGCCTGAGCACTAAAGACGCCATCTCCCTGTGTACCTGTCATATCTATCCGTGTGTCTGTCAATGCATTTGTCAATTTATCAGTGTATCTATCAGTGTATCTATCATCTATTTTTACATATCCTATCTTCTATTTTTCTATATAATTATTATCAATCCTATACCTATTTTTCTAACATCTAACTATATCTCTCATCTGCCTTTCTAAATATCATCTATTCCTTGTGATCCATGTATCTAATTATCATTGATTATCCATCTAATGTATCTATCATCTATTTTTATATATCCTATCTTCTATTTCTCTATATAATTAAAAATCCTATATCTATTTTTCTAACATCTAACTATATCTCTCATCTGTCTTTCTAATTACCATCTATTCCCTGTGATCCATGTATCTCATTATCATCAGTCATCTAACCATCTGTTGCATGCTAAGTTGCTCAGTTGTGTCTGACTCTTTGAGACTTTTTGAGACTCTTTGAGACTATGGGCTATGGACCGTAGCCCACCAGACTCCTCTGCCAATGTGATTCTCCAGGCAAAAAGACTGAAGTGGGGAGCCATCCCCTTTTCCCAGGCAAGTTTTATCTTGAAAATCCCTCTGGGACTTCCCTGGTGGTCCAGTGGCTAAGACTCTATGCTCCCAATGCAGGGGGCCCGGGTTCCATCCCAGGTCAGATAACTAGATCCCTAAGTAACATAAGTATTTATGGCACAGCCGTAAATAAAAATATATACATACATACATATATATATATATATATATATTTTTTTTTTTTTTTAAATCCGTCCTAAATAGCTCTTTTCGGAGGGTAAGGGGGTTTGGGGTTTGACGCTAAGACCTCCCACCCACCATCCTGAGTCCTTTTCAACCCAGGTTCCCAGGAGGACAGCCATGGGAACCCGCGTGGTGAGCCCAGAACACATGTGGGATTGATCAGAATCTGCCGGGCCTGCTAAAGGAAGCAGATGGGAAACAGATCTTGAGTTCCAAGCCCCGTCCTTAGGCTCTGAGGGGAAAAACAAAGCTGGAGGAAATAACTGCTCCAGGGAGCGGCGTCTCCCACACCCCATCTTCCCCAACATTGAGCCCCTGCATCAGTATCTTCGGAGTGATGTGAACGTCGGGGGGCGGGGCTATACCGTGACTGGGCGGGGCTATACCGTGACTGGGCGGGGCTATACCGTGACGGGGCGGAACTATACCGTGATGGGGCGGGGCTACAAAGTACTGGAGCCGGACTAGCATGTTGCGGGGACGGAGCTAGACCATGGCAGGGGCGGGGCTACAATGTGGCGGGGGCGGGGCTAGACAGTGACAGGGCAGGGCTAGACCGTGGACAGACCGTGATAGGGGCGGGGCTAGACGTGACGGGGTGGGACTACTATGTGGGGGCGGGGCTAGAGTGACAGGGCGGGGCTAGACAGTGACGGGGCGGGGCTAGAGTGACAGGGCGGGGCTAGACAGAGACGGGGCTTGGCTAGACCTCCACGCAAGCGGCAGCTCGCGGGGGAGGTAGGATGTTGGCTGCAGCCCCTCTGGAGACCAGAGGGAGGCTGTTAGACTCCAGCCAGGCCTGCAGGACACGATCGGCTCCACGCCAAGGGGGCGGGGGACGCTGGGTGGAATTCGCCTGGTCTGTGAGTCATGCTCAGGGCTCTGCAAAGAGCGCCACACCCATGACAACCAGGGGCCGCTTCCCCCGTGACCTCGAGTCATCGTCAGATGTTATTCAGTCGCCCAGGCATGTCCGACTCTCTGCCACCCCATGGACCGCAGCACACCAGGCCTCCCTGTCCATCACCCACTCCCGGAGCTTGCTCTTGTCCATCGAGTCGGTGATGCCATCCAACCATGTCATCCTCTGCCGGCCCCTTCTCCTGCCCTCAATCTTTCCCAGCATCAGGGTCTTTTCCAATGAGTCAGTTCTACGCATCAGGTGGCCAAAGTGTTGGAGCTTCAGCATCAATCCTTCCAATGAACATTCAGGACTGGTTTCTTTTAGGATGGGCTGGTTGGATCTCCTTGCAGTCCAAGGGACTCTCAGGAGTCTTCTCCAACACCACAGTCCAAAAGCATTGGTTCTTCGGCGCTCAGCGTTGTTTATAAGGAGAAGCATCTGCAAAGGGAAGGAGGTCGCTGGAATGACAAGTGGACTCGGAATGGGGTGGGGGCAGTTGGTTTGTTTCCAGAGCCAGGGGGAGGAGGGCCACACCCTGGCTTCCTGCTGCAAGCAGCCTGGCTCTGGAGGCTTCTAGCCCCCAGAGGCAGCCAGATGTCCTTTTTTGGAAAACGCCCAGGTGCTGCCTAGTCTGTTGTGCAATGGATTAGGGAGAGACCAGGAAGAGATAAGTAGCAGAGGCTCAGAACAGGGATTGGCTGGACACTCAGGTTTGAGAAAATTGTTGAGGGGTTTGCCGGGAGCTTCAGGGATGAGCCTGGTGAGAGATGCTTGTAAGCTGTCAGGAGCTGATTGCATGGCCTTCCCTGGTGGCTCAGATGGTAAAGAGTCTGCTGCGAGGCAGGAGACCTGGGTTTGATCCCTGGGTCTGGAAGATCCCCTGGGGAAGGGAATGACCACCCACTGCAGTATTCTTCCCTGGAGAATCCCCATGGACAGAGGAGCCTGGCGGGCTACAGTCCATGGGATCGTAAACAGTCAGACACAACTGAGGGACTAACCCTTTCACGTCAATAACCTATAATCGAACCGTGTGTGAAAAAAGAATAGATACATGTATATGTATAGAAAAATAATTTATATATGTGTATAACTGAATCAGTTTGCTGTATAGCTGAAGCTAACACAACACTATAAATCCACTTAGTCACTCAGTTCAGTCTGGTTCAGTTCAGTACTCAGTTGGGTCCAACTCTTTGTGACCCAGGGATTGAACCGGGGTCTCTCCTTCATGGCAGGCAGATTCTTTACCAGCTGAGCTACCAGGGAAGCCCAGAAATCAACTACAGTTTAATTTTAAAAAAAGGATGAGGGTGCAGTTATCTTCTTGCATAGATCTCTTATGCTATGGGCAGAGCCTGGGGGGGAAATCTAGGAATAAGATGTTGGTTGGACAGACCCAGCCCAGGGGAGCTGGAGGGAGGGGTGGAACTCTTCTTCTCGGCTGAGCTCGGGGTGCTGGGAGTGGGTTTGGGGGGAGCAATCTGGGCAGCTGGGGCAACGGAAACCCGGGTGGCCGGTTCCATGTCGCTGTGACTGACGCCCTGTGTGTTTTCATAGGTGAGTATGGTGACTTTGATTTGGCGGACGCTCTGGACGACCCCGGTAAGTGCCTCTGGCAGCCTGAGTCAGCTACTCCTGCGGATCCAGGTGGGGTGGGGTCGGGATTCCTTCCTAACAACTCAAAGAAGCTTTACTCCAACCCTCAACCTCCGCACAGCTCCAGGGAACACTGGTGGGCTTGCATTTGCTCCAGGGAACACTGGTGGGCTTGCATTTGAAGGGACCTTTTGTCCTTTGAGTCCCCTGCCCCCTCGAACACGGAATGGAATTTGTGTTGGTCCCTGGCGTGCTGCAGTCCATGCGGTCGCTAAGAGTCGGACATGACTGAGCGACTGAACCGCAATGATCATATCTTTGTTAGTGCCTTGAGATTTTCATTTTTTTTTTTTAATTTTCTTTTTTTTATATTATGACTTTAATGATTGTTTCTTTGAGCCACACAAAAACCCTCAGGGCTAATTGCACGTATGTTCTCTGTCCACAGAGCCCACCAAGAAGCCAAGCTCAGGTGAGTGACTTCCTGACTCAGGTGAGTGGGCAGAGATGAGGGTGCCTCACCACAGGCTGAGGTTTTGGTAGGAGTTTTATGGGGTCTTCCCACGATGCTCCGTGGTGAAAAATCCGCCTGCCAGTGCAGGAGACATGAGTTCCACCCCCGGGTCGGGAAGATGCCCTGGATGAGGACATGGCAACCCACTCCAGTATTCTCCACTGGCCTGGAGAATCCCACAGACAGAGGAGCCTGGCGGGCTACAGCCTATAATGTTGAAAAGGGTTGGTCTGAGTGATTAAACAACAGCAATGATAGGGTTGTGGAGGCTGAGACTGATGGACAGATGTTTAAACCCAAGTTTAAACCCAAGTGCTTCACGAAATGGATCACAAAATCACAGTGAGATGTTATTCTCACTAGGATCGAAATAGTGATGATAACAAGTGTTGGCGGGGGTGTGGAGACTTTGGAACGTCTATGTGTTCCCGGTGGGGGTAGAAAATTGTGTTGCCTCCACAGAAAACAGTCTGGCATTTCCTCAGAAAACTACACATAGAATTTCCCTGTTTGTGTGTGTGTGTGTGTCAGTTGCTCAGTTGTGTCCAACTCTTTGTGACCCCAGGGACTGTAGCCCACCAGGCTCCTCTGTCCATGTAGATTCTCCAGGAAAGAATATTGGAGTGGGTTGCCATGCCATCCTCCAGGGGATCTTCCCAACTCAGGGATCAAACCCAAGCCTTCAAGGAATAAACAGTTTTTGTTTGCTTCTTACATCCCTTACAAATGCCAAACAGTTTTGTAAGTGTGTGTATGTAGTTGTTTCAAGTTCTAAGTTTTCAGGTTCTGCTTCTAGCGTCTAAGTAGTTTTAAGCTGATCAACGATAATCTATATTTCATGAGCACATACTGTGAATAAAATATAAAATGTACTGTCAAGCTTATATTCTGGTTTTATAAGCTGCTTCTGACAGAAGAACATTTTGCTCTTCTAATCATGCAATGTCATTTTTCTCACAGGTATCTACCCCAACCCGAGGCCCCCCTACCACCCACAGCCTGGAAATCCCGACAACAGTGGAAGTAAGTATGTTCATTCATTTCGAAACAGCTTTGAACCTGCCCACTGGAACTCAGGGAAGGTCACGGAGGCTGAAAGAAGCCTTTGTTGTCATTCAGTCACTCAGTCGTGTCCAACTCTTTGCGACCCGGTGGACTGCAGCACGCCAGTCTTCCCTGCCGTCACCATCTCCCAAAGTTTGCTCATGTTCATGTCCATCGAGTCGCTGATGCCATCCAGCCATCTCATCCTCTGTCGTCCCCTTCTCCTGCCCTCAATCTTCCCCAGCATCAGGGTCTTTTCCAGTGAGTCAGTTCATCACATCAAGGTGGCCGAAATGTTGGAACTGAAGCTTCAGCATCAGTCCTTCCAATGAATATTCAGGACTGATTTCCTTTAGGATGGACTGGCTGGATCTCCTTGCAGTCCAAGGGACTCTCAAGAGTCTTCTCCAACACCACAGTTCAAAAGCATCAGTTCTTTGGCACTCAGCCTTCTTTATGGTCCAACTCTCACACCCTCACATGACTAGCTTTGACTAGACGGACCTTTGTCAGCAAAGTAGTGTCTCTGCTTTTTAACACACCATCTAGGTTTGTCACAGCTTTTCTTCCAAGGAGCAAGCATCTTAATTTCATGGCTGCAGTCACCATCTGCAGTGATTTTGGGGCCCAAGAAAATACATACAATAGAAACCCTAAACAGTTAGTTTTGAGAGTGTGTGTATATAGTTTTTTCAAGCTCTAAATTTTGAGGTTCTATTTCTAGTGGCTAAGTAATTTTTACCCTATTGATCGTGACCTATTCTTTATGAGCACCAACTGTAAATAAAAGATAAAATCTACAGTCATGCGTATATTCTCGTTTTATAAGCTGCTTCTGACGGAAGGACATTTTTCTCTTCTAATCATGCAATGTCGTCTTCCCCACAGATATCTACCCCAGGCCAAAGCCTCCGTACCACCCACAGCCTGGAAATCCCGACACCGGTGGAAGTAAGAATGTTCATTCATTTTGAAACAGCTTTGAACCTGCCCATGGAACTCAGGGAAGGTCATGGAGGCCAAATGAAGCCTTTGTTGTTTTCTGTTGCTAAGTCCTGTCTGACTCTTTGGGACCCCATGGACCACAGCACGCCAGGCCTCCCTGTCCTTCACCAACTCCCAGAGTTTACTCAAACTGGTGTCCATAGAGTCGGTGATGCCATCCAACCATCTCATCCTCTGTCGTCCCCTTCTCCTCCTGCCCTCAATCTTTCCCAGCATCAGGGTCTTTCTCAGTGAGTCTGTCCTTCCCATCAGGTGGCCAAAGTATTGGAGTTTCAGCTTCAGCATCAGTCCCTCCAGTGACTATTCATGGCTGATTTCCTTTAGGATGGACTGGTTGGATCTCCTTGCAGTCCAAGGGACGCTCAAGAGTCTTCTCCAACACCACACTTAGGAAGCATCAATTCTTTGGTGCTCAGCCTTCTTTGTGGTCCAACTCTCACACCCTTACATGACCGTTAGAAAAACCAGATCTTTGAGTATACAGACCTTTGTTGGCAAAGTGATGATGTCTCTGCTTGTCTAATGTGGGGTGTTTCTTGCTACAGTTTTTTGGGAAACTTAAGCATATTTTCATGGGCTTCCCTCCAGTGGGCCCCAGAGAATCTTAGACACTGGCCGTCATGTGAGATGAGTCACTATTCAGGTCCTGGGGGACTCATCCACCCGGCAGCTCGCGGGGCCAGCCTCAGGCTTGGGAGGGGACCGTGTGTGACTCAGGACTCCAGCGGCTGACGCATTTCAGAACAGAGGAAGGCCGCTTTCTGGCTTTTGCTCGAATCTAGTGCCTTTAAAATGGTGGTGGTGGCCCTGAGTAATGAATTTCTATTTGCTTTGAGTAATGTGGGTTTCCCAGGCGGGTAAACATCCCGCCTGCCAACACAGGAGGCTTAAGAGATGTGGGTTCGATCCCTGGGTCGGGGGAAGATCCCCCGGAGAAGGGCATGGCAACCCACTCCAGCATTCTTGCCTGGAGAATCCCACGGACAGAGGAGCCTGGTGGGCTACAGTCCACGGGTTTGCAGAGTCGCACATGCCTGAAGCGACTTAGCACATACGCATAGTAGATTCATTTTGCCGGACAGCCTAAACGAACACAATGCTGTGAAGTAACTGTGTGTGTGTGTGTGTGTGTGTGTGTGTGTGTGTTAGTTGCTCAGGCGTGTCCGACTCTTTGTGACCCTGTGGACTGTAGCCCGCCAGGCTCCTCTGTCCGTGGGATTCTCCAGGCCAGAATCCGGGACTGGGTGGCCATGCCCTCCTCCAAGGGATCTTCCCGACCCAGGGATGGAACCCGGGTCTCCTGCATTGCAGGCATACGCTTTACCATCTGAGCCACCAGGGAAGCAAGTATACTCCAATAAAAACTAATGTTTAAACAGAGCTTTATGCTTGGGGATTCTGAGCACCAGTGATTCCGTGGAAGCGATAAAGACCAAACATAAATTCGCCAGAACGTCATTTTGTATTCCGGCCTTTCGCATTGTGTGAGCGGTTCGTCACTGGGAGGTGTCCCTCTTTTCCTAAAATCACGTGTTTTCCAACAGATACCTACCCAAGGCCGAAGCCCCCGCCTCCTCGCCCGCAGCCTGGGAACAGTGGAGGTGAGTCCTCCGGACTAAGACGCCTTCCGGAAGCGTCTTCGGAAGTACTAAGAAGTCTTCCGGAAGATGGTTTGGAGAATTCGGTTCTCGATGGCGAAAGACGCGTTGCATTTAAAATATGCAAAAGTTCTTTTTTTCTTTTTTTTAAAGCAGTTCTTTTTAAAGAGTCCTATATTTATGCTGGCTGTATCGGGTCTTAGTTTCAGCCCGTGGATCTTTCGTGGGGTGCACAGATTCTCCAACTGTGGAACCCCCTCTCCATAAGCTGTCCTTGCGCCCCTGATGCGGGAGCTTGCGTGTGCAGGGGGCTCCCCGGACCGCGGTCTGTGACCACCCTCTGCTCTGTCCCACAGGCTTCCTGAGCGACTCAGACCTCAGCGACGGCGGCCACTACCCGCCCAGGCCGCCCGCAGGTACGTTTCTGTGAGACCACCCCAGACCCCGTCCCAGACCCCGCGTGGAAGGTGGTGGGCTGTGGACTCTCCCCTCCAGCCTCTGGGGGGCGGGAGGGAGGCGCGTCCCTGAGGCTGTCCACGCCTGGGGTCTGCAAGGTGGACGAAACCAACCATAGGGCCGATGCTGCTTAGAAGTGGGGGTCGTCTCCATGTAAATATGTGTGTGTGTGCCTGTGTGTGTGCACCCGTATACATGCCTCCACAGACACACGTACTTATTATATATATGTCTGTATATGTGTTTATACACACACATCTATATGTATACACATATCTGTACCTATATGCATATCTATATCTGTATCTATACCTACGTCTATATGTATCTAGATCTATGTTTATCTATATGCATATGTCTGTCTATACCTGCATATATATTTCTATCTACAGCTATATGTATATCTATGTATATCTATGTCTATACCTGTATCTATATGTATATATATCTATATCTGTTTATCTATAAGCATATGTATATCTATATCTGAATATATATTTATATCTATAGCTATATGTATACCTATATGTATCTATACCTATATCTATATGTACAGCTATCTATATGTTTATCTATATGTATATCTGAATATATATGTATATCTATGTATATCTATGTCTACACCTGTATCTATATGTATATATATCTATATCTGTTTATCTATAAGCATATGTATATCTATATCTGTATATATAGTTATATCTATAGCTATATGTATACCTATCTGTTATCTATACCTATATCTATATGTACAGCTATCTATATGTTTATCTATATGTATATCTGAATATATATGTATATGTTTATCTATAGCTATATGTATATCTATGTCTCTATATATGCATATGTATATCTGTATCTGTATATATAGTTATATCCATAGTTCTATGTATATCTATATCTATAGTAATATCCATATCTATATGTATATCTATCTGTATCTATGTTTGTATGTATATACATATGTATATCTATGTCTATATATACATGTGTATATCTATATCTGTATATATATTTATATCTATAGTTATATGTATATCTATACTTATATCTATATCTATATGTATATCTATCTGTATCTGTTTATCTATAGGTATATGTGTATGTATATTTATATGTATATGCATATCTATAGCTATATGTATATCTATGTCTCTATATATGCACATGTATATGTATATCTGTATATATATTTATATGCATAGTTATATGTATATGTATATCTATAGTGATATCCATATCTATATGTATATCTATCTGTATCTATGTTTATCTGTATGTATATCTGTATGTATATACATATGTATATCTATGTCTATATATACATGTGTATATCTATGTCTGTATATATATTTATATCCATAGTTATATGTATATCTATATCTATGCTGATATCTATGTCTATATGTATATCTGTCTATATCTATGTTTATCTGTAGGTATATGTGTATGTATATTTATATGTATATGCATATCTATAGCTATATGTATGTCTCTATATATGCACATTATATCTATGTGCATATCTATATCTAGCTATATCTATAGCTATATCTATGCTGTGCCCAGTCACGTCCAACTCTTTGTGACCCCATGGACTCTAGCCCACCAGGCCCCTCTGTCCATTTGACACTGGACAGAGTATCACAGGCAAGGATTCTTGTCCAGGCAAGAATACTGAAATGGGTTACCACGCCCTCCTCCAGGGGATCTTCCCAACCCAGGGATCGAACCCAGGTCTCCCTCACTGCAGGTGGATTCTTTACCATCTGAGGCACCAGGGAAGCTCAAGAATAGTGGAGTGGGTAGCCTGTCCCTTCTCCAGCAGATCTTCCCGACCCAGGAATTGAACCGTGGTCTCCTGCATTGCAGGCAGATTCTTTACCAACTGAGCCATCAAGGAAACCCACCTATATATCTGTATCTGTATCTACATTTACATGTGTACCTATACCTATACCAATACCTGCACGTATTTCTACATCTATATCTGTCTACACCTATACCTACATCTATATCTGTATCTTTATCTATTTCTAGATCTATATCTATCTGAACTCCTAAGTTTCTCTCTTTGGGCTTCCCAGGTGGCTCAGTAGTAGAGAATCTGCCTGTAATGCAGGACACCTGGGTTCCATCCCTGAGTCAGGAAGATCCCCTGGAGGAGGGCATGGTAACCCACTCCAGTATTCTTGCCTGGAGAATCCCATGGACAGAGGAGCCTGGGGTGGGGGAGGGGGGGGCGGGCTACAGTCCACGGGGTCAGAGAGTCGGACAAGAATGAGTGCCCGAACACACAGGCACACACCTATCTTTACAGAGATGTTGGGTCTGTGCAAACCCTTGCAGATGTGTCTCTATCTTTCCCCCCAAAAATGTATTTTTGGTGTGTTATGGTTGACCTATAACATGATACAAGTGGGTCCCTGGAGGTGGGGAGTACGCCTGTGTTACTCTGAAGCTCTGGGTCGGCGTGGGGGTGGGCGCATGTGTAATCTCTGAAGACACAGAGCTTTCTGAAGGGCTCTCTGTGGCACGAGTTTTTCCATCCAGAAGCCATGTTTCTGGGGGAGGGGCTCCCCGGAGCATCTTCTGGAGGGTCCTGAGCTTTTCCACCACATAGGGCTCCAGACGACTCAGTGGAAAAGACCTTGATGCTGGGGAACATTGAAGGCAGGAGGAGAAGGGGATGACAGAGGATGAGATGGTTGGATGGCATCACTGACTCGATGGACATGAGTCTGACCAAGCTTCGGGAGTTGGTGATGGGCAGGGAGGCCTGGCGTGCTGTGGTCCATGGGGTCACAAAGAGTCGGACATGACTGAGCGACTGAACAACAACCAGCGCTCTTTTATGGGTGACTCTTGGGTCCGGCTTTGGTGCCAAATGGGCGGGTGCCTGCTGGACCCCAAGGTCCATGCTCCGAATGGCCGTCACATCCCTCTTCTCTCCTGCAGGAGGCGGCGGTGGAGGAGGCTACCGACCGGGTCACGACAGCTACGGTAACAGGCCCGCTACACGCAGCGCTGGGGCCCGTGGGGGTGGCGGGCCTGGGTGGGCTTTTCTGGGGCTCCCATTAGAGCGTCCTCCTGGGTCTCGGGTGTCGGCCGCTTCACTGCTGACCCTCAGCTTGGCTTCCTCCAGTCCTCCAGGTATCCAGGGGTGACCCCACACCCCTCTGTCCAGGTAACAAGACACAGAGCCCCAGGCTGCAAGCCTCATTAGGGAGAGAACAGCCCCAGGAATTGCGGATTCTTCATGTGGATAGTGCAGTATGCCAAGAACGAAAGGAATTTACCCCAGGAGAAATAAACTCCATTCTTGTCTATACAACCTTTCCTCAAAGCGAGGGGTGGATCTTGAAATCTCCAGGGGGTCTCTGGTGCTGTAAAGCGAACTTGGCAGAAAATTGAGCCAAAAAACCAAAATGCATTGGATTCATGTTTCTCAACTGAGATAGAATCCTCATGAAACATTCTGTTCCCTTCAGGTATACAAAGTAGTCATGTGACACTTTGTAAATATAGCTGGGTGCTCTTTAGCCGCTAAGTTGTCTCTGACTCTTTGCAACCCCATGGACTGTAGCCTGCCAGGCTCTTCTGTCTGTGGGATTCTCCAGGCAAGAACACTGGAGTCGGTTGCCATGCCCTCCTCCAGGGGAGTCTTCCCGAACCAGGGATCGAACCCGGGTCTCCTGCGTTGCAGGCGAATTCTATACTGTGTTGAGCCCCCATGGAATCTCTTTTTAAAATTACTCCCCGGGGACTTCCCTGGTAGTCCAGCCATTAGGACTGTGGGCTTTCACTGGCAGGACCTGAGATCAACGCCTGGTCAGGGGATTAAAACCCTGCATATCCTGCATGCAGCCAAAAACAGAAAAAAAAAAAAAATTTGCCCTCTGGACATAAGAAGGTGTGGAGAAAGCTCCTTTATTTCTCACTCGCTGAGATGACTGTTTGCTGCCTGGCCTTGGACTTTTCCCTGGATGCGCTGAGAAGTGGGGTTTTGAGCTCAGGGAAGCCCCCTGTCTCTGCAGCTGGGGGTCAGCGTGCCCCTGGCATTTGCAGACCTGCTGAACTTGCAAGGTGAGCTCAGCCCGACTCGGTGTGGCCAGGGAATGTCCTGGGGCACACTTGTCTCTTCCTCTGGCTTGGGGAGAATCAGGCTGGGGCCTTTGGCCGGGATGTCACAGCCTCTGTTCTGTGGTCCTGTCTTTCTCGAAGCTTCCCTTGGGGATGTCTCTGGCATTTCCGAGCATCATCTTCCTCTTCACCTGGCCTTTCTGTCCTGCAGGACGAGGAGGGCGCAACAGACCCGGTTTCCCTGGCACTAATTATGGTAATGGAGGTCTTTCGTAAAAGCCAAACCAGGAGAAGTTCTGCTGAGGAGCTAACCCCTGCGTGGGCGCTGCCTGACCGCCTGGCTCTCTGAGCGGTGTCCTCACTGTGCACTGAAGCTGGGGAGGGGTTTGCATGGCAGGCGGGTCGCAATCCTTCCAAGAAACGAAGGCTTGCTCACCTGTGCATGTGCATGTAGGCATGTGTGTGTCCCTGCATGTACATGTGTGTACATGTGGCTGGGTGGGCATATGGGCACTTGTGTTTATACATGTGTACATATGTTCACATGTACCTTTGCGCTGTGTATCTGTGTATGCATGCGTATGAATTTGAAACACACGTGCATGTGTGTGTGTGCTGTGGGTATGTGGGTCAGGGCAGATGCGTGCACGTGGATATATGTGTAGATCTTGTGTATTCATATGTACATGTGTGGGAGTGTCCTGTGCACACACATGTGGAGACATGCATGTGTGTGCACATGTCCACATGGGCACAGTGCCTGTGATACTTGTGTGCACTCCTGCCTGTGTGTGAGTGGCTGCTCTGATGTGTGTGTGTGGACGGGTGCTTGTGCTGTACATGCATGCATACGTGTATACATGGGTGTGCACGTGTTGCATGTCTGTGCATGGGTGTGTGAGTGTGTAGCAAGTGTGTGCATGTATGTATGTTCGTGTATGCTGCATTGTATATGTGGGTGTGTGCTGTGTTGCATGTGTGTGCATGTATGCATATGGGTGTGTCAGTGTGTTATATGTGCATGCCTGTATGTATGTGGGGTGTCACATGTGTGTGTGGCTGTGTGTGTTACATGCATGTCTGTGGGGTTTGCATGTGTGTCCATGTGTGTGGGCCGTGTGTGTACATGTATGTATATGGGTGTGGGGGTGTTATGTGTGTGCATGGCGTGTGTCCATGTATGTACATGTGTGTGTGGCTATGTGTTTGGGGGGTGTTTGTGTGTGTATTGGTGTGTGTTGTGTATGTATGTGGGATGTGTGTGTGTGCATATATGGCTGTGTGTGTATGTGGGATGTGTGTGTGCATGTGTGCATATGGGTGTGTGCTGTGTGTATGTGTGATACATGTATGCATGTGTGTATATGGGTGTGTGTGTATGTGGGATGTGTGTGTGTGCACGTGTGTATATGGGTGTGTGTGGATGTGGATGTTGTGTATGTGTGTACATGTGTATATGGGTGTGTGCTGTGTGTATGTGTGATGTGTGTGCATGTGTGTATATGGCTGTGTGTATGTGGGATGTGTGGGTGTGCATGTGTGTATGTGGGATGTGTGTGTGTGGGATGTGTGTGTGTGCATGTGTGTATATGGGTGTGTGTATGTGGGATGTGTGTGTGTGCATGTGTGTATATGAGTGTGTGCTGTGTCTATGTGTGATGTGTGTGCATGTGTGTATATGGGTGTGTGTGTATGTGGGACGTATATGTGCACATGTGTATATGGGTGTGTGCTATGTGTATGTGTGATCTGTGTGCATGTGTGTATATGGGTGTGTGTGTGTGCATGTGTGTATATGGGTGTGTGCTGTGTGTGTGTGTGATGTGTGTGTGCATGTGTGTATGTGGGATGTGTGTGTATATGGGTGTGTGTCGTGTATATGGGTGTGTGTTGTGTGTATGTGTGATGTGTGTGTGCATGTGTGTATATGGGTGTGTGCTGTGTGTGTGTGTGATGTGTGTGTGCATGTGTGTATGTGGGATGTGTGTGTGTGCATGTGTGTATATGGATGTGTGTATGTGGGATGTGTGTGTGTGCATGTGTGTATATGGGTGTGTGTATGTGGGATGTGTGTGTGTGCATGTGTGTATATGGGTGTGTGTATGTGGGATGTGTGTGTGTGCATGTGTGTATATGGGTGTGTGTATGTGGGATGTGTGTGTGTGTATGTGTGTATATGGATGTGTGTATGTGGGATGTGTGTGTGTGCATGTGTGTATATGGGTGTGTGTTGTGTGTATGTGTGATGTGTGTGCATGTGTGTATATGGATGTGTGTATGTGTGATGTGTCAGTGTGCATGTGTGTATATGGGTGTGTGTATGTGGGATGTGTGAGTGTGCATGTGTGTATATGGGTGTGTGTATGTGGGATGTGTGTGTTCATGTGTGTATATGGGTGTGTGTATGTGGGATGTGTGTGTGTGCATGTGTGTATATGGGTGTGTGTATGTGGGATGTGTGTGTGTGCATGTGTGTATATGGGTGTGTGTATGTGGGAAGTGTGTGCTTGCATATGTGTATATGGGTGTGTGTGTGGGGGATGTGTGTGTTCATGTGTGTATATGGGTGTGTGTTGTGTGTATGTGTGATGTGTGTGCATGTGTGTATATGGCTGTGTGTATGTGGGATGTGTGTGTGTGCACATGTGTATATGTGTGTATGCTGTGTGTATGTGTGATGTTTGTGCACGTGTGTATATGGGTGTGTGCATGTGCCTCTTGTGCACGCCTTGGTGTGTATCCCTATGCCCTGAGGTGACAGCCTCACCCCCTCAGTCTCCACCTCCATCCCCTCCCCACTTGGATGCAATGCCCGCCTCCCAGCAGCAGGCAGCCCAGGCCCAGCTCTTCCGAATACGCGCATGACTATGTGTCTGTCCCCTTCCAGGTGGAGGCGGCTACTCCACGCCGGGCAACCAGCAAGGTATGGCCTGGGGGCGGGGCGCACGGTCTTCCAAGGGGTGGGCTCCCCACGTGTCTGCGGAGGGCCCAAGGCAGGCCTGGTTTTGTTTCTGCTGAGGGCATTCAGGGACCACCTGCTCTCTCTGTGTGGGCATGCAGAAGCTCCTTTCGGGCGCGGTCCGTCCCACGGGGGTCAGAGAAGGAGACGTGGGGACCACCTCAGAGCTGAAAGATGCCTGGGGCTCTGGGGACCGATTTGGAGCTGAAAGATGCTTGGGCTCTGAGAGCTGGCTGCGGTTCTCGGAGCTGCTACTGCCCACCGCCAGAGCCCCTTTCGTTGACCACGGCTGACCTCAAGCCTAGAAGCGGAGCAGCAGAGAAACCACAGCCTTCACTCCCGGAGAAGCCCCCAGTGGGGCCCCACCTGCCCCGTCACGGGCCCGCAGGGGAGGCTTGGAGTGCAGCCAGCGGGCGTCGGCCGTGTGTCGCTGGGACGACGGAGGCCAGCTTCTTGGGAATCTGGAGGCTGACACCAGTGCAGGGCAATGGTGATCCCACCTGGCAGACCCCAAGGCTTTGGGGGAGAAGAAAGGGACAGAGCTGATTTTCTAAGCCTTGAGGCCCAGGACCTGGGCAGCAACGAAATATTGCCGTTTGCGGGACGTATTGCCATTTGCAGGAAGTATTGCCGTTTCCGGGACGCATGGTGGTTGCCGGATATTTGCAAAGGCCACGGGTGCTTTCCTTCTCGTGGACTGGAGGTAGGGGAGGAGAGGTGCTCCCCAGACAAAAATCCAGGTCTGACACACGGTTTGATAGAGTCTTTGGCAGGACAGGGGCTTCCCTGGTAGTTCAGCTGCTGAAGAATCCGGCTGCAATGCAGGAGACCCTGGTTCGATTCCTGAGTTGGGAAGATCCGCTGGAGAAGGGCTAGGCTCCACACTCCCGTAGTCTTGGGCTTCCCTGGTGGCTCAGTTGGTAAAGAATCTGCCTGCAAGGCAGGAGACCTGGGTTCAATCCCTGGGTTGGGAAGATTCCCCTGGAGAAGGAAATGGCAAGCCACTCCAGTATTCTGGCCTGGGGAATCCCATGGACAGAGGAGCCTGGTGGGGCTAAAGTCCGTGGGGTCACAAGGAGTCGGACGCGACTGAGTGACTTTCAGCTTCCCTTTCCAGAGGACAGGGGGCCTACCCTGGTGGTCCTCAGATAAGCACTCCACCTGCAGTGCAGGAGATGTGGGTTTCATCCCTGGGTTGGGAAAATCCCCTGAAGCAGGGAATGGCAAACCACTGCAGTATTCTGGCCCGGAGAATCCCATGACCAGAGGAGCCTGGTGAGGCTACAGTCCGTGGGGTCACAAGGAGTCGGACATGACCGAAGCGGCTAAGACTTTTTCACTCGGGCCAGGACAGGACTCACCCAGGATTGGGGTGGGGTGGAAGACGGAATGCGTGCTCCTGAAGGGGACATCTCCAAGGCACGGTCTGCAGATGTGTGGGAGTCGGGCAGGACAGGAGACAGAGGTGTTGTGCTAGCTTTGACTGAATGGACCCCCAGGAACTGTAGTAATTCGTGGGGCCAGAGTGTGGAATGTGATGGGTGTGGGGCCTACAGGGGTAACTGGCCGGTGACCCCTGGGCTGCTCTGCACTTTATACACGCACTGCCTTAGACTTCAAGGAAATCCATTCCCTGAAAGAAATTGACCCTGAAAAGTCACTAAAAGCACTGATACTGAAGCTCCAATCCTTTGGCCACCTGATGCAAAGAGCTGACTCACTGGAAAAGATCCTGATGCTGGGAAAGATTGAAGGTGGGAGGAGAAAGGGACAACAGAGGATGAGATGGCTGGATGGCATCACTGCCTCTATGGACATGAGTCTGATCAAGCTTTGGGAGTTGGTGATGGACAGGGAGGCCTGGCGTGTTGCGGTCCATGGGGTTGCAAGGAGTCGGACACGACTGAGCAACTGAAGAACACAAGTAGACATTTTCTGTCCCCAAAGATACAAATTCATCCAGACACACATATTAAATAAAAAATATATATATATCTTCTGTACAGAACCGTTGGATGCCCCATACCGATCAGACGTGGTTAGTAAGCGCCCCTTAGATAAAGCAGGATGCATCCCTTGGGCTTCTTCGACGAATTCCATCCTTTTCCCGTGAATAGGAGGGCGGGGAGGGCCGGGGGCGGGGGTGAGTACGGAGTCGCTGGAGACACACGGTGTCCCCACTGGTGCTGTTTTTCCTGAGACCCGTTCTTGTTCCCCTGGATTCCCGCAGGCAACATGATAGCGCAGATTGCATCTCCCATCGTCTCCGTGGTGGTGGTGACGCTGATTGGGGCGGCGGTCAGCTACTATAACCGGAGGAGAAACTGTCTCAGGACAAACGGCAAGTCTTCCCCCCCCACCTCCGCCCCCAATTGTGTCTGCCTTAAGTGGTCAAGCCTGATTTTAAATATATATATATATATATGTATATGAGTGATATATATATATATATATGAGTGAATGAAAAACAGGCAGACTCACAGATATAGACAACAAGCTAGTCGTAAAGCCTGATTTAAAAATATATACATGAGTGAATAAGAATGAAAAATAGGCAGACTCACAGATCCAGAATACAGGCTGGTGGTTCCCAGTGGAGAGATGGTAGAGGGCAGGGGTTAAATGGACGGGAGGGGATTAAAAGGAAGCAGCTAAACGGCAACCCACTCCAGGATCCTTGCCTGGAAAATCCCAGGGACAGAGGAGCCTGGCGGGCTACAGTCCATGGGGTTGCAAAGAATCAGACATGACTGAGCGACTCACACTTCCTTCCTTCCTTCCTTACCATGTACAAAGTAAATAAGCTACAAGGAAATATTGTTTGGAACATCCCCGGCTGCAATAGAGCCAATATTTCATAATGATTTTAAACATGTGCTAAGTTACTTCTGTTTGTGTCTGACTCTTTGCGACCCCGGGGACTGTAGCCCGCCAGACTCCTCAGTCCATGGGATGCTCCAGGCAAAGAGTGGCTTGCCGTTTCCTCCTCCAAACTTTAAGTGTCGTACAGTCTATAAAAAATATCAACTCACTCTGCTGCACACGAGACTTCCCTGGTGGTTCAGTCGTAAAGAGTCCACCTGCCAATGCAGGAGATGCAGGTTCGATCCCTGGGTCGGGAAGATCCCCTGGAGGAGGAAATGGCAACCCGCTCCAGTGTTCTTGCCTGGAGCATCCCATGGACGGAGGAGCCTGGCGGGGCTACAGTCCACGGGGTCGCAGAGAGTCGGACACAACTGAACGAACCAGCAGGCACACACGACCTCCAGGGAAATGAGTTTGTGGAGGGGGCGGGGGGTGGCATAGGGCTTTCTGCTTCAACGTTGGGTCCAAGCTCCTGGGTTTGCAGAGTTACAAGCGCAGGGAGCTGCCCCTGGGAGCACAGATCCTGGCTGGTGATCCAGGAAATTCCTGGAGACGTCGCTAAAGAGAAGGTCGGGGAGAGACGCTTCCCTGCAGAAGCAGCACCAGCTCAGATGGTAATCTGGATTCTCTCAAGCTCTAGTCTGGAGACGACTCATGTCGGCATCTACCTGGGTTTTGCCAGTGAGGGAAGCTATGAAACAGAAGTCTATTCCAATAGTGTTTTTATTTGTATTTTTTTGGGATTTGGGCGCCTTCACAATCTCAATAGCTGCCCTCTGCCCCCCTCTGCTGGTGGTTGGCGGGTATTGCCTTACACCCTGGCCAGGAAGTGCCTTGGTCTATACAACACCCCAGCCTGAAAGTTTGGAGGGGGAAGCAGAGTTCGTGAAAACAAACAAACCAAAAAAAATCCCTTACATTCTGGACCACATGCCTCATCATAGATGTTGAGTCGCTCACTCATGTCCGACTCTTTGCGACCCCATGGACCGCAGCACATCAGGCTTCCCTGTCCGTCACCAACTCCCGGAGTTTTCCCAAACTCATGTCCATTGAGTCAGTGATGCCATCCAACCATCTCATCCTCCGCCGCCTCTACAGTGAAAAAAATTAACAGTGCTTTAAGATCAACCCACTGAAGTGTTTTTTTTTTTTTTTTTTCCCCGCTAACTATGACGTCTTGCTTTCAATCTTTCCTTGCAGAACCACGGACTATCTGAGGTCTTCAAAATCCACCCACCGCTCTGAGAAAGCCTCCGTTCAGATGACGACTCTGTCGATCCTGTGGAAAGTCCCTTTCACTCTTGCCTTCACCCGCGGCCCTGGAGGGTCTTCCCTTCTGTTTGCAATAGACGCGCTGCCCCCACAAAGAAGGGGGTCCCTGATTCCTCAGATACATCGATGAGAACAAGGTGGACCGCTGGATCTTGGGTTGTAAAGAGATTGCCTGATCTGTGGGTTCCATTGGCCTTGCGGCCTAAGAGGTTCTGACTCTGGTCAGTGAACACAGCGGCCAGGAGAATAGCTGGGGGTCTTGGGTGGGGCTGCCGTGGAGGACTTCCAAAGGATGGAAGCTGCTGCTTGGGTTTCTAGCAAGCTGGGCAGACAAGCTTAGCTGATGCTATAGGTTCCTTGCAAAAGTGAAAGTGTTAGTCACTCAGTGGCAGCCGACTCTTTGCGACCCCCTGGACTGTAATCCACCAGGCTCCTCTGTCCATGGGGATTCTCCAGGCAAGAATACTGGAGTGGGCTGCCTTTCCCTCCTCCAGAGGATCTTTCCTGACCCAGGGAGCCAGCCCGGGTCTCCCGCATCGCAGGCAGATTGCTTTATCATCTGAGCCACCAGGGAAACTAAACCACCTTGAGTTAACGTCAGGAATCCGGACCCGTTCACCTCCGCCCGCGAATCAGGAATGAATGCGTTTCGACCCTAACGGCAGCATTTGAACTTTATCTCAGCTCACAAAAGTATTATCACCTGCAGAGGATGAGGCTGGATTTTTGGAAGTTTAAGTGCAAGGCCGATGATGTGGAAACCACCTTGGGGAAGCGATTTTGGAGTGTTTTTTTGCCATGAAATTGTATGGTTTCTACTTTTTTTTTCAGAACGTGGGATAGAGATTTTGAGATGTCGAGAGTTGTTTGTATTATCTTTGGACTTGGATCCTCTGTGGGTACCAGTTCTTAACACAACATCAGCGCTTTCCTTGGTGTTTACTTTTCTTTTTCCTGGACTAACTGTCTACCCTCAGCATCTAAAAAGTAGCCCAGCTGCTTGCTTGGGTTTTAGTCATTCTTTGGGGGAGGAGAGAAAGGGTGGTTTGGGCAGACGAGTGAAGTCTGCTGGACTGAGATGAATGCTGATAGAACTTTTAGGGCTTGACTGTCAGAACCAAAGAGGAAGATGGTCATTAGAGTCTGGAACGCAGGAAGACGATGCATGGAAATCCTAGACATTCTGTTTGTGGGTGTTCCCCATTAGATACCTGCAAGCCAATGTTCACTGCAGCACTGTTCACACTAGCCGAGACCTGGAAGACTCCTAAGAGTCCATCGATGGAGGAATGAGTCAAGAAGAGGTGCAACATGTATACAGATGGAATATTACTCGGCCATGAAAAAGAGTGAAACCGTGCCATTTGCAGCAACGTGGGTGGACCTGGAGAGTATGACAGTAAGTGAAGTAAGTCTGCGGAACACACATACCATATGATATCGCTTATGTGTGGAACCTAAGAAAACGGACACAAATGGGCTGATTTAGAAAACAGAAATAGACTCATAGGCATAGAAAACGAACTTCTGGTGACCAAAGGGGAAAGCGTGGAGGCGTAAATGAGGAGTCTGGGATGAAGAGATACACGACACTATATGTAGAACAGATAAACAGCAAGGTCTCACTGTATAGCACAGGGAACTCTGCTCTAAATCTGGTAATAAACTATAATGGAAAAGAACCAGGAAAAGAATATACGTATATCTCTATGAATAACTGAAACTGCCTTATGTGTTGGCCGCTCAGTCATCTCGGACTCTTTGTGACCCCGTGGACTGCAGCCCGCCGGGCTCCTCTGTCCATGGCATTCTCCAGGCCAGAATCCTGGAGTGGGTTGCCTTTCCCTCCTCCAGGGGGTCTGCCTGATCCAGGGATCCAACCTGGGTCTCTTGCATTGGTTGTTGATTCTTTACCACATCCATGCACTGGTGTCCTGACCCTTGGGATCTCAGAGCGGAACCTTACTTGTCAATAGATTGGGGACAGTTGTGATCACCTAAGACGATGAGTTACAACAGGAGGATGGCTTCTAAAGCAGTATGAGCTGCGTCTTTATAAGAGGGGAAATTCAGAGCCACGCAGAGAGACATCAGGGGAAGAACCTGAGTGGCTCGGAGCGGACAAGCCACAAGGCAAAGAGCTATCGCAAGCCGGGACAGAGCCCCGTGTAACTTTCAGAGGGTGTGCCCGCCTGCCGCCCCTTGGTCTTGGACTTCCAGACTCTGAACCTGGGAGAAGATACATATTTCTTGTTTTATCTGCCCAGGTTTTTTTGGGATTCTGTTAAAGACATCCTTAAAAAGTCACACATAGATGAATGCATTTGGGGTACAGAGTTGTGGGGTGTTTTTTTTTTTCTCCTAATTTAAAAGCGAGAATGAGGAATGCATCTAGCTTGTCTATACAGGTGGTACAGGAAGCCAGGCATGATTAAACTCTGGACTGACGCCCGAAGCGTGAGATCACAGTCTGGCTTCTCCAAGTCGAGCTGTGTGACCCTAGGCAAGTTGTGCAACCTCTCTGAGCATCAGTCCTCTCACCTGGAAAACGAGTGTGAATGGCACCTGGCTTCCAAAACGGTGATGAGGCTGTGGTTGTTGAGCCGCTAAGTCATGTGCAGCTCTTTGCAGCTCCATGGGTTGTAGCCCTCCAGGCTGCCCTGTTTATGGAAATTGGCAGGCAAGAATACTGGAGTGGGTTGCCATCTCCTTCTCCAGGGGATCTTCCCAACCCAGGGACTGAACTGCAGTCTCCTGCGTGGGCAGGCGGATTCTTTACCCCTGGAGCCCTCAAGGAACGGTACCCTATATTTTGAAAGATTTTAAATATTCTCGCCTCAGAAAGAAAGAATTATGTCACGGGGCGGAGATGTCAGACAAGGCTACGGTGCTCATCCCACTGAAACGTAGCTGCGATGGTCATCCCACTGAAACGTAGCTGCGATGGTCATCCCATTGAAGTGTATCATCATCCCACTGAAGTGTATCACCATCCCAATGTACACCTTAACCTTCTACAATGCTACGTGTCGATTATATCTCAATAAAGTTGGGGGAAAAGGGTTCTTTCTGAATTTTTTTCTACGAGTATTTTTGCTAGGATTCTGTAGGCGTGTGGCATGCCATGAGCACAGTTGATCTTTACCATGGCTCTGGAGGGACTTTCCTCTCTCTTTCCACGGCAGATTCACTAGACATTTAACATTCTGCAGCAGCTCACCGTCTACACACGTATATATCTGGGGGAGAGCAGCTCTCTTAGGGACCATATGTTTCTGCTGACGTGATAGAATCTGACTTTCAGATTGTGGTTTCTTCTAACTGTGGCGAGTCTTGTTCATTTCGAGAACTGTTTCACAGGATATGTGCGTGCTTCTGTTCTCTTATCCTCCTTCGGGTAATTTAGTGTACATTTGGTGGCTTTTTCTGGCGTAGGTTTGGAGGACTCCCTTTATCTGTGCTCAGAAATCAGTTTCTTTGAAACTCCTTGTGATCCACACTCAAGAAGATTTCCAGCATCTCCGGTATTTCAAATGGAAGGAGCCACCGTGTGTAGCAGAACCATCTCTACTTTGAGCAAATGTTTCCTAACATTTTGTTGTTCAGTTCTCTCTTTATTTGTACCCTCTGGCTTCTTTTACCCCCCACCCCCATAAATATTAGCTTCATTATTTTTAAAAAACCTTTATTTTGTTTTGGAGTACCGCCAATTAACAAACAATGCTGTGATGGCTTCAGACGGACAGCCAAGGGACTCAGGCATACATGGACACGTATCCCTTCTCCCCCAAACTCCCCTCCCATCCCGGCTGCCACGTGACATGGAGCAGACTTCCCCGTGCTGTCCAGCAGGTCCTTGCTGGTTCTCCATGTTAAACACAGCCGTGTGTCCATGTCCATCCCAGACTCCCTGACTATCCCTTCTCCCATCCTTCCCCCTGGTGACCATCAGGTTATTACAGAGTATTGAGCAGAGTTCCCTGAGCTGTCCAGCAGGTCCTTGCTGGTTCTCCATGGTAAATACAGCAGTGTGTCCACGTCCATCCCAGACTCCCTAACCATCCCTTCCCCCATCCTTCCCCCTGGTGACCATAAGGTTATTACAGAGTATTGAGCAGAGTTCCCTGTGCTGTCCAGCGGGTCCTTGCTGGTTCTCCATGGTAAATACAGCGGTGTGTCCATGTCCATCCCAGACTCCCTGACTATCCCTTCCCCCACTCTTACCCCTGGTGATCATAAGGTTATTACAGAGTATTGAGCAGAGTTCCCTGAGCTGTCCAGCAGGTCCTTGCTGGTTCTCCATGGTAAATACAGCGGTGTGTCCATGTCCATCCCAGACTCCCTGACTATCCCTTCCCCCACCCTTCCCCCCGGTGACCATAAGCTCCTTCTATAAGTCTCTGAGTCTGTTTCTGTCTTCTAAGTTCATTTGTACCATTTCATTTCAGACTCCACACATAAGGGATGCCACACCACATTTCTCCTTCTCTGACTTCACTCAGTGTGACTCTCTCTAGGTCCAGCCATGTCTCTGCAAACGGCATTAATCATCTGGCTTCTTAGAAAAACTCCTTTGAAAGTGAAAGTATTAGCCACTCAGTCCTGTCCGGCTCTCTGCGACCCCCATGGACTGTAGCCCCAGGCTCCTCTGTCCATGGGATTCTCCAAGCAAGAACACTGGAGTGGGCTGCCATGCCCTCCTCCAGGGGATCTTCCCGACCCGGGGATCGAACCCGTGTCCCGTGAGTCTCCAACATTGCGGGCAGATCTTTACCACTGAGCCACCTGCGAAGCCCATACATCTGGAAACAGTCACCATCCGCCACGTGGTTTTAGAATAAGCGTTAGTCTCGGTGTGGGTAATTCAGTGCCTTTTCTGCTTTCTTTCTTTGAAATTAAAAAACTTTTTTTTCAACTTTTGGCTGCTGCGAGTCTTCGTTGCAGTGCTCAGCCTTGCTCTAGTTGTGGCACTTGGGATGTCTAGCTGTTCCATGGTATGTAGCATCTTAGTTCCCTGAGCAGGGATGGAACCTGCGTCCTCTACGTTAGAGATCGCTAACCACGGGGCCACCCTCTTGCTTTCCTTGGAGACACAATGTGCTCAAACGCAAGTTCTGTCTCAGCCACAAGAAGCCCATTCTCGTGGGTGAAAAGTCTCGTGAGATTTCCTAGCAGAGGAAATCTGAACAAGTGAGAACAGGATTAAGGTGTCCAAGTGCCAGCCCCATCCCGTGAGCACTGATGTGCAGGTCAGACTCTAGAGGGAATAATATAATCAGCTTGTCTGATTTCACGTCACACACTATTCTGGGCCTGGGTGTTGACAGGCTTCAGTGGGTGTGGGTGTGGGTTGGCGTCCGCCCAAGTCCCGTCTTCCTGGGGGACGGAGGCTTGTCCCCCAGAGTTCCAAATATAAACGCGGCGTGTTCTCCGGAATCCAGCGTAGCTGTGAGCACAGCTGTGCCTCGCAGCAGTCTGTCCTTTTTCCTGGCCACCTCCCTCCCCCCCCCCCTTCTAGAACAGGTGTGTGGCAAAGATAACTGCCTGTCCACAAATAGCTGGGGCTCCATAAATGGCCCATGGATGGACAGATGTCCCAAACTCCCTTCAACTCAAAATAAAAGCAGTGCTTCGATGTGATGCTTTTGAACTGTGGTGTTGGAGAAGACCCTTGAGAGTCCCTTGGACAGCAAGGAGATCCAACCAGTCCATCCTAAAGAAAATCAGTCCTCAATAGTCATTGGAAGGACTGATGCTGAAGCTGAAACTCCAACACTTTGGCCACCTGACACAAAGAGTTGACTCCTTGGAAAAGACCCTGATGCTGGGAAAGATGGAAGGCGGGAGGAGAAGGGGACGGTAGAGGATGAGATGGTTGGATGGCTTCACCAACTTGATGGACATGAGTTTTAGCAAGCTCCGGGAGTTGGTGATGGACAGGGAGGCCTGGCGTGCTGCAGTCCATGGGGTCGCAGAGTCGGACACAACTGACGAACTGAACAACAGCTTGGACTGACAAATAGAACATTTTGCCACTGGAGTGGAGGGCTGGGGGCACCATCTGGCTCTCTCACCTTTGGCTGTAAACCAAAGGGGCATTAATTAGAGAGATGAGACCACTGCAATTGTGACCAAGGGCACTTTCTCGCCCACCTCCTCTGCTCAGACTTTTGTTCTCTCTCTCTCTGTCTCCCATATCCACTTCCAACACCTTACAAAGTATGACTTTCAACTGTTGTTTTGCCTGGCTTCTCCCCACCTCCCCGCCTAGAATATACATTTGTTAAAAGCACGGATGTGTCTGTAACTCCTAGAACCACGAGTGGCAAAGAGCAGTGAAGTGAAAGCACTCAGTCATGTCTGACTCTCTGCGACTCCCTGGACTGTAGCCCTGCCAGGCTCCTCTGTCCGTGGGATTCTCCAGGCAAGAATCCTGGAGTGGGTTGTCATGTCGTCCTCCAGGGGATCTTCCCGACCCAGGGATCGAACCCGTGTCTCCTGAGTTTCCTGCATTGCAGGCAGAGTCTTTATGGCTGAGCCACCGGGGAAGCCCTAAAATATGGATATATAATTGCAATCGTGGTGCACACACAGAAGGAGGCATATATATATATACACACTGTGGAATTTGTTTTCATTCTCCTGCTTGCCTGTCAAGGTTACTCACAAGGCTTTCATCACAAAAATTCAGCAAGCAACTCAGCCGGGTTGGTGTATTTTTCTAGCTGCTGGGCTTGAACTATGTCTCACAAAGTACCCTGTAACTTGCCAACAACACTGCATCTGATGTAGCAACCAAAGACTCATTTTCTCCGAACAACGTCTTGGGAGAATGCAGCCTCGGTTTTGCAGTCGGCAAACATCCTTTGTGAGGGACCCGGGAGGAGAGACCGCCTTGGGCTCACGGCGCCCACAGGTCACCTGGCTTCCTGGATAGCATCCCCCACCCGCAAAGGAACCCAGCTGCGCCCATGGCAGGATGTCTGCTCCCGGTTTAAAAATGGACCTAGCTTTTGCCCGGAGATCCAGGAGGATTGCCTGGGGCTGACCGCCTTCTGCCCTGCTTGCTGCTGTCGTTCACTCAGCCGTGTCCGACTCTTTGTGACCCCGTGGACTGCAGCACGCCAGGCTTCCCTGTCCATCACCTGCTCCCAGAGTTTACCCAAACTCATGTCCATGGAGTCGGTGATGCCATCCAACCATCTCATCCTCTGTCGTCCCCTTCTCCTCCCGCCTTCAACCTTTCCCAGCATCGGGATCTTTTCCATGAAATCAGCTCTTCACATCAGGGGGCCAATGTGCTGGAGCTTCAGCTTCAGCATCAGTCCTTCCAATGAATATTCAGGGTCAATTTCCTTTAGGATGGACTACACACCTCTGCCATAACAAGGAATGAAACTGTGCCATTTGCAGAGATGTGGATGCACCCAGAGACTGTCTATACAGAGTGAAGTAAGTCTGAGAGACAAACATCGTATGCTAATGCGTATATGTGGAATCCAGAAAAAGGGCGTAGATGAACATATTAGCAAAGCAGAAATCGAGCGTGGGATAAAGTGTGAAATTGAGACTGATGCATATACACTGGGCATCCCTGGGGGCTCAGACCGTAAACAATCTGCCTGCACCGTGGGAGACCTGGGTTTGAACCCGGGGTCAGGAAGATCCCCTGGAGGCGGGCATGGCAACCCAGTCCAGTGTTCTTGCCTGGAGAGTCCCATGGACAGAGGAGCCTGGCGGGCTGCAGTCCTTGGGGTCACAGAGAGTTAGACACAACTGAAGCAGCTCAGTACACTCGCTGGCAATATGAAACAAACAGGGCAACTGGAAAAAAGAACAGACACAAACATCTCTAGAGTTTCCCTGAGTTGCTGTCTCTGGCTCCCACGTACTTCCCCCGCGCCCTAGCCACAGGGCGCTCCAGCCATCCCAAGCCCACAAGTCAGCAATCAGAACCCACCAGGGGGAGGGAAGCTTGTTGACATAGGGTACGGGCCCCAGTACACAGTTTGCTGAGACTAGGGGTATAATGAGACCTGGGAGTGTTTGTCAGAAGGTCCCACACGATGCTGTGACCCGCGGAAGCAAAAGCTGGGGGACGAGGACTCGGAGCGAACCACAGGTTAGGGTGTCCGGCTCCCGTGGGTGGGAGGGGGTGGTCTCTACTTCCTCCAAACCTATCAACCCGCCTCGTGGTGTTTCCTGGATCTCCCGAGGGTTGGGTAGAATGTGGAATTCCTTGGATGCTTTATGAGCTGGAAACCGTAATGAAAGGGTGGGTTCAAGGATGAGGCCGGAAGGAATCTGCCTCCTCCAGGACTGCGTTTACACTTGGCCTGGAAGGGTCTCATTTTCTCCCCCAAGGCAGGAGAAAGTGCCAGGAACCACCCCCCAACCCCTTCCCCAACCTGGAATGCGGCTTCTTTAACCCTCTCCTTCCCTCTGGGCCATGCACTCAGGCATCCATGAATTATCAATTCACCCACTCACCCACTCCAGCAGACCAGCGCGCATTCACGAATTCACACACTCACCCCTTCTTGCAGGCATTCATTCATTCATTCAGGAAGGCATGCACACGGGAACTCATTCAGTAATTCACTGAGGCAGGCACACGGGGTCTCATTCATGCATTCACTCAGGCATGCACATGGGAACTCATTCATTCACTCAGGCAGGCACACGGGGACTCATTCATGCATTCACTCAGGCATGCACGTGAGAACTCATTCATTCACTCAGGCAGGCACACGGGGACTCATTCATTCATTCACTCAGGCATGCACGCAGAAACTCAGTCATTCACTCCGGCATGCAAACAGGAACTCACTCATTCATTCACTCGGGCATGCAGACAGGAATTCATTCATTCACTCAGGCATGCACGCGGGAACTCATTCATTCATTCATTCATTCTGGCAGGCACACGGGAACTCATTCATTCATTCACTTAGGTATGCATTCACTCATAACTGTGTTCTCTCCTTTCTCTGTCAGGTTCATCCGCCCGTGTTACGCTTCTCTCCATCACTGGCTCTGATCAATCCCTCTTTCCTACGCCCAAGCACCGTCCATGCCGGACCCACGCACTTTCCACGCCCCGCGGGGGCGCCTCCTCCGCTCACAGCACGTTCCCTCCATAAGATCACGTTTCGAGCGTGGCCTCTGCCCTGGGCCGGGCGCTGGCCTGGGGCCCGGCCCGTGAGGCCAGTGCAAACATTGACTTTGGGGGCGGCGGGTTAACGGTTAGACGTTTTAGAGCCAGGACGCCCCGGACGCCTGGATTCTGCGGGGAGGAGGCCGAGGGATCCGGGCGCGGAGGCCTGGACGCCCGGCTCCAGGCTCTCCCTTCCGGGGGGCCCTGGGGCGCGCGGCTGGGGCGGGCCGTGCGGAGGGACCCCCGCCCGGGGGCGGAGCTGACCTTCCCGAGAGCCGCCCGCCTCCGGGCCGCGCGCCGCCCCGCCCACCCCGGGCCGGGAACTGCAGGAGCGCGGAGAAGGTGGGGGGCGCCGCCGGCGATCTGGGGCCGGGGAGGGGAATGCAGGCCTAGGCCGGGGCTGCCCCGGCGCACCACGTGGGGGCGGCCTGGGCGCGGCGCAGACACAATGCCCTCGGAGCTCGAAGGAGGAGCGGGCCGTTGGGGTGTGGAAGGCTAGGGGGTGGGGGGCGGAGGAAGCTTCCGGAGGCGTGGTGGCAGCCTGGGCGCTCGGGGTGGGGGGGCCCCGGGGCGGACTGGGGGTGCACTTGGGCTGCTGGAGCGCAGAAGCTCAGAGAGGGGCGGGGCGCACGGCTGGACACGCCGTGAAAGGAGTGATCAGGGTGGGGGGGCGCAGCGAGGCCGCTGAAGTCTCGGCAGTGGATGGGGTTGTGTATAGGGGGGCGCCTGGAGCCAGTGCCGGGCGCGGCGGGGGGACCCTGAGGACACCCGGGGGCGCCCAGGCGGCGGCAGGGCCCGCGGCTGCCCCTGCGCGCGGCGGAGACGTGAGCTGACTCAGGAGGGGCCGGGGCGTGGGGCGGCGCGGGTATCCGGAACGCCCAGCGGTCTCCGCAGGCCTCGAACTCGGAGCGGGTGGGGCCCCTGGCGACGCAGACAACGCCCCCGCTCGGCTAGGCTCGGCGGCTGGAGCCCACCCGCCGCGCCCGGGCGCCCTCGGCCGCGTGGTGCCCACCGCGCGCTGCGCCCACACCATGCCCGGTAAGCGGAGAACCCTCCTCGGCGGCCAGCCTGCGCGCTCTCCTAGCCCGGGTGAGATGGAATGCGCCGGGGGCGGGGGGGACCCCCACCTCCCCGCTTTGCCCACACAACGTGGTCCCCACACTCCTCAGCGCCTAGCCCCTCGCTCACCCCGGGGGCTGGAGAACTTGGTGTCCTTTGGTGCGATTGGCGACGACAGTGGGTCTCAGCGGCAGGAGGGGGACACTTGTGGCTGTTGTTCACTGGCTCGGCCGTGTCCGACTCTTGGCGACCCCATGGACTGCAGCGCGCCAGGCCTCCCTGTCCATCACCATCTCCCCGAGTTTGCTCAAACTCACATCCATTGTGTCGGTGCTGCCATCCAAGGGGCGCGTCCTGGGTTGCCCCCTTCTCCTCCTGCCCTCAAAAAAGATGGTCAAGGGGCGCTGAGATTTGGTAATTTTCCTTCTGTGAAAGCTTAGCCCTTGGAGGTTGGGTGGACCATTTTCTTGGCAGGCGCGGAAGTGTGTGAGCGGCTTACCGCCATGCAGAACCATGGGAAGTTCGCGGTCCTAAAACTCTGGGAAGACAGAGCGTCTTTGGTCTTCACCACGGTCAGACCAGAGACAGAGCTGCTTCTTCCCGTATAAAGATCCGAGGTTAATCCCCGCTGCAGGGTAGCAGGCTGACTTTGGTGGGATGGCTGTAGCAAGCCATGACTCCCAAGGGCTTCCATTGCCTCCTGTCTGCCTGCCCTCAGGTTTGGTGGGGACATCTGATTGGGGCAGTGGACCTCAGAGGCTTAGAAATGGGATGATAAAATGTAACCGTCCCCCATGAGAAAGATGTCTGTCCTGGTCTGTTTTGTTTTGGTTTTTTTTTTTTTCTTCTGTGGGGAAGAGGGCTGGTTTGGCCACCTCACCCGGCTTGTGGGATTTTGCCTTGGCGACCACGGGTGAAATCTGGGCCCCCAGCAGGGAGAGCCTGGCATCGTAACCGCTTCCCTGAGTACATGCCAAGTGTCTCAGTCCTGTCCGACTCTCTGCGACCCCATGGACCGTAGCCCCGCCAGGCTCCTCTGTCCATGGGGATTCTCCAGGCAAGAATACCGGAGTGGGTTGCCATTCCCTTCTCCAGGGGATCTTCCTGGACCAGGGATCGAACCCCTGTCTCCTGCACTGGCAGGCGGATTCCTTACCACTGAGCCACCTGGGAAGCCATACCTAACCACGTGCCTGCCGGGGAATTCCTGCCCATTCCTGTTTTGTTTTGTTGTTTATCATGAAGACAATCTCTTCTTGCACCAAGTCAGGCCTGATCATTCATGAGAGCATTAAAAAAAAAAAAAAAAAAAAATTCAGGTTGCTTTTTATTCAGAGGAGCGACTTGGTAATAAGTCACCAGGCGGCTTCCCAAGTGTTTTCCACCTCCGTGCCTTAGAGAGGCAAAGTTGTTTGGGCCGATTTCCTGCTGTACGCCAGAAGGTTCTGTTGATGTGTGTTCCAGGGAGTGGCTTGGAGCTCTCCAAAAAAAAAAAAAAAAAAATACGCATTTTCTGGAAGCTGGCGAGGGTCTGTATAAATGGTGGCATTCAGGAGGGACGTTCGGACACATGGCCGTCAGGCTGGGCAGTGTGCTGCGGAGACCCCACTGGGGATTCAGCGCTCGGCCGGGAACAAAACGCGCCTTTGAGTGAAAGCGGAGGGCCCCCCCCCCCCCCCGAGGAAGCCAGGGGTGTTATTTTGGGGGAGTGGTTGTTAGGTAGGGGGGTCGGGGAAGGAGGCGAGGAATCGGAGTAAACATTTCTTCCCGACCCCTCATAAAACTGACAGCTGCCGCCACCTGCAGGGTGAAGTCGACTTTGGGAAATGTTGGGTTTTTTTTTTTCTTTTTCAACGTGGGGCTGTCTGTGTTCCATGCCAGACGTCCCCGCCCTAACACCCCGTTGCGTGGAAACTCGGCCTTTCAGTGTGGGTGCGTACGTGCTCAGCGGCTCAGTCGTGTCTGACTCTTTGCCACACCACGGACCGTAGCCCGCCAGGCTCCTCTGTCCATGGAGTTCTCCAGGCAAGAACCCTGGACTGGGTCGCCATGCCCTCCTCCAGGGGACCTTCCCCACCCAGGGATCGAACCCGCGTCTCTTATGTCTCCTGCATTGGCAGGCGGGTTCTTTTCCACCAGCGCCACCTGGGAAGCCCTAATAAATAGATGGGTAGATAGATATTGTTAATATTAATAGATAATGATAGATGACGTGTAAGATGGATAGAGGATGCATAAATATAGATGATAGATAAGTATAGATGATGAATACATGGATAGATAGATGTTATCAATATTAATAGATAATGATGGGTGACAGATAAGATGCATAGAGGATATGTAGATATCAAGATAGGTAAGTAAGTAGATAAATAGGTGGATAAAGAAGAAAAGGGAAAGAAAGTGAAGTCGCTCAGTCATGTCCGACTCTATGCAACCCCACGGACCGTAGCCCACCAGGCTCCTCCGTCCATGGGATTTTCCAGGCAAGAATCCTGGAGTGGGTTGCCATTTCCTATGTTTTTAATGTTAATAGAGGATGTTAGCTAGGTGGATGAGTAGATAGCCATCTTTGGGGCTGCAGACTTGAGTTCTGAGTTTTCCCTGTCGGTAATAACTCACAGCAGAGATGCCAGGAATACTCAAGTTCTCCTTAACCCAAGAACCCCAGCCAGGGGTAGACAGGAGGCCCTTGGGCAGGCGGGCCCTCACCCCAGCAGAATGCCAAGGTTAAGAAAGGAAAACGGGCCTGGGAGGCTTGGGTCCTGCTGTTCTTTCCGGGGTGACCTTGTCTCTGGAGGCGGGGAGGACGCGGGGGCCACAGGGGAGCTCCGTCTGGCCGTGGAGAGCTGAGCTGTGCGTGTTCCAGCCCCAGACCAGACGCTGCGAATGTTAATTTCTGTCGCGAGCTTGGGAGCCAAGGCCCGGGTCTCCTGATCCCTCCTTGGTTTCGTCCCGGCGGCCGGCTCGCTCTTGGGGACCTCAGAATCAAGTGGTTTAAAATTCCCTGTGAACGTCCACATCACGCGTTCTTCACACTTGGGACTGCCCTCAGTCTCATCGGCTGTGGGAGTTTTCCTTCCCTGATGAGGAGACAGTGGGGAAACGGCGTTTTAGGTGAATGAAGCAGTCTTCCTTTCCCTTCTGAAGCCCGTCTCCTTGGCTTCATACACCCTTGAGTTGAAGTCTTGCCAACGACTGGGGCGTGTGGGATTTAATTAATAGGTCTGGCTGTTTCCTTTTGAAAGCCCGGTTCTTTTGGCAAGTTGGGTGGGAATCCTCGTGGTAACTGAGATCAATCGGAGCGTTGTTCCTACCTTTGGCTTTGTGTTCACCCGAGACCCAAAAGTTTTGGGTCAGTTTTTGAGACTTGAATGCAGAATCAAATAAGTGGTCTGAGCTAGGCACATGCGTTGTGCTGGAGCAAAAGGAAATTTTATTTTTTCAACTGAAGGATACTTGATTTACAGTGTTGTGTTGTTTTTAGCAAAGTGATTCAGTTGTAAATACGCATGAAAACTGAAAATTCCTTTTGGGCTTTCCAGGTGGTGCTAGTAAACAATCTTCCTGCCGGTGCAGGAGACCCGGGTTCGATTCCTGGGTGGGGAAGATCCACTGGAGGAGGGCATGGCAACCCACTCCAGTATTCTTGCCTGGAGGATCCCGGGGACAGAGGAGCCTGGTGGGCTACGGTCCATGGGGTCACAAGAGTCAGACATGGCTGAGCATATATTCATGTATATATCGTTTATAGTCTATATCTAGATATACTTGGTTGTGTATGTCTTTATGTATATATTCATATTTTTTAATTTACATATATGTGTGTTTTGTTTTTTTTTAATTTGGAGATAGGGGCATGGCATGTGAAATCTTAGTTCCCAGACCAGGGATTGAACCCATGTCCCCTGCAAAGCGAAGAACATAGTCTTAACCGCTAGAGCACTAGGGAAGTCCCTCCGTATTCTTTTTTTTTTTTTTCCCATTATAGGTTATTACAAGATATAGAGTTCCCTGTGATATACAGTAGGTCCTTGTTGTTTATTTATTTTATATACAGTGTCTGTTTGTACATAAACAGAGTATATGATTAAAATTTCCTGGTGTATATAAGCAGATACTGTATATAAACTTATGTTCACCAGCACCAGGAAATTTTAATCACACTCTACTTGACTTTGTGTCAAATTTAGTGTTTCCTGCATGCACGTGGGGTTTTTTTCTTTTGATTTTTTTTTTTTAAGAATAATTTTTTTAATTCTTTTTTTTTTGTATTTCAAGGAATTCTTTTATAACTGAGATTTTATTGGTTGTTTTGAGGATCACTACACAGACATTTCAATCTGTACACATTTCTTCACATACGTACCAGAAATCTAAAAGATCATGTAGCTGTGATTCCTAACAGTTATTCCAGTGACTTTCCAGCTTAAAATTTGGAGCAAATTTTCCTTAACAGGATATCAAGTACCAATATCTTCAAATATTGATATGTTGTTACATCATAAGTCCCACTGATTCACAATTTAATATCATATACACTACATACCCAAACTGTCAATTGTTCACAGCACATTAACCAAGTTACTAGGAAAACTGGACTACCACGACCAAAGATGTTATAGTATAGTGCACAAAATTCTGACCGGGAGAGCCAAGATCAAAAAGTGGTTTGCTGTAGGAAATAATTCTACCAAAACAATATGGGAAGAGAAGTAATTTAAAGTGTTCAAGACATTAAATGCACAACTGACTCCAAATTGCCATTTAGTATGCTTTTGTATTATAGGATATAAAAGCTACCCCCCATCTATGGAATGTTAAGCTGACACCCAAGACAATCAAAGCCTCCCATATCCAATATCCCACTATTTTCTGGTTGTACCAAAAAATAAACAACCAGCAAATGATTTCACCTCTTAAAAAAAAGCATTTACACTTAAAAAATGGGATGAGGTGGGATTCCCTCCTTTTAAAAAATGTTTCTAGAGCTACTAAAAAACTTGCATTTACAAAATAGTCGATAAAAATATTCCTCTGGATTGTACAAGAAGGGAAACAGGGACCACTGACAGGCCTGAGTGTGTGGTTATTAATCAGACTTGGCTTCTTTCTCTTCTGCTTCATCAGAGGCTGGGCTCTCCTCGTTTTTAGTCTCCCCATTTTCTGCAGGAAAGTCTTCTTTAGTCTCTTGGTTGGCCACTTCCGCCTGTTTTCCCTTTGCTCCTCTTTTCCCTTTTGTTTGCACTTTTTTGTCTGAAGATTTATCCTTTCCCGCCGCCTGTTTTGGCTTCGTTTCCACTTTTGCAGGAGCCAGTTTAGCTGACAACCTCGCCGAGGAGCCTTGCCTTCGCCGCCCCCTCGGCGGAGCCGACCTTCCCCTTGGGCATCGTGGCGGCGGGGCGGGCGAGAGCCGGGTGCCTGAGGGCCGCGGCGCGCCAAGAGCCTTCGCGAAGCTGAGTAGCCTGACCGCTGCGGCTCCTCCCGCCGCCCGAGCTGCTAGCTTTTTTTAAATTTTTAAATGAAAGAATGCACGTGAAATGTCCCTGAAGCATATTTTAGAATATGTATGCATGCGTGCTAAGTCACCTCAGTCGTGTCTGACTCTTCACGACCCTATGGACCGTATGTAGCCCGCCAGGCTCCTCCGTCCATGGGGTTCTCCAGGCAAGAATACTGGAGTGGGTGGCCATGCCCTCCTCCAGGAGATCTTCCCCACCCAGGGATCGAACCTGCGTCCCTCATGTCCCCTGAATGGGCAGGCAGGTTCTTTACCACTGGCGCCACCTGTGAAACTCTTGTTCAGTCCACGTGGCGAAGCTTGAGAGAGTCAGAGGTGACGCTCAGCCCCACCGCTGACCCCCGAGACCAGGCGGGAACATAACCCGGTTGCTTTTGTCCACAGTGTCCGACCAGGCATTTGTGACGCTGGCCACCAACGACGTCTACTGCCAGGGGGCCTTGGTGCTGGGGCAGTCGCTCCGGGAGCACAGGGCCACCAGGAGGCTGGTGGTGCTGGTCACGCCTCAGGTGTCCAACCCGCTCAGGTACGACTCACACACACACCCGGTTCTTCTCACCGTGGAAGCTGGAGGAGGTTCTCGGCCGTGGTCCATGAGCTTGGACCGGCGCACACGTCGGGGGCCTTGGACACTTGCAGAGGGGTTTGCGGTCATTATTAGAGCAAGGGGCTCCGCCGGGTGCGTGGCCGACTTCAGAATCCTTACACGCCACGCCACGTGTGTGTAGAATAGTTCCTTGCCTCAGATATGGAAATCAGTGTCATTGTTTTGGGGTCCGGGGGGAGTGGGGGACTTTGAGAAGCAACCATCCTACTAGTTCACATGCACGCACATTCCTTAAGTCGTGTTACAATCTCTGCCACCCCATGGACTGCAGCCTGCCAGTCTCCTCTGTCCATGGGATTCTCCAGGCAAGAATACTGGAGTGGGTAGCCATTCCCCTTCTCCAGAGGATCTTCCCAGCCACGGGATTGAACCGGTGTCTTCTGCGTAAGCAGGCAGGTTCTTTACCATTGAGACACCCAGGAAGCCCACATCCTGAGCTAAGTTAAAGCATTTGTACTTTTCTTACATTTTTATTGAAATATGGCTGATAGACTGAGGCAAAATCTGACAGAGACTCTTGGTGGGGGGTGGTTCTGAGGTAATATGTGACCGAAAGATGAACATTGGAAGGTAAAATCTGATAGAAACTAGAGGTCTCTGTGGTAAGATCTGACGGAAACTAGGGGGTTCTGAGGCAAATTCTGACAGACACTGGGGGGTTCTGATGTAAAATCTGACAGAAGGAGGTTCATAGGTAAAATCTGACAGACAGTAGGGGTTTCTGAGATAAAATCTGACAGACAGTAGGGGTTTCTGAGATAAAATCTGACAAAACAAGGGGGTTCTGAGGTAAAATCTGACAGGACATAGGGGGTTTGGGGCAAAATCTGACAGAAAGATGAACCTTCTGGGGTGAGATCTGTCAGAAAGATGAACGTTATAAGGTAAAAGCTGACAGAAACTAGAGGTCTCTGTGGTAAAATCTGACAGAAACTAGGCGGTTCTGAGGCAAAAATCTGACAGACAATAGGAGGATCTGAGATAAAATCTCACAGAAGGAGTTTCTGAGATAAAATCTGGCAGGAAGAAGGACCTTCTGAGGTAAAACTTGACAGAAAGATAGTCTTTCTGAGGTAAAATGCTTGCAGAAAAAAACCAGAAAAATTTCTTGTTTTTTTCCCCCAACTTCCTGGTTGGCATTAGTTGTAAAGAACCTGCCTGCCATTGGAGGAGACAGAAGAGATGTAGGTTTGATCCCTGAGTTGGGAAGATCCCCTGGAGGAGGAAATGGCAACCCACTCCAGTATTCCTGCTTGGAGAAACCCATGGACAGAGGAGCCTGGTGGGCTGCAGTCCATGGGGTTGCAAAGAGATGGACACGACTGAGCACATGCATCTGCAGAAGGATTTTTATCCCTCCAGAACCTTTTAGAGAAAAACACTTCAGCATATACTCCGACAAAATGAAATGTGACCCACAAGGGACAGAATATCTTGTGTTAAAGGGTTTCCTGGTCTCCTAGAATTTGGCCTGTCTTTTTCCAGGGTTATCCTCTCAAGGGTGTTTGATGAGGTCATTGAGGTGAACCTAATAGACAGTGCAGACTACGTCCACCTGGCCTTTCTGAAGAGACCTGACCTTGGAATCACCCTCACCAAGCTTCACTGCTGGACGCTCACCCATTACAGCAAATGTGTCTTCCTGGATGCAGACACCCTGGTGAGTATGGAGGCGGGGGAGGTCCAGACCTTCTGCTTGATGAGGAACCACCCACTCAAAGATCAGGCCCCTCTCTTCTTTAGCAGGCTGCTAGCCCCTGCTAGTAGATCTCCACCAGGTAATGTCCATCTCTACACCCGAGATCATTTAGTCAGTCAACATCGGGTAGAAGACACCCAGTAGTGTTGCTGAGAACACTGGGTTACTTGAAGGCCTGTTCCTTCCCTAGGATGAGTTATTTCATTATGTCATCTACACAAAATAAAATATTGGAAAAATACTCTTCTTTGATTGTACCATGAATTATACAGTCCTCATGGGCCTGGAAACCTGGCTTCTTAAGCTATGGCATCTCCACTGTAGTCATTTGGGGTAGTGACCCTTGGTGTAGGAGCCCAGGTCAGGTACTTTCAGAAACAACCATTGGAACGTCGAAATGTGAAATGAGGTTGGAGTGTTGTAGATCCATTCTGGGTTGTCTTGGTTGTGCAAAAGCAGTGTAGGAAGATGGAGGGGTGGAGAGGAAAATCAGAACAGAGGAACAATCACAGTAATATTTCTTTTTTTCCAAACAGAGCACAATTTATAAAGCCAATAGGTGTGTTGGAAAGGAGTGCTATTAGTGGTCAAGCTCTCAGAGGCAGTGGATGATATCATATTGACTTGCAAACCTCCATGTTTGTGGATTTCCAGTCTCATAGGTCACATTTGCTAGATGGAAGAAAATAAATACAATTAAGAGCATATCATCAATATATTGGGGCTTCCCTGGTGACTCAGACGGTAAAGAATATTCGTGCAGTGCAGGAGACCCAGGTTCGATCCCTGGGTTGGGAAGATCCCCTGGAGAAGGCAATGGCAACCCACTCCAGTATTCTTGCCTGGAGAATCCCATGGACAGAGGAGCCTGGTGGGCTACAATCCATGGGGTCACAAAGAGTCGGGCACGACTGAGCAACACACATCAATGTATCGACTTGCAAACCTCTATGTTTCTGGATTTCCAGTCTTGTCAGTTACGTTTGCTAGATGAAAGAGAATAAATACAACTAATTAAGTGTGCAAGTGTTCCACAGAGGATCTTAAGAACCTGTCGATGATAATTTTGTTTCACAGATGGTGTTGCTTCAATCCCTTGAAATAAAATGAGGGAGCCATCTTATACACACATTCTTCTCTTTGGAATATAAGCCTCAAAGAAGAGGGTCACTGAAAAAATTGGGTATAAATGTCCCATCACGGACCATTGTCTGGGTCATCATGAAGTTCCTGTTGCATTTCTCACTTGTATGTTAACACACTACTGACCGGGGAATTTTTGCAGAAAGTAATGCCTGTGGATGGTGATTTGTTACTTAAGTGAATACTGAAACACTTTCATCAGGAATGTTCAGGTTAACAAAAGACGTGGTTCAATCTCTGGGTAGGGAAGATCCCCTGGAGAAGGGCATGGCAACCCACTCCAGCATTCTTGCCTGGAGAATCCCATGGACAGAGGACACTGGCGGGCTATGGTCCATGGGGGCTCAAAGAGTTGGACACGACTTAGTGACTGAGCAACCATAAGCTTGCAGGCAAATTCCCTTTCGTGATGAACTTGTCCTGGTCAGGATGTTTCCTGGGAGCTAAACAAAGGAATTTTAGCTTAACGCTCATTCTGTTGGAGGCAGGGTTCCTAGAAACAGAGATGGGCCATTGTGTATCATTTAAGCTAAAGTGCAACATCCCTTTAGTGATATGTGTGCTCACTCGTGTCCGACTCTTTGTGACCCCATGGACTGCAGCCCGCAGGCTCCTCTGTCCGTGGGATTCTGCAGGCAAGACTACTAGAGTGGGTTGCCGTTCCCTTCTCCAGGGGATCTTCCTGGCCCAGGGGATCGAACCCATGCCTCTTGCATCTCCTGTATTGGCAGGTCGGCTCTTTACCCCTCCCTAAGCCACCTGGGAAGCCGTGTGCTTTATCCCTTTAGTGATGGACTTGTAGCAGAAGCAGTCGCGTATAGTAGTTCAAGTCACAGACCCAGAGCCAATCTGGAGTCAGACTGGTTCCCTCCCGTCACGTCGCCCGGGGTCCCGCACGCTCTGTCTCCCCAGGTGCTGTCCAACATCGATGAGCTCTTCGACAGGAGGGAGTTCTCTGCGGCCCCGGATCCCGGATGGCCGGATTGCTTCAATAGCGGGGTGTTTGTCTTCCAACCCTCGCTGGAGACGCACAGCCTCTTGCTACAGCACGCCACCGACCATGGCAGCTTTGACGGTACGTTGAGGGGCAGCTGGGCGTTTGTGGACCGGACTGGGGCTGTGGCCACCCCTTTGATCCACCAGCACTTCCTCCCCGCCACCTCGTGTCTGTGAATAGCAAGTTAGAGATGGAGTTTGAGGGACTTCCCTGGCGGTCCAGTGGCTTAGAGTCCGAGCTCCCAGTGCACGGAGGCGGAAACTACACCATTCGTTATTAACTTCTTTGGCTATGCTGTAACTCTCTAGGGGCAGACCAAGGCTTGCTGAACAGTTTCTTCAGTAACTGGTCCACCGCCGACATCCGGAAGCACTTGCCCTTCATCTATAACCTGAGCAGCAACACCACATACACCTACGGTCCTGCATTCAAACAGTGAGTTTTTTAGATAGCTATGGTTTGTGAAAAAATATGAAAGATGTGTCCCTTTTCATACATTTTCAGAATAATAGGGTTTTATGTATAGTTGCAGTTAGATTTTCTAAGAAAATATGGAAGGTATAGATATAACTACACATTTTTTGAAAACGTAGTTTACATAGAGTATATGTATTTTTTATTAATTTATTTTCTTATTGAAGGATCATTGCTTTCAGATTTTTGTTGTTTTCTGTCAAATCTCAACACGAATTGTGAGTATGAGGGCTTCCCTGGTGCCTCACACGGTAAAGCGTCTGCCTGCCAATAAAGGAGATGCAGGTACGACCCCTGGGTTGGGAAGATCCCCCGGAGAAGGGAACGGCTACCAATTCCAGTCTCCTTGCCTGGAGAATCCCATGGACAGAGGAGCCTGGCGGGCTGCAGTCCATGGGGTCGTAAAGAGTTGGACACTAAATAGCGAGGGATGGAACCCACACTTCCTGCATTAGAAGGCAAAAGCCTAACTCCTGGAAAGTCCCAGAGTGCGCACAGTGGGCCATACAGAACATAGATCTCTGGGGGGCGGGGAATATAATATCAAAATTTTATAAGAAAGCAATGAATTAAGAAAAAACGTTTTCAAATCTGTGAAGTTGGTGCGAGTGGTGATAACGATAAAAAGACAAAAGTCGAGAGGGGAAAATTTTCCATCTTGCCCAAGAAGCCAGTTTTCTGGTCTGCAGTTTTCGTTCTCTCCTATAAAATCTTTTTTTTTTTTTTTTTAATCTGTCACCGTTTTGAGGGTGAGATGATTTGGGCTACGAAACCGCCCACCTTTCTAAGATTCCTGATTTATTCTTTCTGTTGTGGGGAGCATCCCAGTGGATTTTGGTTATGTTTCTTGGTCTACAGAAATATGAAAGACTGCCAATGTGGACTGACTATAAACAATTATTATTTTTTTAATGCAAGTCTAAGTGGCCGTCACGAGAGGATGGCCCCTGAGCCGTTGAGGTGCATGTTTGCACATCGCTGTCTGTAACAAGTCCTGTGGTGGTCACTGGCTTTCTTTTTTTTTAACTTTATTGATTTTTGTCTGTGCTCGGCCTTCCTTGCTGCCTTGTGGGCTTTCTCCAGTTGGGGTGCCGGGCTTATCACTGCGGTGGTTTCCCTTGTTGCGGAGCACGGGCTCTAGAGTTGGTGATCACGGGCCTCGTCGCTCCGAGGCAGTGGGATCTTCAGGGACCAGGGATCAAACCCGTGTCCCCTGCGTTGAGAGGCAGATTCTTAACCCCTGGGCCACCAGGGGGCTCAGTCCCTGGCTTTCTGGGCGTGGTCGCTCGCAAGAGGATAGTGAGATGTTTTTTCCGTGTGTGTCTCCTCCTCAGATTTGGCTCCAGCGCAAAGGTGGTCCACTTCCTGGGGTCCTCGAAGCCTTGGAACTACAAGTACAATCCCCAGACGGGCTCCGTTTTGGAGGAGGGCTCCGGGCGGGCCGACCAGCATCAGACGTCCTTCCTTAACCAGTGGTGGGGAATTTACCACCGTCGCATCTTGCCCCTTTGTGAAAATATCCGGAACAACGACCACCAGGGGTCCCCAGGGCACACGGTAAGCATCCTGAAACCCCGGAGTTGAAACCAGGGATTAAAAAGAAAGAGAAAGTTTCTTTTCACCAGGGATCAATTCTCTATGAGCCACACTTGGGCATTTTCTTCAAAGGCAGACTCCCCCATGTTCTTCTCATTTCTCTTCTCATTTCTAATTTTTTTCTTTAAAGACAGATACAGGATGTGTGTGAGTCACTCAGTTGTGTCTGACTGTTTGTGACCCCATGGACTGTAGCCCGCCAGGCTCCTCCGTCCATGACATTTTCCAGGCAAGGATACTGGAGTGGGTTGCCGTTTCCTTCTCCAAGATGTAGGATATTATAAGCAATTACCAAGTTACATTAAAAAAAGAAAAAATCTGTCAATGTTTCAGAGGCGGATTTGCTACATAAATTTTTGTTTTTATAGTAAACTACATCTTTACTTCCAAGAAAGGCACTTTCAAAGTGGTACTTGAAAGATGTTGTGTTTTTAACCTATTGGCCACTTTTGTGCCGATCACATTTTTAATGGTAAAAATTTGACAGTCATAAATGCATTTTTGTTTCTAATATCCAAATACTTATTTTCTTATTTTAACTATGATCCTTTTTCTGGGACTAAGAAGTTGGACTTCAAATTATAACATAGTTTTACGACCTCACAAATAGTTTTCCGTTAAGTTAGGGTGTTAGCTCTTTGACAGTTCTCCATTCCAATAAAGTAAATTACATCCCCCCCAAACCAAGTGGTAACCATTTTGCATAATATAATTGTATCAAATCAACATGTTATATACCTAAAACTTACACAATATTGTATGTTAATTATATCTCAAGACAGTTTGGGGAGGGAAGGAAGATCAAAAAACCTTTCCCTTTAGAAGAGGAAAAAAAATCTGTCAAGGACTACAATAATGGAAGAAATAAGATTTTTTAGAGTTCAGTTTTAAAAAATATTTATTTATTTGGTTGCGCCAGGTCTTCGTTGCGGCATGTGGTATCTAGTTCTTTGACCAGGGATCGAACCTGAGTGCCCGCTCATGGGAAGCCCAGAGTCTTAGCCAGTGCACCACCAGGGACATATAGACATGTTTACTTAAAAATGAGGGAATTAGAAGATATTAAATAATGTTGACACACACCAGAAGGAATTAGACGAGGAAAGATGCGTTATTTCACCGCAAGAAATAAAGACCATAGTTGGAAGTTAAGGAGCTGCCACAGTTTTAGGTCTTGTGGTCCTTTTCATCTGTAGGCATGTCCTGTATTTCACGTAGGAAGATGCTGAAAGAGGCAGGCAGTTTATTTTATTATATATTTTTTTTTGATGCAAAATCGTGGATGTTTCATGAGCAGAACTGCGGCTGCAGTTTACCGAATTGACGCAGAAATAATTTAAATTAGCTGGCTTCATCAGGGAAAGAGCCACTCATTGATTAAGTGGCTGGAAATGACTGATTACACACGCCGTTGGTGTGGGCATTTTCCACTTTCTGTCCTTGATTGAAGAGGCTGTGGAAGGTGGTGTCTGAAGAGGGCTTTTCAAGCTCCGGATGGGCACCCATTTGATTTTTTTAAAAGTATAACGCTACATGCTTTCCATACTGGAGTTTCTGCAGTGAATTTCAGTAGGCAGGCAAAAGACCTTTTAAGGTAAGGTCCCGGGAAATTTGCTTTCTTGGTCTGTTTTTAACGGGCACGTTTATTTGTACAGTGGAGTCCAGTGTCTGCAAATCCATGCATTGGGACCTTGAAAAAGAGTTCACTTTTTAGTGTTTTTACTGCGGTTTTTGTTTGGTGAAGCTGGCTGCTACTTTGCAATCAGAACCAAAACTTGCTTGCGACTTCTCTAGTGGTCCAGTGGTTAAGACTTCACCTTCCAATGCAGAGGGCAAGGGTTCGATCCCTGGTTGGGGAACTAAGATTCCCCATGCTGTATATTGTGGCCGAAAGATTGAGGAGAAGAAAAAAAAAAGACACTTTCTCTGACCATTGGAGACGATCACATAGGCGTTTATTCAGATTCTTGTCACTGATAGCAAGTTGCTTTTCTTTTCCGCCAAGCAGTCTGCTTAGGCTGTTTTCTTTCTTTAATAGAGTCGCTCAGTTGTGTCAGACTCTTTGCGACCCCATGGACTGTAGCCCGCCAGGTTCCTCTGTCCATGGGATTCTCCAGGCAAGAATATTGGAGTGGGGTGCCGTTCCCTTCTCCAAGGGATCTTCCAAACCCAGGGATCAAATCCACGTCTCCTGCATTGCAGGCGAGTTTCTTTACTGCTGACCCACTGCTAGGTACTGGGTTGTATATGAAGAACGATAAAGCAGATTCAGGTGGTTCAAAGAAATGAAATGTTGAGGGCCGTGTAAGGAGCCTGTGCCTTGGGGTCCTTCTTACCTGGAGCAACAATGTGAATGTAGATGTTAGGAGATTTGTAGAGAGGTCAGGAGTCTCTTGGACTGCAAGGAGATCCAACCGGTCCATCCTAAAGGAAATCAGTCCTGAATATTCACTGGAAGGACTGATGCTGAAGCCGAAACTCCAATACTTTGGCCACCTGTTGCAAAGAGCCAACTCACTGGAAAAGACCCTGATGCTGGGAAAGATTGAGGGCAGGAATGAAGGGGACGACAGAGGATGAGATGATTGGCTGGCATCACCCACTCGATGGACATGAGTTTGAGCAAGCTCTGGGCGATGGTGATGGACAGGGAAGCCTGGCGTGCTGCAGTCCATGCGGTCGCAGAGAGTGGGACAAGACTGAGCAACTACGGGCAGCTTTGCTAGGTGTGAACGTTTTTTACGCAGGCTCGCCTCGGAGGCGTTGGGGTGCAGTGTTCCGGTGCAGCGGCCACGGCGGAGGGGTCGTGTACGAATCCAGCAGAGGGGCCCAGGCAGGCTTGCTCTGCTGACGGCTGGGAGAAGCCCCTGGGGGTGGAGGAAAACATCCCTACTCTGGCGGCACGCCCTTCGGAAGAGGTCAGTACATATGCTCTGCACGGGGGCTATGGCGGCTCAGGCTCACTGGTTACCATGGAGACGGGGGATGCTCCCTGGACCGCCGGGGATGCGGGAGTGGCGGAACCTGTCTTCAGGTTGCTCTGGCGTCAGTGTGAATGCATGTCGCCCAGTCACGTCGGAGGAGTGCATCTAGCTTGTCTGTGCAGGTGGTACTGGAAGCAGGTCGTGATTAATCTCTGGCCTCAGGCCCAAAGCCTGAGACCAGAGTCTGGCTCCTCCAGCCCGTGGTGTGTGAGCTGAGGCAAGTTTTACCAACCTCCCGGGGCGCCTGTCAGCTCATCTGAGAAATGAGTGACAATCATAACGACCACTGTCTCACAAGAGGGTGGGGAGGCCGTTGTTCAGCCGCTCAGTCCGACTCTCTGCAACCCCCTGGACTGTAGCCCCGCCAGCCTCCTCTGTCCATGGGATGCTCCAGGCATGAAGACTGGAGTGGGTCGCCATGCCCTCCTCCAGGGGATCTTCCCGACCCAGGGGTCGAACCCGCCTCTCTTAAGTCTCCTGCACGGGCAGGCGGGTTCTTTACCACGACAGCCAACTGTGAAGCCCTGAATTGGCGTAGAGCCGAGTGCAGAGGGTAGGGACTCAGCCATTCATATACATGCATCCATTCTCCCCCAAACTTCCCTCCTATCCAGGCTGCCACATAAAAGGCATTTTCAAACCCCTTTGTCGCTCTCGAGACTTAGCATGAGTTCACTGATGGGGGTGGGATTTGGGGGCCCCGTGGAAGGGACGTTGTCCTTTCCCGTCATCTCGCGAATAGCTCTCCGGGGGCTGTTTCTTGATTATGATAAGACAATGGACATTTCGATCTTTAGCCGACGTTTCTATGGGACATTTCTCTTCTACACTTTAGCAATGGGGTCGGTGATGTCCAGGCAGCTTCCATGCATTAGTAAAATTGTGGAGTTGTGAATTCTTAGCCACCCAAACAAATTGAGAAAAAAGAAAAAAAGACCCTGGTTTGGACCATGGAGGTGGTTGGGAAGTGAGCTTATTCCTAAATTTTTTTTTAAATTTGTTCTGCTGTACCCTGAAGTTTTCCCATCACCTGGCTGTGGCCCCAGGAAATGACTTTGTGGGTTAAGCAGAAAGCATCCGCCTTGCAGGAATGTGAACACTCTGTGGATTAAGCTCTTACGTTCCTGTAGACCCACCTCCCTGCTCTGCCGACAGGAGCCACACCCGCAATGGGAATTAAAAAAAAAAACAAACTATACTCAACTTACCGCATTGTGTTAAGTCTCACGTGTCCAGCAGAGTGCTTCAGTTATTTGTTTTTTTTCAGATTGGTTTCCATGACACGTTATATTACAAGGGACTGAATATAATGCCCTCTGCCATACAGTAGGGCCTTTGTGTCTGGATTTTTGAGAAGAGTCCGCATTCGCGTTAAATGTGTGATAGTCAGACTCTGTGGGGAATCTCTCAGAAACAAATAAATAAATAAAAGGAAATAATTACATAAATGATCATATAATTTAAATAATAAGTATAAATGTATTCATATAATATATTAATATATTAACATAAATAAATATAAATAAAATATAATTTTATATTTATAAATAAAAATAAAATACAAATTAATATAAATATAGATAAATATAAATAGCAATATATATTATAATTTAACATAATTATATTAATCAATATATTAATATGATTAACAAATTAATCTATACAAACATAATTTATATAAATAATATAGTATAATTGACGAATGTAATAATATATTAACTATAAAACATATTAATAATATAGTCATCAGTATATTAATATAAATAAATGATATAAATCATTTTATTAAAAATTTAAATTAATATGAATATATGTTATATTATATATTAATGTAAATAAAATTAAAATTAATAAAACTAATAAAAAAACCTTTCCAACTGCAATGGTTAGTTTTATGAGTCAAGTTGAGCAGAGTAATGGGTGCACAGAAGCTGGTGAAACATTATCTCAGGGTGTGTTTCTGGAAGAGATTAGCATTTAAGGTCATGTCTATCAGAACTTCCCTGATGGTCTAGTGGTTAGGACTCCATGCTTCCACTGCAGGGGGCCCTGGGTTAAATCTCTGGTTGGGGAGATCACACATGTTGTGAGGCATGGCTGGGGGAAAAAAAAAAACACAAGAAAGAAAGTCTCTATTGACTATTTTCCGATGAGCATGTGTGTCTAAAATTGAGAAAGTCATGGCGCTTCTATACGTGAAAGTCACTCAGTCGTGTCCAAAAGCAAATAAAATAAAAATGTTTAAAAAATAAACTTTGGGGGAGGAAGTGGGCAGAAGACCTAACTACACATTTAAGTCCCAAGAAGACGTGAAAGTGAAAGTCGCTCGGTCGTGTCTGACACTTTGCGACCCCACAGACTACACAGTCCATGGAATTCTGCAGGCCAGAATACTGGAGTGGGTTGCCATTTCCTTCTCCAGGGGATCTTACTGACCCAGGGATCGAACCCAGGTCTCCCGCTTTGCAGGCAGATTCTTTACCAGCTGAGCTATAAGGAAGGGGTCCTTTTTATGGTGTCTGTGCCTATATTTCATTATTTTGCACTCCAAGGTCATCTTTCTGGAGAAGACAGTAGCAACCCACTCTGGTATTCTTGCCTGGAGAATCCCATGGACAGAGGAGCCTGGCGGGCTGCAGCCCACGCGGGTCGCAAAGAGTCCGACACAAACTTACCGACCAAACAACACCAGAGCAGACATCTTTGCAATTAATTATTCTGCGTTGCTGCCACCTACTGACCATCTAGTGAATGACCCACTCTGGGTTCCTTATTTGGGGAATTGGGAACCCTGTCCCCTCCAACCCTCCACCCCTCTCACCCACCCCCCACCAAAAAAAAGAGAGAGATTATTTTCATAAATCCTGTAAATAAGGAAGAGACAGGTCTGGGATGCTTATTTCAAACAGTGGCCTTTGTGTGTCCGAGTCTTTACGACCCCATGGACTGCAGCCTACCAGGACCCTCTGTCCGTGAGATTCTCCAGGCGAGAATACTGGAGTGGGTGGCCATGCCCGCCTCCAGGGGATCTTCCCCACCCAGGGATGGAAATCAGGTCTCCTGAAACTGCTGCATTCCTGGCAGATTCTTCACCCTTGAGCCCCCGGGAAAGTCCCAGCCCCCAATACACACAGGTCAGCTTCTGGCCCGCCTCACGCCCAGCCAAAGGGGGAGAGAGGCGTGCTCTGCCCTACGCAGTCATTTAATGACCCAGGATTCCTGCCATTCCTCTGCTCCATCCCCTTCCAAGGCGGTTCCTCGAGAAACAATTTCGGCTTCCACGCTGAAGCCACCTGATGTCGCCCGTGACGCGCTGAGTTATCTCCTGCCCGCTGGGATGGTCTTCACCATGTGCCATCCGGGGAAGAGTCGAGAGGAGCCGCTTGCATGGTTTTCTCTGGGGTTTGTCTTCCTGTGGCATTCCAGCTGAAATCAGAAGAGGTCCTCAGGGGACGGGACCATCACCGGACCTGCGGGGACCCCGGGGGAGGAAAACTCTCTGCCACCTGACCACCCAGTCTGAGTCGGTGATGCCATCCACCCATCCCATCCTCTGCCATCCCCTTCTCCTCCCGTCTTCAATCTTTCCTGGCATCAGGGTCTTTTCTAATGAGTCAGCTCTTCGCATCAGGTAGCCAAAGGATTGGAGCTTCAGCTTCAGCATCAGTCCTTCCAGTGAATGTTCAAGGGTGATTTCCTTTAGGATGGACCGGTTTGAACCTCCTTGACCTGCTTCTCGCTCAGCTGTATTTGCACCCGTGGAGGCAGGCGAACACAGATGAAGTGTTTTTAGTTATCTGCCTGAAGCGTTGTCCTAACTTTGCTTTCACTTTTTTTTTTTTAGACGATAGGTTGGCCAGAAATAGAGGCTTGTGCTGAAGTGCGACGTGACCCGTTGTCAACACCTTCCCCCCGGTTTGCAGACCTCACAGAGATCCAAAGCTATTCGGTATAACTCACTGCTACTTCCTTTTTTTTTTTTTTTTTTAATGGCTGCACCATGGAACACAGGGGATCTGAGTTCCCTCAGCAGGGATGGAACACACATCGCCCGCAACGGTGGACTTCTTACACAACGCCTGTGTCGGCTGGCCACCAAAGGAGACGCCCCATGGTTTTCTCCTCTGTCCCGTGACATTTCTGAATGGTCTCCCCCTCCTTATGTTGTTCATGAATCACTTTACTTTCCAGGTGGATAAGACACCTGGGTTTTTGCCTGCCTAAATCCCTGAGTTTCTCTTCTATCTTGCTTTAGGAAGGAATAGAAAACTATTAGATGCTCAGTCGTGTCCCTGACTCTTTGCGACCCCGTGGGATGTAGCCCGCCAGGCTCCTCTGTCCATGGGATTCTCCAGGCAAGAATACTGGAGTGGCTTGCCGTGCCCTCCTCCAGGGGATCTTCCCGACCCAGGGATCAAACCCGAGTCTTTTATGTCTCCTGCGTTGGCAGGCAGATTCTTTACCACTGAGCCACCAGGGAAGCCCATACATATACATGTATCTATTCTTTTTTAGATTCTTTGGCCAGGTAGGTCATTACAGAGTATTGAGCAGAGTTCCCTGAGCTGTCCAGCAGGTCCTCGCTGGTTCTCCTTGTTAAACACAGCAGTGTGTCCATGTCCATCCCAAACCACCTGACCAGCCCTTCCCCCATCCTTCCCGCTGGTGACCATCAGGTTATTATAGAGTATTGAGCAGAGTTCCCTTTGCTGGACAGCAGGTCCTTGTTAGTTATCTATTTTATATATAGCATCAATAGTGTATATATGTCAATCCCAATCTTCTCCTTTGAAAAGTTAACCCTTACATCACATAACAAATGTCAGCATCTCGTCTTGTGCAAAAAGTTAAGAGGAAAGTTCAGAGTAGTAAATCACACCAAATGACTTTAAAAAAATTTTTTTTTTGTTTGTTTGTTTATCCTTTTGACTGTACTGGCCAGCTTGCGAGATTTTAGTTTTCCCATCAGAAATTGAGCCACGGCCCTTGGCAGTGAAACGGAGGAGTTCCAACCAGTGGACCAGGGCTCAATGGGTAAAGAATCCGCCTGCAATGCAGGAGACCTGGTTTGGATCCCTGACATGGGAAGATCCCCTGGAGAAGGAAATGGCAACCCACTCCAGTATTCTCGCCTGGAGAATTCCATGGACAGAGGAGCCTGGCGGGCTACAGTCCACGGGGTCTCAGGAGGACAGGACTGAGACTAAACCACTGCTATACCACCCACTGGGCCACTGGGGGGCAGGGGTCCCCCTAAATGGCTTTTTTTGTTTTTTTGCATGAACCATTTGTTTGATCCTAAAGAGAAAGCGTTCTCTGTCGTTCTGGTTCTGGGAAGCCCCCTGCAGACTCACAATGCAACAATTCTGTTTCCAGCGGCGGGCGGAGAACACGGGAGGTGCCCCACCCGAGGACGCCTTGGAACCCAGCCGGGAGCCCCCTGCGGATGTCAGCAGGGACCCCAGTCCCCAGGACGCTCTAGAGGTGGTGTCCCCTGTCTCAACCGTTCACCTCTCCCAGCTCCCGTGATGGGCGCTGTGGGCTCTTGCAGCGGCCAGCTGTGTCCACGCACGGGTGTTACCTCGATTGCAACCTTGCTTGTTGAGATGAGAACTTTCCTTCTTCTCCCGCTGTCTCAGGTTCACCTGGCTTCTCTCTGGCCTTTGCCCTTGGCGGTCGGTCCACCCGCTTTCCTGTCCTCAGCTCTGATCATCACGCCCGTTTTCTCTTGCAACGCTGTTCTGCAGAGTTTAATTGACCTGAAGGGGCTGGGCTGTGTTTTCTGCACCCTGAGCTTGGGAGGTGATGCACAGATGTAAAACCTGGGAAATTGGAGGGGCGGGCGGGGAGATGTTTTGACCCTAATCCAGCATGCATTGATTTCTTCTTGCAGAAGGACATGAAAGATGCTTTCCTGCTAAGACTACCTCTTACAGATGCCCTGGTCTTAAATTTCAGGCTCTTTGATGATGCATTTAAGCAAGCTGATGGCTCATGTTTCTAACTATGATGTATTAACACTTTTTGTTCTCGTTGTTGCCGTTCACTCGCTAAGTCGTGTCCATGGACTGCAGCACGCCCGGGGTTTCCTTGGAGTGACAATAGTGAAAAACAGGGGTGTCCTTCACCGTCTCCCTGACTTTGCTCAAACCCATGTCCATCGAGTCAGTGATGCCATCCAACCATCTCATCCTCTGTCATGCCCTTCTCCTCCTGCCCTCAATCTTTCCCAGCATCAGGGTCCTTTCCAATGAGTCGGCTCTTCGCATCAGGTGGCCAGAGTATTGGAGCTTCAGCTTCAGCATCAGTCCTTCCAATGAACATTCAGGGTTGATATTAGTCGGAGCAAATGTAGCTCAAGAGCTGACTGCTGGGCGGAGGATAAAATTGGTATTGATGTTTTTTTAATTGTGCCTTGGTCTGTGGAGGCCGCTGTAACAAAAAAAGACCACAGTCTGGGTGGCTTCCGAATAACACGAAATGTTACTTCTCGCAGCTCTGGAGGTTGGGTGTCCCAGTTTCAGGCACCAGCAGGTCTGGGGTCTGGTGAGAACCCCCTCTTCCTGGCTCACAAGCATCTCCCTTTGGGCTTATCTTTCCCCCAGGTGGACCTGACCATTTCCGTCTCCCAGATCTCCATCGAAGAGAAGCTCAAGGTCCCGAGCCCCGAGGAGGAGCGGAGAAAGTGGGAGGAGGGACGGATGGATTACCTGGGGAAGGACGCCTTCGCCCGCATTCAGGAAAAGCTGGACCGCTTCCTGCAGTGACCGCGCCGTTTGGGTGCGCGGTCCTGCTCCGTCAGCGTCCAAAGCCCTTTCCGAGGAGGAGCTCTTCACCATGTGCCTGTTTATGGTCAATCCACCTGAGTGCCTTCTGTCCGCCCCCGTGGTCCACCCAAAACCCAGGTCGAAGCCCCGCGTGACCCCAGGTCCCCATGCCTCTGGGGCTTCCCCGGGGAAGTCCCGTCTCCTTTATGCCTTGCTGGTAAATCACTGCAGATGGTGACTGCAGCCATGAAATTAAAACACACTTGCTCCTTGGAAGAAAAGCTATGACCAACCTAGACAGTGTATTAAAAAGCAGAAACATCACTTTGCCCACAAAGGTCCGTCTAAGTCAAAGCTACAGTTTTTCCAGTGGTCACGTACGGATGTGAGAGTTGGACTATAAAGAAAGCTGAGTGCCGAAGAATTGATGCTTTTGAACTGTGGTGTTGGAGCAGACTCTTGAGAGTCCCTTGGACTGCAAGGAGATCCAACCAGTCCATCCTGAAAGAAATCAGTCCTGAATATTCTTTGGAAGCACTGATGCTGAAGCTGAAACTCCAATACTTTGGCCATGTGATGTGAAGAACTGACTCATTTGAAACGACCCTGATGCTGGGAAAGATTGAAGGTGGGAGGAGAAGGGGATGACAGAGGATGAGATGGCTCAATGGCATCATTGACTGAATAGGCATGAGTTTGAACAAGCTCTGGGAAATGGTGAAGGATGGGGGCCCTGGCGTGCTGCAGTCCATCGGGTGGCAAAGAGTCAGATACAACTGAGCGACTGAACAACAACAGCAAAAGGGAACATGAGGATAGCCTTCTGGTCAATCCTGGGTCTCTGGACTTGCTTGAAGGAGCTCAAGATTTTCTCCTGGGCGGATGAGACCACATCCGTCCTATGTAGGGTTAGCTTGAAGCATTGCAGATTTTCAAACACATAGCACTCAGAAAGGTATTAAGCTCCCTGAGAACCTTCCAGAATGATTAAGTCTTTTCTTGAAGATGGGGTCAACGTTTGGATGTCTTGAGTGTGACTGTGGTGTGAATTTTGCCAAGAGTGGCTGACAGACACCACGGCTGGGCTTTCTCTTCTGCAGAAATACCCAGGGGGACTTCAAGGTGTGTTGACACAGTCCGCGTGGGGACACGTCAGAAATATTTGGAAGGAGATTCTAGCTGGCTTGGGAGAGACGACCTCTTCCAAACTGGTTTACCTACCTATGTAGAAGACGTCCTAGGTGGCGCTAGTGGTAAAGAACCCGCCTGCTAACGCAGGAGATACGGGTTCGATCCCTGGGTGGGGAAGATCCCCTGGAGAAGGAAATGGCAACCCACTCGTTTTTTTGTTGTTTTGTTTTTTTTTTTTCATTTTGAACTTTTTATTTTGTATTGGGATGTAGCCGATCAATGTTGTGAGGGTTTCAGGTGGATGGCGAAGGGCCTCAGCCAGACACAGACGTGCATCCATTCTCCCCCAAAGTCCCCTCCTATCCAGGCTGCCACATGACACTGAGCACGCAGGAATAAGCACCCAGGGCTTACGCCCAAGGGTGTCCGCTGGTCACGTGCTCACGGCGACTGGATGTGGGCGGGCTGTTTCTCTGGAGGCGAATCCGTGCGGGCCTGAGGACACGGGGCTGCCCTCTGCTGGGTCTCACTACCTCACTTCACAGCACGCACTCGCGGTCCTTGGTGAGCCCCGCTGCAGCTCAGCTGTGTGGGGCCAATCCTCCGTTTTGTGACACTGGACGCCGTGATTCCACCAGAGAGCCTGACTTCAGAAGCATCCTAGTGCTGGGAATGAAGGCAGCGTGTCAGACCCTCTCGTGGGGGTCCGTGTGGGTGGCCACCACAAGGATAATTAAAGCCAGATGTCAGCTGCCGTCCTGAGGAGGAGATGCTGGCCACCACAAAGATAATCGAAGCTGGACATGGGTCGCCGTAGTAAAGACAAGATGCAGGTTTTAAATGTTTGAGTGGTTTATTTATCGCTTCCCCAGGTGCCTCAGTGGTAAAGGATCTGCCTGCCAATGCAGGTGGTCTCAGGTTAGATCCCTGGGTCGGGAATATCCCTGGGAGGAGGAAATGGCAACCCACTACGGTGTTCTTGCCTGGAGAACCCGTGGACAGAGGAGCCTGGGGGGCTACCGTCCATGGGGTTGCAAAGAGTCAGACACAATGCGTACTGCTGAAAATCACATGGATTTGGAAGAAGGTTGAGACGGCTTTGTTCAAATCCACGTGGGGTCCGAGGGAACTTCTGGGGTTTGTTGTGGCGTTTGCTGTGAGAGGCACGTGCTATGGAGGGGCTTTTATTTTTTATCTGTGGGTGAATGACCTGGCGTCTTGGTTGGTTTCATACCTATGATGCTTCAGGGGCTACTAGGAAAGAGCAGTGGGGACAAACTCCTTGGGTGGGTGGGGGTTGCCACCCATCAGAGTAATCCCTTAGGTTTGTTTTGGGGAAACATGATGTTGGACTATAAGATACAAAAGGCGGATTCTATGTCCATGAGAAGAGAACTCCGGAGGGTGAACATCGGAGTCCAGCTTCTCCAAAGAGGACCCTCCATACGAATGGTCCGATGGCTCACTGGCTTCAAGTCTAGGCTCAACTCGGACCTCTCCCGCATTATGAGGTCTGTCCTCATGTCTGGATGAAGGCTAGCGCATTGCAATTAAAATCTTAGGATGGCAATGTGGTCCTCCTTCTTGGGTAATTGGATGTGTTCTCAGTTTTCAGAATGCCATTGATAGGAATGTGACTGGCTTCATTTGTCTTACTATTAATTAAAATAACCAAATGGGTTTTTCAGAATTGATAGTAACCTACATGGGAAGGAAATCCAAAAAAAAAAACCAAGGGATACATGTGTTTCTTGCTGAGTCACGAAGTCGTCTCTGACTCTTTGTGACCCCATGGACCACAGCACTCCAGGCTTCCCTGTCCTTCACCATCTCCCGGCGTTTGCTTCAACTCATGTCCGTTGAGTCGGTGACGCCATCCAACCATCTCCTCTGTTGTCCCCTTCTCCTCCCGCCTTCAATCTTTCGCAGCATCAGGGTCTTTTCCGGTGAGTCAGCTTTTCCCATCAGGTGGCCAAAGGACTGGAGTTTCAGCTTCAGCATCAGTCCTTCCCGTGAATACCCAGGGTTGATTTCCTTTAGGATGGACTGGTTGGATCTCCTTACTATCCAAGGGACTCGTATAGCTGATTCACTTTGCTGTTCGGCAGAAAGTAACACAACGTTGTAAGGCAACGACACACCAAAAATAAAATTTTTTTACCTTAAAAAAAAGAAAATGTAGCAGTGGGCTGACCCAAGAATAAATTGCTAATGGTAGAGACAAAGGTGGGACTTGGTGTCACGGAGACACAGCCTGTGGGTGAGGGTGGAACTCAGAACACAGAACAAGGTGAACTCACGTATAGCACGCTGATCAAAGCGAATGATAGAGTATTACATATTGTGGAGTTGCTGAGAGCGCCGATTTAAAAATTTCTCATCACCAGAAAGAAAGGGTAGCTGATAACGATGGAGGTGTCAGCTAACGTTTGGTGGTAACCATTTGGTGACATGACGTGGGATTCTCCAGGCAAGAGTACTGGAGTGGGTTGTCGCGCCCTCCTCCAGGGGATGTTTCTGACCCAGGGATCGAACCCACGTCTCCTGAATTGGCAGGCGGATTCCTTACCAGTAGCGCCACCGGTTTATACATATTTGAGATCTTTGTGTTGCAACCGTAAATTTACACCTCGGAGTATGTCAGTGACACCTCTCTGAATCTGGGGAAAAGGAACTTCCCCGGTGGTCCATCGGTTAAGAAGACTCCTCTCTTCCGCGGAAGGGAGGCGTGGGTTCAGTGTCTGGTTGGGGAATTAAGATCCCCCATGTTGCAGGGCACAGCCCCCCCCAAAAAAATAAAGCTAATTGAAGAAAGAAAAAAAAGTCACACATCTTTTTCTCCAGCAGATCCCCCACCATGGTTGAACTCGTGAACTCCTGTCTGCCACACGCATGCACAGATTTCCTGGTGGGCCTAGTTAATAACTCTGACAGCCTGTTGCTGCTTGTCATATCAAATAATATTTCTGGAAGGCCACTCCTTGGTATCAACAAAGGCTCACAAATATTTCTCTGGCTGGGTGGTTTGTAGCAAATGTTGAAAGACGTGCCCTTTTAAAGTGATTTCTCAAGGACATTTTTACCCTCCCCCATGAGCTTTTCTTTTCAGTTCTTGGAATGACTCATGTACTAATTCATCCAAGAACTATTTTTTGATTATTTACTGTTCAGGGAACCAGGAGTCTCTGTAAGACGTTTGTAAAAATATAACCATGGCAGCCTGAGACAGAAAAAAGAAAACAGTAGGAAAACAAATTTTGAAGAAACCCTGGTACTGGTTTGTTTTCAAAGCCTTGTAGAAGGTGTGCTTAGGTAAGAGAGAAGAGGAGTTTGTTTTCAAAGCCTTGTAGAAGGTGTGCTTAGGTAAGAGAGAAGAGGAGAGACAGGGACACAGAGGAGAAGCCGCGTGGAGACGGAGGCAGAGACGGGAGGGAGGCGGCCACCAGCCCAGGGATGGGCGCCTGGAGCCCCCAGAAGGTGGAAGAGGCGGGAAGGACCCTCCCCTGGAGACTCTGCAGGGACTCAGCCCTGGGGCCCTTGACCTCAGACGTCTGGTCTCCAGGACCAGGGGAAGATGGATGTCTGTTGTTTTAAGTCCCCTCGTTTGTGGTCATTTGTTGTTATCAGTCCAGGAAACTAATACACCCACTCTCTGTAAGCCTGTCTAGATCTCAGCTTTTCATCAAGACCATGTCCTCCTCCAGGAAACCTTTTTATAGACTTTCCAGGCTTCAGAAGCAGTCAGAGACCAGTATAGAAAACTCCCAGTATTGCAGACTTAAGTGCGTGATGTCCTGATCATTTAATTTTCAACACCCTGAGCATGGGCTTCTATTACTATCTCATCAAGGCAGCAGTGGGCTTCCCCGGTGGGTCAGTGGTAAAGAATCCACCTACAACGCAGGAGCTGCCTGAGACTTGGGTTTGACCCCGGGGTCAGGAAGATCGCACGGAGGAGGGCATGGCAACCACTCCAGTCTTCTTGCCTGGAGAATCCCCATGGACTGAGGAGCCTGGCGGGCTGCAGTCCATGGGGTCGCAGAGAGTCAGACATGAGTGAAGTGACTGAGCACGCACCCAAGGCAAGCCAGATCTTAATTCCCTGCCCATGGATGGGCATCCTGGATGAGAACCAGGAATCCCAGCCAACACTCCTGCAAAGGCTACGAGGCTAGAAGCTATTTCTCCCTAGAACTTTGACCCCAGTGAAAAATGCGTTTATCTCGGAGGCAGAAACTGTAAATGCAGGTATAAAATTTTTTTTTATTTGAAACACAGCATTAACCAGTGAGAAAGCACAGAGAGAAATGGTTCCTTTAGTTACAACAGAAGCAAGACAGACAGGCTTAAGGGGAGACAGAGGGTGTGGGCGTTACCCCCTCCCAGAGAGGAGCCCAGGCCCAAGGCGGTTAAGATATTTATAGAAGGCAGCTCTTCCGGGTCTTTGTCTTCCTTCAGGTCCATTACCTGGTTTCTTTTCCCACACCTGACCTACCCCGGGACCCGCCCCTGGGGTGTGCACACGCACCCCTCGGGCAAGATGGATCTCGAAGTGAAGGCTTCTGGGAGCAGCAAGACTCATTACGGTCTGGCGTGACCCGCTGACTGTGGACCCTCCTCAAGGAGACCACGCGTAGCGTTTCGCTTTTCCCCAAAGAGGGGCGAACGGAGATCCCTCAAGCCTTCAGTCACACGGGGTTTTGTGGCTCTGTGCCCTTGCCTTGACTCTTCCCTCGAGACGTTGACCAGAGACAAACGCTGGCGAGTTACCCTGTTTCTGACGCCGACGATACATCCCTCCACTGGAGCCCAGCCTATCTCCTTGTCTCGGGAAATGCACACAGCACGCTGGTTTTAAGCTTCCGGCCTGAAGCCCACGTCTTCTGGGCCCCACGAAATGCACCCCAGGAGGCCAGTCGTACATGTCTAACCCGGAGACCATCCACCTCCGACATCACTGTTCCCCACACACGAAGGCAAGGGTCCGCCCAAGTGCAGAGAGGCACGGCCACAGAGAAAGGACGGCCTTTTCCACACACAGGGCTGAGACGAAAGGTGCATGTTGATAGAGACCTCTCGGAATTCCTGTGCTGTGTGCTTATATATAGAGCTGACTGATTTGAAAAGACCCTGATGCTGGGAAAGACTGAGGGCAGGAGGAGAAGGGGACGACAGGGGATGAGATGGTTGGATGGCATCACCGCCTCAATGAACAGCAGTTTGAGCAAGCTCCGGGAGTTGATGATGGGCAGGGAGGCCTGGCGGGCTGCAGTCCATGGGGTCACAGAGAGTGGGACACGACTGAGCGACTGAACTGAACTGAATACACACATATGCCTGTTACCACCGGAGGTGTACACACACACACTCAGACGCCGGAGGGGAGGGGCCGGCCACGCCTCCCTAAGTCCCTCGTTGGTGCCGGGCCTGCCTAACCGGTTGGGCCAGTTGTTAACCATGGAAACTCTTAAGAAGCAGACTCTGGGGTCCTCCGGGACACTCGTGAACTTTAACCTGATCCTAGTAAATCCCCCTGCCCAGAGTTAAAAGACCAGACTTACAGGCGCCCGGGAGACAAAGATCGAGTTTGTTCAGTTCAGCCATGCATCAGCTCCGTGCCCCAAGTCCCGGGTGACGCCTCCCAGCTTTCCACACTCCTGGGGCTCAAGGCTGTTTTCTTTGCACTTGGGGTCTGCAGGGGAAGCCCCTTCTCCTGGGGGGGTGTCTTTCCCCGCTTTCCCGCCAGGCACCCATCTGCTGAGAAAACGCTTGTTTATTCTCAGAATCAGTTTTACGACCGATTACCACAGAAATGCGTTAACATTTAAAAGGTCTGACTCAAAATGAATGCCATTCAAGAGGAGTGCGTCAGAAAGTTGTAACGGAGGAAAAGAAGAAAAAGACCCAAATAAGGTGAAAATGCATAAACTTAAAGAAATGTTTTTGTTTTTTAAGAAATACAGGAGTTCCTGGTGGTGCAGTGGTTAAGATCGCTGGTTGGGGAGCTAAGATTGTCACTTGCCTCAGGGTCAAACAACCAAAACATAAAACAGAAGCAGTACCGGAACAAATTCAATAAAGACCTTAAAAAAATGGTCCACGTTAAAAAAAAAAATACAATGTTCAAGGAAGCCAAGCGGAACCTCTAAATTAGAAGCATTCCCGTTTGAATCGTTGGCTTTATAGGTGGCATGAAAGTTTGGAGGTTTCCAACAAGGAAGTACTTATCCATGTTATACTTGGAGGTATGTCCAGTGTCTCCCCATCACCACCCCCTCCCCAGTCTGTGACTCACAGCAGTCTGCTCTCTGCATCTGTAACTTTATTGTTTTCAATTCCACACAGATGTGAGAACATAAGATAGTTGTCTTTCTCTGCCCGACTTATTACACTTAGCATAATAATGCCTTCAAGGTTCACCTGCTGTCTGCTCAGTCGCTCAGTCGTGTCTGACTCTTTGCGACCCCGTGGACTGTAGCCCACCAGGCCCCTCTGTCCGTGGGATTCTCCAGGCAAGGATACTGGAGTGGGTTGCCATGCCCTCCTCCAGGGGGTCTTCCCCACCCAGGGACTGAACTCAGCTCTCCCACATTGCAGGCAGAGCCAGGGAAGCCCGCTGCTGCAAGTGACAAGATTTCTTTTTTATGGCCAAGTAATATTCGTGTGTGTGTGTGTGTGTGTGTGTGTGTGTGTGTGTGTGTGTGTGTATGGGTTTCCTTGGTGACTCACTGGTAAAGAACTTGCCTGCCAACGCAGGACACCCAGGTTTGATCCCTGGGTCGGGACGATTCCCTGGAGAAGGAAATGGCAACCCACTCCAGTATTCTTAGCTGGAGAATCCCATGGACAGAAGAGCCTGGTGGGCTACAGTCCATGGGGTCACAAAGAGCATGTGTGTGCACATATATTTTCCGTATTCATTCATCCATCGATAACACACTTGGGTTGTTACCTTGTCTTGGCTATTGTGAATAGCACTGCCGTGAACACAGAGGTGCAAATAAGTCTTCAATATCCTGATTTCATCTCCTGCAGACAAATACTCAGGGCTTCCCTGTGGGTTCAGTTGTAAAGACTCTGCCTGCAATGCAGGAGACTCCAGTTCGATCCCTGGGTCAGGAAGATCCCCTGGAGGAGGAAACGGCGACCCATTACAGTATTATTGGGTAGAGAATCCCATGGACAGAGGAGCCTGGAAGGCTGCAGTCCATGCGGTCGTATAGAGTTGGACACGACCGAGAGACTCTCTCTCACACACGCACACGCGCGCACGCAGGGCTGGGATTGCTGCATCCTAGGGCAGTTCCATTTTTTGGTGGTTGGAGGACCCTCCAGCCTGCTGTCCCAAGCGGCTGCTCCAGTTTTCTGTCCCGGACAGCACATAGGGGTCCCGTTTTCCCTGCCTCCTCGCCCACCCCGTGCCGTGACCTTGGAAGCAGCGAGGTCAGGTCTCCCCGGGGTCCACGTCCCGGGAGCACGCGCAGAACGGGAAGGCCCCGCAGCAGGGCTGCAGCCACGGCTTCCAGGCCACGTGGCGGAAGGAGAACTGCGCAGGCGCCGGGCTCACGGACCCGCGGTGCTCCCGGACCGCCCGGCCCACGCGGGCCACCGCCTCGCGGTACAGGGGCCCGGCGTCGGGGGACAGGGGCCGGGCCTCGGACGGGTCCCTGGACAGGTCGAAGAGCAGCGGCGGGTCGTGGTGGGTCACGCCGGCCCCCGAGCAGGGGCACACGCCGCGGCCGTGGCAGGCCCCCGCGCCCTCGGGGTGGAAGAGGGGCGTGGTGTAATGGACCTTCCAGAGCCTTCCGCCTACGGGCAAATGGAGACGGTCCCCCATCAGCTGCGCGGACACCTGGCTCTCTCCTCCCTCACCTTTCTGTCTTGTGTGTGTCAGCTGTCAGCCATCTGTCCTCTATCTGTATCTTTTCCTCCATATGCAGCTGTGTCCTCTATATGTAGCTGTGTCTGACTCTTTGTGACCCTGCCAGGCTCCTCTGTCCATGGGATTCTCCAGGCAAGGATACTGGAGTGGGTTGCCATGTCCTCCCCCAGGGGATCTTCCCGACCCAGGAATTGAACCCAGGTCTCCTACATAGCCGGGCAGGTTCTTTACCATCTGAGCTACAGGGAAGTCCCTGTATATGTATCTAAACTATTTATTATCTACCTATTCATCTGTGTATATCTATTTCTCTATCCACCTATCACATCATCTTTTTCATCTATTACATATCTGTTTACCAACCACCATCTATCTATCCATCCATCATCCATCCCTTATCCATCCCTCTATGCATCCATTCATCCACCCATTCATCTATTAATCTGTCCACTCATCCATCTACCCATCCATCCATCCATCCATCATCTACATATCCATTCATCTATCCACCCACCTATCCATCCATCCATCCTTCCACCCATCTATCTACCCATTCATCCATCAGTCTATCTATCCATCCATCCATCCATCCACCTACCCATCCATCCATCCATCTATCCACCTATCCATCCATCATCTGTGTATCCATGCATCCATCCCTTATCCATCCCTCTACACATCCATGCATCATCCATCAACCCATCCATCCATCGATCATCCATCCATCCATTCATCATCTATGTATCAATTCATCCATCCATCATCCACCCATCCACCCATCTATCTACCCATTCATCCATCAGTCTATCTATCCATCCATCCACCCACCATCCATACACCCATCAATCCATCCATCCATCCATCATCTACATATCCATTCATCTATCCACCCATCCATCCATCCCTCCATCATCCATCCATCCACCCATTCATCTACTAATCTGCCCATCCACTCATCCATCTACCCATCCACACATCCATCCATCATCCATCCACCCATCAATCTATCCATGCATCCATCCAGCCATCATCTACATATCTTTTCATCTATTCACCCACCCATCCATCAATCTATCCATCCATCATTCATCCATCCATCCATCGATATATCCATCTGTCCATCCATCATCAACATATCCATTCATCTATCCACCCACCCATCCATCAATCTATCCAGCCATCATCTATGTATTTATCCATCCACCCATTAACCATCAACCATTCATCCACCCACCCATCTATCCACCCATTTACCCATCAGTCTATCTATCCATCCATCCATCCATCCACCCATCATCCATCCACCCATCCATCAGTCTATCCATCTATCTACCCATCTATCTATTCACCCATTCATCCATCTATCCATCCATCCATCCATCAATATATCCATCTATCCATCCATCATCAACATATCCATTCATCTATCCACCCACCCATGCATCAATCAGTCCATCCATCATCTATGTATTCATCCATCCATGATCCATCAACCCATCCATCCATCATCCATCCATCCATTCACCCATGCATCTATCTACCCATCTCTCTATCCACCCATTCATCCATCAGTCTATCCATCCATCCATCTATCAACTATGAATCCATCCATCCATCATCTATCCATCCACCCGCCCATCCATCCACCCATCCACCCAGGCACCCACACATCCTCTGGGTTCCATCTCTCTGGAGGACCCTGACTAAGACCAGCACCCGCCGAGGCGTGGGGAGGCATGTACTCACTGTCCTTCTCGTGCCAGCGGGCGGCGTGGAGATACTGCCCGCAGTAATGAAACAGGAACTCGTGTGCCGAGTGCTCAGCATCTCCCCGCAGCAGGGGCAGCAGGCTCCGGCCATCAATCACCCTGATTCAGGGAAGAGACCACAGGAGGGACTGAGACTGAGGTTGTGTGAGCAGCATTGTGGACCTGGGACCTTCGAAACCCCAAGGCTGCCAGGACCCCAGATAACACACAGTGGATCAGACACGCTCCGTCTCCCCGAGGCTGCCCAGACTGCACGTAGCACGTCATAAATAGAAGACACACAGACACACCCAGACACAACAACACACACCACGCTGACTGCAGATATTAACACCAAGTCTTCTTAAATTCCAGCTGGGCTGCCCGTGCCCCTAGGCTGAAGTCTAAGGGAACAGAAACCTTTCACTTATATTTCTCATTTTATGTATGTATTTTTGAATTTTTATTTTCTAGTGGAGTATAGTTGATGAACAACATTGCAAGCGATAGTTTCAGGTATGTGGCAAAGTGAATCAGTGATACGTAAGGCATGCATGTATTCTTTTTCAAATTCTTTTCCTATTTAGGTGATTACAGAGCATTAAGCAGAGTTCCCTGTGCACTATAGCCAGGCCTTGTTGGTTATTTGTTTTATATATAGTAGGTGAGGTGAACATCTACAGTCAGCAAGGCTCTGAGTAAAGCAGATCGCCCTGGGTTTAGGAGGGTAAGCCTGGTCCAATCAGTTGAAGGCTGTCAAACACAAATCTGAGGTTTGCTGGAGAAGAGAAAACTCTCCCTCAACACAATGATACAGAAATTCTCCTGAGTTTGCACCTTGCAGCCTTCCCAACATCAAATTTTAATTCTCCAGTCTCTACCACTGCATGAGCCAATTCCTTATGATAAATGTCTTATTTTGACCCCATGGACTGAAGCCAGCCAGTGTCCTCTGTCCATGGGGTTCTTCAGGCAAGAATACTGGAGTGGGTTGCCATGTCCTCCTCTAGGGGATCTTCCCAACCCAGAGATCGAACCTAGGTCTCCTGCATTGCAGACAGGCACTCCTTACCATCTGAGCCACTAGCAAGAGCCCTTACTACTTAACACACACACACGCATATGTATGTTGGCTCTCTCTCCCCAGAGAAATCTGCTGAACTACAAATACTACTAAACTAAAAAGTTAATAAGATGGCTTTTTTAGGGGGGCAGTAAGAACTAGGGGATAAAGTACCTTATATTATTATCCATCATACACAAATATTTATTGGTTATCTTTTTTCAGGTTTTTTTTTGGGGGGGGGGAGGAGGTGACTGGTAGAATCCTTGTTCTCCAAGCAGGGATCGAACCCATACCCTCTGTGAGTGGAAACGCGGATTCCTAACCACTGGAGCTCTAGGCAAGTCCCTTTTTGATTATCCTAAATGAAGTAAAATCCAATCTTATATCAAAATATTTACTTATAAGAAAAAAAAAATATTTACTTCTATTTTCTCTCATGTATGAGAGGGGCTTTTTGGGTGTGTATCGAGGTACATAATCATTTTTAAATCATATTTTCAAGGAACTTCCCTGGTTGTCCAGCAAGGTTAAGACTCTGAACACTTGCAGTGCAGGGGGGGACACAGGTTTGATCCCTGGTCCGGGAACTAAGATCCCACATTCTGTGTGGCACAGCCTAAAAATAAAAAAAATAAACTTAAAAAAAAAATTTAAATTCTCATAGCCGCACCAACACGTGGGCAAGATTGCATTTCAGAAGATTAATAGCAGATGTCGCATTCTGACAACCGGATCTCCGGATTGTGATGCCAAAATGTAAACTTTTGCCAAAAAAAAATCAGAACAAGTCACTGGACCCAATAGTTCCTTTAGCCTTGTTTTCCAGGGTGTGGTCATTTCACATCAGCCTGTCGCCTACATGGGAGACTGTTTTAAACGTTCTCCTATTGTAGACTGTTTTCCCCTAAAATATGGACGAGGGAAGGGTCTCTCTCAGGACGCAGGGAGGTGTACCTGTCCTGGGGCACCTGGCCGCCCGCCAGCTGGACCACGGTGGGGAAGACGTCCATCAGGCTGGTGGGCTCATGGACCACGCGGCCGGCCAGCAGGACGCCGGGCCACCGGAATATCCCCGGGACCCGGATCCCGCCTTCCCAGCCGGCCATGCCTTTGCCACCTGGAAGGGAAGGACGCCATTGCGTTCTCAGGAGATGCTCCAGCCTAGGCACACACCCGGATGTACCTGAGTGTCTGTATCCAGTGTGTGCGCTCAGTCGCTCCGTGGTGTCCGACTCTTTGCCCCCCCATCACTGTAGCCCATGGGCGCTAGTGGTAAAGCACCCACCTGCCAACGCAGGAGATGTAAGAGACGTTGGTTTGATCCCTGGGTGGGGAAGATCCCCTGGAGGAGGGCAAGGCAACCCGCTCCAGTATTCTTGCCTGGGGAATCCCATGGACAGAGGAGCCTGACGGGCTACAGCCTGTGGGGTTGCAAAGAGTCAGACAGCGGCTGAGCACGCAAACACGGACTGTAGCCCATGAGGCTCCTCTGTCCATGGGATTCTCCAGGCGAGAATACTGGAGCGGGTTGCCATTTCCTTCTCCATAATAATTCAGATGGACCATATCAAAGTTTATTTTATTCATTTCTAAAAGTGTTTTTGGCCGTGCTGAAAGGCATGTGGGATTTGAGTTCCCTGACCAGGGATCGAACCCGTGCCTCCTGCAATGGAAGTGCAGAGTCTTAACCAGTGGACCACCAGGGAAGTCCCTCATGTCAGATATTTAAAAGTACCAATGTAAAGAGATTTTACCCTGGAACCTCAATGCCCGTGGGCCTTACCTCTGTATATTCCATTCCACCCGCCCAGCTGGACGTGTCCGTCTCTCGCCTCCAAGTGTCCTCCGTGATCAGAGGTGAAGTACGTAAGAGTCGTGTTTTTCAGACCATGTTCTTCAACGGCATTCAGAATCTCCCCTTTGGGAAAGACGGAGCATTTCAGGGCAACGTAAATGAAACAGCATCTGAGAATTCAACACGATGTCTCCTTTCTGAGGGTTTCCCAGGTGGCTCAGTGGTAAAAGAACCCACCCGCCTGCCAATGCAGGCGACGCAGTTTCGATCCCTGGGTTGGGAAGATCCCCTGGAGGAGGGCATGATAACCCACTCCAGTATTCTTGCCTAGAGAATCCCATGGACAGAGGAACCTGACAGACTGAAGTCCAAGGGGTTGCAAAGAGTCAGACACGACTGAGCGACTAAAACTTAATTTTTAAGCTCTTTGTTTAATGTACTACAATATGGTTTCTGTTTCATGTTTGGTTTTTTGGCCACGAGGCATGTGGGATCTTAACTCCCCATTCAGGGACTGAACCCACACCCCCTGAGTTGGAAGGTGAAGTCGTCACCATTGGACAACCAGGGAAGTCCTGGCGTGACAGCATTCAATCACAGGCTTTAGAAGGACACTGTTGTGCAAAAGTAGACAAAAGGAATCGGAAAGGCAGAAGGAGTCTGTGGATGATATGGGAGAATCGTCCTCTATGTCTTTGATTCTTTACTGAAGGCTGGCTCCTGGGGAGGTCCCCCACCTGTCACCCCACCATCAAGGGAAGGCCGGGAACTAATGAAGCCTGGCCGTGGGCTGACTTACCCACGAGCCAGTCCATCTCCTCCACATTGTCGCCATACAAGCCGTGCTGACTTTTCCCAAGGAACCTTTCTGTGGTCACCAGGGGCATATGGACATGCAGCAGTGAAACGAAGAGTAGGAATGGACCACGCTTATTTCTGAAAGAGGAGAAGACATCCTTCGGTTATAAGAGCACCTCTTTGACCCAGGACTTGAAAGTAGAGACTGAAGGCTCGTGGGCATCAAGTAGTTAACATGTTCGGTTTGCTGGGGGTTTTAGCATCTGTAAAACAACTGAAGAAGTCTGCATCAGATACTATGATCTACGTACTTCAGACAGGAGCTGGGGCAGAGGACAGGGGTCGGGGTCTGTCCCAGGAATGCCCCAGAAGGTCATGTTAGCTACATTTCCGTATCAGCACACACAGCCTCCTTACTCTTTTAAGTTGCTGTGCAGTATTCTAGACATTCCAAGTGGCTCAGTGGTAAAGAATCCAGCTGCCAGTGCAGGGAACCCAGGTTCAATCCTTGGGTCAGGAAGATCCCCTTGAGGAGGACATGGCAACCCACTCCAGCATTCTTGCCTGGAGAATCCCATGGACAGAGTCGTCTGGCGGGCTACAGTCCATGGGGTTGCAAAGAACACGAGCATGTGTGTATATACATATATGTTTTCTTTATCCTTTCATCCACTTAGGCTGTTTCCATGTCTTGGCTATTGTGAACACTGCTGCAGTGAACATAAAGGTCCAGATATTTGTTCCCTGTCCTGATTTCATCTCCTTCAGTCAAATACACAGGGGCTTCCCAGGTGTTGCTAGTGTTACCACAATCAGCTTACCAATGCAAGAGACCTGGGTTCATATCCCTGGGTTTGGAAGATCCCCCTGGAGAAGGAAATGGCAACCCACTCCAGTATTCTTGCCTGGAGAATCCCATGGACAGAGGAGCCTGGCGGGCCACAGACCACGGGGGTCGCCAAGAGTTGGACACAACTGAGCGACTGAGCATGCACACAGAGAACGTTTATATTAACAAAAACAAAACAGAGCCAAAAAAAAGAAAGAAGAGATTGGAGTTTTGGAAACCAATCCATGTGTAACTGCTGAAGTCTTCAAATCCACCTGCTCATTTCAACTCACTCCAGTCTTCTTGCCCGGAGAATCCCATGGACAGAGGAGCCTGGTGGGCTACAGTCCACGGGGTCACAAAGAGTTGTACATGACCGAGAGACTAAGACACACACACACACACACACACACATATGCCTGCTCACAGAGCTGGCAGATTCCCACCGGTGGTAAAGAGACTCAGATGCACCGAGAACTCACGTCCAATTTCCAAGGGGACAGCACCATTACCTTGCAATAAAGGAAACGGCTTCCTCGAGCACAAGGCTCGCGGCTCTTTCCAAAACCATGGGCTGCTCAGTGACTTCGTGGTTTCTCATCAGGATGCAGTTCCAGCGGCGGACGAAGCCAAAGCTGGCGTACCAGGACGTGAAAAACAGCAGGACCAGGGTGGCCACACTCAAGACTAGTTTCCAGGAAACGGAGATCAGCCTGCAGGCTTTGCCGGCCACGATGGTCAACACGCCCAGGGCCATGATCTGGGTGTAAAGCCACAGCCTGGCCCTCAAGCCCGCGTCCACTTCCGGGGGCCTGTCTGGGTGGCAGTCGTTGACCAGCGTGAAGGGCATGCCGTAGAAATAGTCAAAGCCGTGGTGCAGAGGGTGATGGCAGTGGTCGGTGCGCGAGGCACAGTTTACACCCTGATGCCATTTTCCTGAAGACAGAAGCAAGAACTTAAAAAAAAAAAAAAGATGAAACATAAAAAAACAGTGTATGCCTAAGGGACTCAGCCTGAAATTACCTTCTGAGGGTAATTTGGAGGTTGGTCACCGACTCAGTGGTCATGAGTTTGAGCAAACTCTGGGAGATGGTGAAGGATAGGGAAGCCTGGCATGCCGCAGGCCATGGGGTCGCAAGTAGTCGGACACAACTGAGCAACTGAACACCAACACGCAAAAAGCAATAGGGGCTTCCTATGTGTCTCAGTGGTAAAGAATCTGCCTGCCAATGCAGGAGACACAAGAGATGCGGGTTCAATCCTTGGGTTTGGGAAATCTCCTGGAATAGGAGAAGGCAACTCACTCCAGTATTCTTGCCTGGAGAACCCCATGGACAGAGGAGCCTGGTGGGCTACAGCTGCCCAAAATTCCACGTGGAGAAGTGACACTTGTTCCCGTGGTCTCCCCACGACTCACAAACTATCTTCAGAACCTGTAAGACTCTGTCCTGGTTCCCAACCCAGCACGCCAGGCCTCCCTGTCCATCACCAACTCCCGGAGTTTACTCAAACTCATGCCCATCGAGTCGGGGATGCCATCCAGCCATCTCATCCTCTGTCGTCCCCTTCTCCTCCCTCCCCAAGCCCTTTTACATTTAAGGAAACAAAAACAGAGGGCTGCAGTGAAGATTGTGGAGAATAAAAACCATACAGAAGAAAGCCACCTCCAAAGCTGTCCACCATCTGATGTTTTAACACTGAGTTTTGAGATGAGGTGTGGACATTTTTTATTTTTTTTAATTTTTTTTCCATTTATTTTTATTAGTTGGAGGCTAATTACTTTACAATATTGTAGTGGTTTTTACCATACATTGACATGAATCAGCCATGGATTTACATGTATTCCCCATCCCGATCCCCCCTCCCTCAAGGTGTGGACATTTAAACCAATATAATGTCTAGAAGATTCTGACCAGTGCCGTGAGGAAAAGATGGATTCCTCCAGCAAAGAGGCTAATGGAGAAATATTTTAAAGTTACAAGGACTCCCTGAGAAAACCATAATTGTAAAAGACTCATGCACTCCAATGTTCACTACAGCACTATTTACAAGAGCCAAGACATAAAAACAACCGAAATGTCCATTGACAGGTGAATGGATACAGATGTGGTACATATATACAATGAAATATTACTCAGCCGTAAAAAAGAATGAATTTGAGTGACTGGTAGTGAGGGTGAATTAACCTAGAACCTGCTATACAGAGTGAAGTTAAGTCAGAAAGAGAAAAACAAGTATGGTATGTTAACAGGTATGTCTGGAATTTAGAAAGAGGGAACAGGTGAACCTATTCACTGGGCAGGAATCAAGACGAGGGTATGGAGAAAGGGCTTGTGGACACAGGAGGGGAAGGAGAGGGTGGGACGAACTGAGAGAGCAGCACTGACATCCATACACGACCATGTGTAAAACAGACAGCTAGTGGGAAGCTGCTCTATAGCACAGGGGGCTCAGCTCGGGGCTCTGTGATGACCTAGTGGGGTGGATGTGGGGGGTGAGCGGGAGGCTCAAGAGGAAGCATTCTTCATGGCTGACTGATTTCATTGTAAAGCAGAGACCAAGACAACATTGTAAAACAACTATCCTAAAAAAAAAAAAAGTCTAGAAAACAAAAAATAAGAATGAATATTACTAAAAGAAAAGAAAATTACTGGGTTAAAAAAAAAAGACTCTTCAGTTTCAACATGGTGAACCATTCAAGAGACATGAGAGGAACCAGGAACTACATCTGGGTTCTGACGTTTCAATGTTTTCTAGGAACATCAGTCAGTTCAGTTCAGTTCAGTCGCTCAGTCATGTCGGACTCTTTGAGACCCCATGAATCGCAGCACGCCAGGCCTCCCTGTCCATCACCAACTCCCGGAGTTTACTCAAACTCATGCCCATCGAGTCGGGGATGCCATCCAGCCATCTCATCCTCTGTCGTCCCCTTCTCCTCCCGCCCCCAATCCCTCCCAGCATCAGGGTCTTTCCCAATGATTCTAGGAACATAGGGTCTTGCAATCCCTGACCTTCACCGTCACGCAAAGAAAGCAGAAAAATATACACGTCACCACATACCGATGAGGCCCGTGGTGTACCCCTGCCGCTGAAGGATCTTTGCAAACGTGGTTTCATTCTGCGGGAGTCCCCCCGAGCCCGCGTTCCACATTAGGGCCCGGTAGCCGTCCGTGGCGTCCATGCCTGTGGAGTTGAGCAGAGCCGAGAGAAAAGGTTGGTTTCCGGTAAACAGCCGGAAGTACCGTACTTCCGGGAAGTACCCTACTTCTGGTAACTACCGTACTTCCGGCAAGTACGCCGAGGGTCTCCGCTGGGGACTGAGGTTCTCCACCGCAGACGACCCTGTAAGGAACCATCTGAAATTGCAACTCGACCTCGAGACTGACTCAAAGATTCTGGACAAACAACTTGGAATACAATCAGTTACCCTGAAGACTTTCAGCTTTCTGAATTCTCAGTAGTTACAGAGCTTTCTTGGTGGCTCAGATGGGAAAGAAACTGTCTGCAATGGAGGAGACGGGGGTTCGATCCCTGGGTTGGGAAGATCCCCTGGAGAAGGAAATGGCAACCCACTCCAATATTCCTGGCTGGAGAATCCCATGGACAGAGGAGCCTGGAGGGCCACAGTCCACGGGGTCACAAAGAGTCTGGAGATGACTGAGCAGCTTCGCACCACCAGAGCACAATATTTACATAATTCCAGGAAAGTGAATTTGCAGATTGTATTTTAACCATCTATCAACTATTGGCACCTGATTTCCTTTTCTTCTTTGGCTATTTTCAGGATCTTAGTTCCCAGACCAGGGATCGAACCCATGCCCCCTGCACTGGGAGCTCAGAGTCTCAATCACTGGACCACCAGGGAAGTCCCACTACCTGATTCTTTTTTTTTTTTTTTTTTTAATATACATTTATTTATTTGGCTGTGCAGGATCTGAGTAGTGTCAAGTGGGATCTAGTTCCTTGACTGGGGATCAAACCCATGCGCCCTGCATTGGAAGAAAAGTCCCAATGCCAGGGAAGTCCCACCACCTGATTCTTTTTTTTAAAGAAAGATACACATGTGTGTGTGTGTGTGTTGGCTGTGCAGGGTCTTAGTTATGGCATGTAGAATCTGGTTCCCTGCCCAAGGATTGAACCTATGCCCGGTGCAGTGGAAGAGCATGGAGTCTCAACCACTGGACCACCAGGGAAGTCCTACCACCTAATTCTTTTTGTTTGTTTGTTTTTTGTGTTAGTCTTTTTTTTTTTAATTTGTATCAAAGCCCCCTTGTCTTTTTATACAGTAGTTCATGGGGTTCTCACTGGGAAATATACTGGAGTGGTTTGCCTCCTCACCGATGCAATGGACACGAACTTGGGCTAACTCCGGGAGATGGCCACCACCCCATTTTTAAGGACAGTCATCGGGTGGACAAGGCCAGCCCTTTCCCCAGCCGCCCCCACAACACCGACCTGATCTGAAGGCGTGTCTCCCCGTGAGGAAGGCGGCCCTGCTCGGGGTGCAGAGGGGGGCGGCCGCCAGGTGCTGGGTGAGCCTCACGCCTTCCTCCGCGAGCCGGTCGATGTTCGGTGTCCTGGGCAGAGCACACCAAGGTCACCGTTAGGATGGGCCAAGCGAGAGTGAGCGGGGTAGGGTCCCTGTGCTGAAAGGTATATGAATGATTTCTCCATTTGAGGAACTTCCTTTAATTGTATTTTGTCCCCTGCAGGACCTCCCTGGGGGCTCAGATGGTAAAGAAACCTGCCTGTAATTTAGTATAACTGGGTTCAATCCCTGCATAGGGAAGATCCCCTGGGGGAGGCAAGCCACTCCAGTATTCTTGCCTGGAGAATCCCATGGACAGAGGAGCCTGGTGGGCTACAGTCCATGGGGTCACAGAGTCTGACACGACTGACCAACTAGCACATAAACACATCTGCAGAGGCAGTTCCTGAAACTTCTGTTCAGAGGTGGCGGCTGATGGTATCATGCACATTCACTCCACAAAAGGTTTCTGTGCATGCTCAGTTGTGTCTGACACTTGGACTGCAGCAAGCCAGGGATCCCCGTCCATCACCATCTCCCGAAGCTTGCTCAAACTCATGTCCATCGAGTTGGTGATGCCATCCAACCATCTCATTCTCTGTCATCCCCTTCTCCTCCTGCTCTCAGTCTTTCTCAGCATCAGGGTCTCTTCCAGTGAGTCCGCTGTTCGCATCAGGTGGCCAAAGTACTGAGCTTCAGCATCACTTGCCTGATCTTAGGAATTCTCACCTTACTAGTCTCAGATTTCCCTCTAATTCTCCTTCTTTCCCTCTGGAGTCCCTTGCACTCTCTTCTTCACTTCAGAAAGGTTGATAACGCTCTTTTGCTCCAAAAATAACTTTCGCTGTGGAAATTTGATGCCTTAAGAAACTTCCTAATTTCTGCGGGCATATTTGAAGTCTGCTTCGTTCATCCAAACAGGTACACACTCCCCCCCCAAAACTGCCTCCCACCCTACCCCCATCCCCAGCTCCTGGTACCTTAGTGTGTCGTTTCCATAGCAACCGAGATCCCCAATGCCCAGATCGTCTGCCATTATCAGCAGGATATTTGGTTTAGACGTATTTGCTGATTTTAATTCACAAGTATTCAGAAGCAAACACATGATGAGCAACACATTTAAAGAGTCCCTAGAGAGAGAGAATAAAGAAAGAAAAAAGCCAAAAACAAAATAAACGTCTCCTTTGGAATGAAAAAGTCAGCCTTTCAAACCAGGTTGCGGGCATTTGCATTCCACTGCACGAGTGCTCCTTCCATAGGTCCAGTCCAACTCTTTGCAACCCCACTGACAGGAGCCCACCAGGCTCCTCTGTCCATGGGATTCTCCAGGAAAGAATAACCAGAGTGCATTGTCATTTCCTTCTCCAGGGGATCTTCCCCACCCAGAGACTGAACCCGTGTTTGCTACACTGGCAGAGGGATTCTTCACCACTGAGCCCCCTGGGAAGGTCTTCCTCTATATTAGGCTTTAAGAAAGAAAAGCCTGCAGCCCTTGTATACTTTTATCCCAGAGGCTTGACCAATCCATTCCACGCGCCACACAAAACTTGAACGCGTTAGTTTTTGCTTTTGAAAGTCGTGATCCGCCCAAATTCAGTTTCTTTCACTGAATTCACCCAGGCCCCCACCTTGCACTACTTTGTAATTAATTCTCCCTGCACCACGGGCACGCCTTTCCCTGGGCCTCAGAACTGCCTTCCTGGGTCAGGGGGGCCCAGGGTGGGGGGAGCCCAGGGTCAGGGGGACCCAGGCTCCACCAGGAGGGAAATGGGGCCAGGTCGGATCAGAGGGGGACTTTCGTTTTTAAAGGATCAATAGGGGATTAAAACTACCCTAGACAGCACAGCTCTTTTGATCAAATGATCACTGCTCGGATTTGAAAAGCGCGCGGTCAGCGAGCGTCGGGGGGCGCATCCGGCGCGCGCGCGCGCCACTGAGGTTTGGGCGGTCCTGGGGGTGGACCTACGCAGGCTCTCCCCGCTCCCCAAAAGCCAGACGCACTCGGGGGCTAGACGCTCTAGCGGATCCCCGAGACCCTAGCAGGGCCTCCGGTGCCATCCACGTTCCCCGATCGCGTCCGGATACGCCAAGCAGTCCGGAGAGTCGGGGAGGCGTCTCCGCGGTGCTCGGGGTTGGGGACCTGTAGCCTGGGGACTTCGGTTTGTAAAGGATCAATACGGGATTAAAAGTCCCCTAGACAGTACAGCTGTTTGGGTCAATCACTGCTCCGGTTTGCAAGGCGCGCCGCCAGCGAGTGCCGGGCGCCGCCTCGGCGTGTGCACTGCGTAACGGAGGTTTGGGCGGTCCTGGGGGTGGACCTACCGAGGCTCTCCCCACCCCCAAGCCCTGGGGGCTAGAAGCTTCAGCGGAGCCCAGAGTCCCCAGCAGCCGCCCTCCCCCCCCACCCCGTGCCAACCCCATCCCCCCAGTAGGGCCCCGATGCGCCAAGCAGTCCGGAAACTGGGGGCGGCGTCTCTGCTGCGCTTGGGTTTCCGGACCTGTAGCCCGTGGCCTGAGACTTGGGGAGTGGGATTACCCTTGGAGGAATTTGTTGTGGTGAAAAGGAAAAGAGAAACGTTTGTCTTTCCCTTTCTTTAGAACAAAGAAGAGAGTGAACAGTGAGCAGGCCTGATCATTCCTAGTTTTTGGTTTTTTTTTTTTTTTCACTTTAACTGCTCGGAACTCTGCCTGTCTGTAACTAAAGTTCGCTTTTTCTGACCCCTGACTCTGCAGGAGCCACAATTCACCACCACCACCACCCCCCCCCCCACCTTGGACTCTATGCTAAATACACCCCGTACGTGGTGTTCACGCTTACAGCACCCTTCTCCTTGAAGTTACATGTCAGAAAGAAGGCTCCCCAGAGCCACCGAATCGCCAGACTCAGTTATGGGTTACTGACGACAGTGTAGGACTGTCTTTTAAACAATGCAAGAGGAAGAAATCAAGATCCTATCACCTCTTTGGGGGCCTGCCTGTTGGCTCAGAAGGTAAAGAATCTGCCTGCGGTTTGGAGACCCGGGTTCGATCCCTGGGTCAGGAAGACCCCCTGGAGAAGGAAATGACAATCCACTCCAGTAATTCTTGCCTGGAGAATCCCATGGACAGAGGAGCCTGGAGGGGCTCCAGTCCACGGGGGTCGCCAAGAGTCCGGAAGGTAGGGACAAGGAGCAGACCGATTGCATCCTAGTGGGTTTCAGGCACACGGCCACGCCTGTGGGGTGGGGGGTGGGAGGGTGGTCACTGTTCAGAACGGGGCTGTGTCTTACTTTGGGGATGGAGGGCGCGCGGGGAGAGAGGGCTGGAAGGAGGCTCCGGAGCGTGGGCCTTTCCAAGAGGGAGCCCGGGAGCGTCGCGCCATAGAGAGTGGCCGGAGGGGACGCGGAGGCGCTTGGGGACCGGGACCTCTGGGGCGGGACAGGAAGTCTTTGGAGAGCTGGGGAGGGGCTGCGCCACCTCTACCGGGGCGTTGCCTGCCTGCCCCCGCTTCCTCCCCGCCGCCTCCCCCCGGCTTCTGGTCCGTTTCCTTCCGCTCCCTGCCGTCGTCCCTCCCCCCCCCACCTCCCGACGCCCCCGGCCCAGCTCTCTCGTCCCGCCGGCGTCCGGGAAGGCGAGGCTGCCTCCAGCTGCGTTTTGGAGACTCCGAGGCGCAAGCGCAGGCCGGCCTTTGGCTGGGTGGGTGGGGATGGGGGTGGGGGGGGCGGTCCGCGCTCGCCCTAGACGCCCCTCCCCTCTCCATTCCCCTGTTTCCACGCCCCCAGCCCCGGGATCGGGGAAGGACCGGGTCCCAGGGTCCCGCGCACCTGGCGGCGTGCGCGGCGCGTCTCCTCTGCGCAGCGGGCGCCATGGCGGAGCGCGGCCCGAGCGCGGGACCTTGCGCCGTGCGCGCTGTGTCCCGCCCACCGAGCGGCGAGAGCAGGGCTGTGGGGTCCCCCTCCCGCTCTAATCCGCTTAAAGTCCTGGGGCGTCAGGCGGAACTGAGCTCCTAAACAGGTTTGCCTGGGTGGCTCTTGGTGGCTGGCACTCCCAGGGGACTGGGGCCGAAGTGGGAGTGCCGTTGTTTAGTTTCTGCGTCGTGTTTGACTCTTTGCGACCCCATGGACTGTAGATTTGCCAGGCTTCCCTGTCCCATCACCATCTCCCGGACCTTGCGCAAACTCTGTCCATCCAGTCGGTGATGCCATCCAACCTTCTCATCCTATGTCGACCCCTTCTCCTCCCGCCTTCAATCTTTCCCAGCATCTGAGTCTTTTCTAGTGAGTCAGCTCTTCGCATCAGATGGCCAGAGTATTGGAGCTTCAGCTTCAGCAACAGTCCTTCCAGTGACGTGACTGTTATCACACCCCCAAACTGGTGGCAATGTGGTAAGAACAGGGATTGAAATTCGTTATAACTGGTTGGCAGATAGATGGGGAAACAATGAAAACAGTCACAGACTTTATTTTGAGGGGGTCCAAAATCACGGCAGATGGTTACTGCAGCCATGAAATTAAAAGACACATGCTCCTTGGAAGAAAAGTTACTGACCAACCTAGACAGCGTATTAAAAAGCAGAGACATTACCTTGCCAACAAAGGTTTGTCTAGTCAAGGCTGTGGTTTTTCCAGTGATCATGTATGGATGTGACAGTTGGACTATAAAGAAAGCTGAGCGCAAAGAATTGATGCTTTTAAGCTGTGGTGTTGGAGAAGACTCTTGAGAGTCCCTTGGACTGCAAGGAGATCCAACCAGTCCCTCCTAAAGGAGATAAGTCCTGAGTGTTCATTGGAAGGACTGATGCTGAAGCTGAAACTCCAGTCCTTTGGCCACCTGATGCGAAGAGCAGACTCATTGAAAAAGACCCTGATGCTGGGAAAGATTGAGGGCAGGAGGAGAAGGGGACGACAGAGGATGAGATGGTCGGATGGCATCACTGACTCCATGGACATGAGTTTGAGTAAACTCTGGGAGTTGGTGATGATGACATAGAGGCCTGGCGTGCTGTGGCCCATGGGGTCGCAAAGAGTCGGACACGACTGACTGACTGAACTGATAGCTGGTTGGTTCACTTTGGATGCAGGTTTCTGGGATCCCACCCCCCAAAAAAAGCTGGAAAAGTTGCAGTCATGAGAATAGTGAACATGCTCTTCACCTCAAGTGGCCAGAGTATTGGAGCTTCAGCTTCAGCATCAGTCCTTCCAATGACTATTCAGGACTGATTTCCTTTAGGATGGACTGGCTGGATCTCCTTGCAGTCCAAGGGACTCTCAAGGGCCTTCTGTTACTGGAATAGAGTTGATTTACAATCTTGTCTTCGTCTCAGCTGTAAAGTGAATCAGTCATACATACACATGGATCCCCTCTTTTTTGTATTTCCTTCCGATTCAGGTCATCACGGGTCATTGAGTAAAGTTCCTTGAGCTATACAGTAGGTTCTCACAAGTTATCTGTTTAATACGTGTGTGCTATATTGCTTCGATCATGTCCGACACTTTGCGACCCCGTGGACTGTATAGCCCGCCAGGCTCCTCTGTCCATGGGATTCTCCAGGCGAGAATACGGGATGGAGTAGCTCGCCACTTCCTTCTCCGGGGGAACTTCCCGACCCAGGGATTGAACCTGCGTCTCTAATGTCTCCTGCACTGGCGGGCAGGTTCTTCACCACCAGTGCCACATAGAAAGCCATGTAACAATAGTTCCTCTAAACGTGCATGTTAATTCCAAAAATTTAGACCTAGATTATTTTTGATTTTCAAAATGTACTATTATATTTGAATAGCAAAAAAGAAAAAGAAAGCCAAGACGTCATAGTCTGTATGTGTCCGTTCCAGTCTCCCAATTTATCCTGTGCACCCCTTACCTCCTGGTAAGCCTGATTTTCTTTTCTACATCTATGACTCTTGTTTCTGTGGTATGCGTGGGTGTGTGAGTTCATTGCTCAGTCGTGTCCAACTCTTTGTGACCCCGTGGACTGTAGTCCACCAGGCTCCTCTGCCCATGGGATTCTCCAGGCAAGAATCCTGGAGTGGGTTGCTGTTTCCTCTTCCAGGGGGGTAATCTTCCCAACCCAGGCATCAGACCCGGGTTTCTGTAGTATAGATAAGTTCATTTATATATTTTAGCTTAGGAGTCATTTTTTTTTTAATTGGAGAGTCATTACTTCCCAATATCATGCTGGCTTTTGCCATACCTCAACCTGAATCAGCCGTAGGTGTACATATGTCCCTTCCTTCTTGGACCTCCCTCCCTATCCCACCCCTATAGTCCGTCATAGAGCGCCAGCTTTGGCTTCCTTGCGCCGTACAGCAGATTCCCAATGGCTGTCCACCTTATGAAGGATAGGACATATGTTTCAAGGCTACCCTATCCGTCCGTCCCACCCCGTTCTTCCCCCGCTGTGTCTGGAAGTCTGCCCTTTATGTCTTCGCCTCCTTTGCTGCTCTGCACTTAGGATCGCCAGGACCATCTTTCTAGATTCCATGTATGTGCATTCACTTCACTTCAGTCGCCCGACTCTTTGCGACCCCATGGACCACAGCACGCCAGGCCTCCATGTCCATCACCAACTCCCGGAGTTTACCCAAACTCATGTCCCTCGAGTCAGTGATGCCATCCAGCCATCTCATCCCCTGTCGTCCCCTTCTCCCATGTGCATTAATATAGGATACTTGTCTTTCTCATAGTCAAAACATAAAAACAAGTACTGGATTCTTTTCTTTTTTATTATTGATTTATCTTTTTAATTGAAGGATAATTGCTTTATAGACGTTGGTTGGCTTCTGCTAAACCTCAGCATGAATCAGCCATAGGTATACCTGTGTCCCCTCCCTCTTGAACCTCCGTCCCACCCCCCACCTCTCTGGGTTGTTACCGAGCCCCTGTTTGAGTTCCATGAGCAATACCGCAAATTCCCATTGGTTATGTAATTGACACATGGTCATGTAAGTTTCCGGGCTTCCCTGGAGGCTCAGCTGGTAAAGAATCTGCCTGCAATGCGGTTCGATCTCTGGGTCGGGAAGATCCCCGAGAGGAGGGCTTGGCAACCCGCTCCTGTGTTCTTGCCTGGAGAATTCCATGGACAGAGGAGCCTGGTGGGGGCTACAGTCCATGGGGTCGCAAAGAGCCTGGCACAACGCAGGGCAATGTGAGTTTCCAAGTTACTGTCTTCATACATCTCAGCCTTTCCTTCCCGCCCACCACTGCCCTACACTGACCGCAGCCTGGATTCTTCAGTTAGGTGACTTTCGAAGTGGTGGAGAAAGGATTCAAGCCCACACAAGCAGGCGACTTGACTTCACACTGGTGTTTTATATTTGTTTGACGCCAGTGAAGACCTGCAGGGGCTCGGGGAGCCGGGTTTCCCAGGCGGGCTCCTATCGTGGGTCCGCGTCCCGATCGCACCAGCAGAAGGGAAACCGACCGCAGCATGGCTGCAGCCACGGCTTCCACGTGTTGTCGGCCGCGTCCAGCTGCAGCGGAACCGGGCTGAGCGTCCGGCGGTGGGCCGCCACGGCCCGGGCCACGGTCTCCACCACCCGGTGGAACGAGGGCTCCGTGTCCGGCGTGAGGGCGTGGGCCTCGGAAGGGTCTCGGGACAGGTCGAAGAGCAGCGGTGGGGCGTGCTGGGTTACCCGGTCCCCGGAGCAGGGGCACACCAGCTGCCCGTAGCAGGCGCCTGCGCCGTCCGGCTGGAAGACGGGGGTCGCGAAGTGGACTTTCCACACTGCGCCCCCTGGAGGGAAGGCAAGAATTAGTGCGGGTGGGACCTGCCGGCTAAGGATGGATGGTGGCCGGTCTTCTGGGGCGGATGGGACAGGCGTGGGCCTCCCTGGTGGCTCAGACGGTAAAGAATCCGCCTGCAATGCAGGAGACCCAGGTTCCATCCCTGGGATGGGAAGAAGCCCTAGAGGAAGGCCTGGCAACCCGCTCCAGTATCCTTGGGCTTCCTGGTGGCTCAGACGATAAAGAATCCGCCTGCAGTGCAGGAGACCCAGGTTCGACCCTTGGGTCGGGAAGATTCCCTGGAGGAGGAGGGCATGGCCACCCACTCCAATATTCCTGCCCAGAGAATCCCATGGACAGGAGCCTGGCGGGGCTACACACAGTCCATGGGGTCGCCAATGAGTTTGACACGACTTAAGCGACTGAACAACCAGGAAACCATAGGCAAGCCTTCCCTTCCCATGGGGGACAGGATGATTGACAGCTAAAGGATGCTCCTGGGATCGGAAGGAAACTACCGCCAAGAAGGAAGTAAGGGCCATCACGTGGAAATAAATGAAAGGCGTGAAGGAGCAGAAAAGGATGCTCCTGGGATCGGAAGGAAACTACCGCCAAGAAGGAAGTAAGGACGGCCACGTGGAAATAAATGAAAGGCGTGAAGGAGCAGAAAAGGAGAGCAGAGGCCAAGCCGGGCCCCCGCGTGCGGCGGACTCACGGTCGCGTTGGTGCCACCGGGCGGCGTGCAGAAAGCTCTCGCAGTAGTGCATGAGGAATTCGTGGTCCGAGTGCTGCGTGGTCCCTTGGAGCAGGGCCAGCAGGTCCCGGCCGTCCACCACCCTGCAGGCGGGAGCGAGGCGGGCGGACTCAGGGCGGGGCGCTGGGAAGCGGGCGGGAAACATTAGCGAGCCCCGGCGGGCAGCTGGTATACCATCCGCCTGCAGGCAGGACCTTTGGTTGGAAGACCCTGGCGGGTCCGCCCCCCCTCCAGGGGGCTGAAGCAAAGGTCTACCCGGCATTATTCTGAATGCACGGATGGGTTATTGTCTGGGAAACAGCTGCTTGGTTTTGTACGGATTGGGAGCTTTAACTCCTTACAGAAATATATGGTGTGCTTCCACAAGACCTGGAATCATTCCATAAATATATATAATAAAATAAGTATGCGTATATACGATATATGTGGGGCTTCCTTGGTGGCTCAGCTGGTAAAGAATGCCTGCAATGCAGCACACATGGGTTTGATCACTGGGTTGGGAAGATCCCCTGGAGAAGGGCATGGCACCCCACTCCAGTATTCTTTCCTGGAAAATCGCATGGACAGAGGACCCTGGCCGGCTACAGTCCATGGGGTCGTGAAGACTCAGACATGACTGGGCAACTAATGCTTTCACTTTCATCATATAAATTAATTATGTATTCATCTGTATGTTGGCAAGTTTAAGACATTATTTTCTTTCTTTTACTCCCAAATTTTGTATAATTTTTTGGGGGGTCCATGCTGTGCTTCGTGTAGGATCTTAGTTCCCTGACTAGGGATTGAACCCACAACTCCTGCATTGGAAGTACGGAGTTTCAACTACCGGGCTTTCAGGGAAGTCTCAATAATTTAAAAAAAAAAAAAAAAATGGAAACATCAAAAGTCCCTACCAGGCTACGTGAAAAGGACTCTCTCGTGATGGGCTGTCAGTAAATATATGGGTGTTTCAGCGACCATCGTCATACTCAAGAGGCTCCACTTTTAACTCAGGAGAGGGACATGTTGTGTACACCATAAAGAAGACATTGGAGCCCATAATGATGAACGCTTTTCCAGGTACCCATCTCGTGGGCATTTTAGGCCAAACGAAAGTGATGTTTGACGCACACGTTGTCTGTATGCAAAACAGAATTGCCTTCTCTGGGCCGGTCTTTACCTGTCCTGGGGCACCTGGCCACCCGCCAGGTGGACCACGGTGGGGAAGACGTCCATCAGACTGGTGGGTTCATGGACCACGCGGCCGGCCGGCAGGACCCCAGGCCACCGGAATATCCCCGGGACCCGGATCCCGCCTTCCCAGCCGCCCGTGCCTTTGCTGCCTGTGTTTAAACATGAACAGGAAAGAATGTGATTGCAAATCAGGGGTTGCTTCCCTGGGTGACTTAACCCTTGTGTTCATTTTAAATCACTCTTTCTCCCCCTCTCTGTTTAATGACATGATGACATTTAGCTCCTACATGGTCAGATTTTATTTTCCTTATAAATCTGGGTGTTGGTTTTCCACCATCCTGGGATCAGGATGTGGATGTCCTGGGGGACATTATTCTCTCCACCACTCAGGTGTCAGTATTTGGGGATATTATTCTGTCTATCAACCATGTGGGGTGTCAGGACGTGGATATCTTTGAGGACATGATTCTGTCCACCACAGTGATCATTGGGGTTCTTCTGATTTTTGTGACTTTGCTTTTGTAAACTCACATTCCAGAGGAAGGGTTGAGAATTATTGGGAAGAGATGAAGACAGTAGACACACATCTGAGAATGCGTAACTCTCACCTTTGTATATCCCATTCCAGCCACCATACTGGTTGTTTCCAGACTGAGCCTCTAAGGACCCGCCGTGATCCGATGTAAAATAAACGAGGGTGCTGTTGGTCAACCCTTCTGTGTCCAAAGTATCAAGGATCTGGCCTGCAAAGAACACATGTGTCTGAGGCGGTCAAAACAAGACAGTCTTTCACCAAATTTTTGGAACGCTTCATGAAAAGGAGTCTTTAGTATGAAAGCATGCTGAGTGACCAGTCATAGAAGTGTGGGATTCTAGTGGGTGTAGTCAAAGCTCTGGTTTTTCCAGTAGTCACGTACGGATGTGAGAGTTGGACCATGAAGAAGGCTGAGGGCAAAAGAACTGATGCTGTGGTGCTGGAGAAGACTCTTGGGGTTCTCTGGACTGCAAGATCAAACCAGTCCATCCTAAAGGAAGCCAACCCTGAATATTCATTGAAGGACGGATGCTGAAACTCTAGTCCTTTGGCCACCTGATGGGAAGAGCTGACTCACTGGAAGAGACCCTGAAGCTGGGAAAGATTGAAGGCAGGAGGAGAAGGGGATGACAAAGGATAAGATGATCAGATATCACCAACTCAGTGGGCATGAATTTGAGCAAACTCTAGGAGATGGAGAAGGACAGAGGAGCCTGGAGTGCTGCAGTCCATGGGGTCGCAAAGAGTCGGACACAACTTGGAGGCTGAATAACCAGATAGCATCTTTGATCTAAGATTGATACATCTCTTTGTATGTGCCCCCATTCAGCCTCCAAAAAATTTCAGGAGAGTGACAAGGTTGCATGAGACATAGGACAGTGTGGCGAACACTTAAAAGGGAGGCAGAAGAAGGTTACAGAGAAGAAAGGAGAGGGAGCATGGTGACTATGAAGCAGGCCTTAAAGTGTTCGCACAGCAATGAAGAAAAGCTACTTACCCACCATCCAGTCCATCTCTTCTGTGTTGTCCCCGTAAAGCCCGTGGGGACTCCTCCCACGGAAGTTCTCAGTCGTGACAAGTGGGGTGTGGACGTGTAGAAAGGACACAAAGAGGAGGAAAGGTCCTTGCTTGTTTCTGAAAACCGATACAACACGCCTGGCTTTATTTCTTATTCACTTGTTTCAGTGGACCCAGTTGGGTTCCAGGGATCATCATTTAGGACCATCCACTTGACCAAAATTGTCTCTCTGAGCCGGAAGGATTTCACCATGCGGGCTTTCCTGGTGGCTCAGTTTGTAAAGAATCTTTCTGCAACACAGGAGACCTGGGTTTGATCGCTAGGTCGGGAAGATCCCCTGGAGAAGGGCATGGCAACCCACACCAGTATTCTTGCCTGGAGAATCCCATGGACAGAGCAGCCTGGTGGGCTACAGGGGTGGTAAAGAATCAGACATGACTCAGTGACTGTCGGTTTCACTTTTTTTATACCTATTAACAAGAGAAGGGAGCAGGAGAGGATGACAGAGTTGGATGGCATCTCATCCGACTCGAAGGACATGAGTTTGAGTAAGCTCTGGGAGCCGGTGATGGACAGGGAGGCCTGGCGTGCTGCAGTCCATGGGGCCGCGAAGAGTCAGGTGCGACAGAGCCCCTGAACAACAACCTACCCATTTCGGAAGAAGGAGATTCGGGATGCGTCTTCACCCTGAAGCGCCTCTCTGCACTCACCTTTTGACGAAGGATGAGACCTCCTGGAGCATGAGTGGCGTCGTCCTCTGAGAGCGCATGGGCTGCTCTGCGATGGAGTGATTCCGCATCAGAAAGCAGTCCGCGTGCGCGATCAGGGCGCCCACCACACGGGAGGTGGTGAAGAGCAGGAGGCACACGACGGTCGACCAGATGACCGGAGTCCAGGAGGCTGGGATCAGGTGGGTGAGCTTCCCGAGGGTGAGCGTGAGGGCGGCCAAGGCCACGAGCTGGGAACAGACACCGAGTCGATGCTCCAGGACCGCACGCTTCTCGGAGAGTCCCCAGCGCTCGCAGTCTGCCATCATGCTGAACGGCATTCCGTAGAAATAGTCGAAGCCGTGATTGAGCGGGTGGTGGCAGTGATCGTTGGCAGACGCACAGTTGAGACCCAAATGCCATTTTCCTGGAAAACAGGCAAAAAAAAAAAAAAAAAAGTGTGCAGATGGGACAGTGGTCCTTTCATTCTTCGATGAGTGGGTACGACGTGCTTGCCGAGTCCTCGGTTCTCGGCTGGCTGGTGGGATGAGGTCAGGGTGCAGGCAGGTGGGCAGGGGATGGTGTTTGCTGTTATTTCCCCAGGAACCTGGCCGGGTTGGGTCAAGGCAAGGAGAAGTGTGCCCGTGTTTCTGGTGCCCGTTGTAACTAATCACCATCTCCATCTTCTCAGAGTCTGATCGTTCTTTCAAACACCTGTGAGTTGCCTGCATCTTGCTGTTTCTCAGTTGAGAACTCCGTAACTTTGCCAGCAAAAGTGCATCTAGCCAAAGCTGTGGTCTTTCCAGTAGTCATGTATGGATGTGAGATTTGGACCAAAAAGAAAGCTGAGTGTCAAAGAATTGAGGCTTTTGCTCTGTGGTGTTGGAGGAGACTCTTGAGAGCCCCTTGGGCTGCAAGGAGATCCAACCAGTCCGTCCTGAAGGAAATCAGTCCTGAATATTCATTAGAAGGACTGATGCTGAAGCTGAGGCTCTAATATTTTGGCCACCTGATGCAAAGAACGGACTCATTGGAAAAGACCCTGATGCTGGGAGAGACTGAGGGCAGGAGGAGAAGAGGACGACAGAGGATCAGATGGTTGGATGGCATCACCGACTCAATGGACATGAGTTTGAGCAAACTCTGGGAGATGGTGATGGACAGGGAGGTCTGGCCTGCTGCAGTCCATGGGGTCACAAAGAGTCAGACATGACTGAGCGACTGAACAATAGCAACGGATTAGAACCGCATGTGGTCTGCAGTGGGGACCTTAGAGAGATTTTGCGTTCTGTTGAAAATTTGTTACTGTCACATCTGTGATGCGTCCAATGCCGTCTTGTAGATGATTTGCAGTTGTATTTTATTTTTTAAATTTTTATTTCATACTGGAGTATTACTGATTAACAGTGTTCTGTTAGTTTCAGATGTACAGCAAAGTGAATCAGTGATACATATGCATGTATCTCTTCTTTTTCAAAATTTTTCCTCAGTTAGATTATTACAGAGTATTGAGCAGGGTTCCCTGTGCTGTCCAGCAGGTCCTTGCTGGTTCTCCATGTTAAATGCAGCAGTGTGTCCATGTCCATCCCAGACTCCCTGACTATCCCTTCCCCCATCCTTCCCCCTGGTGATCATCAGGTTATTACAGAGTATTGAGCAGGGTTCCCTGTGCTGGCCAGCAGGTCCTTGCTGGTTCTCCATGATAAACACAGCAGTGTGTCCATGTCCATCCCAGACTCCCTGACTATCCCTTCCCCCATCCTTCCCACTGGTGACCATCAGGTTATTACAGAGTATTGAGCAGGGTTCCCTGTGCTGTCCAGCAGGTCCTTGCTGGTTCTCCATGTTAAACACAGCAGTGTGTCCATGTCCATCCCAGAGTCCCACTCTACCCCCCACCCCCACCCAGTTTCTAAGCTTTTAAATCATAGCGCACCGGAAAACTGTATGAACCACCAAAACTCTCATTAAGCTGATACCTCTGGCGCATCTACTTTGCATGAAGCAGTGTGGGTAACAACATCCCAGCGTGCATGGAGCTTTATGTCCAGTGAGACATTCTACTGTGTTTCCCAACTATTTCATTTGCAAACTGTTTAGTTAAAGTGAAAGTCGCTCAGTCGTGTCCAGCACTTTGTGACCCCATGGACTATCGGTCCTTGGAATTCTCCAGGCCAGAATACTGGAGTGGGTAGCCTTTCCCTTCTGCAGGGGAATCTTCCCAAACCAGGGATCAAACCCAGGTCTCCCGCATTGCAGGCGGATTCTTTACCAGCTGAGCCACAAGGGAAGCCCAATAATACTGGAGTGGGTAGCCTTTCCCTTCTCCAGGGGATCTTCCCAATCCAGGAAATCGAACTGGAGTCTCCTTTATTGCAGGTGGATTCCTTACAACTGAGCTATCAGGGAAGCCCGTAGATGAATTAAATGTCCCTATAAAAATAACGTGCTCAGTACTGTTTGACTGGCTCCTGACTATGATTCTTTGGATGTTGCCAACAAAATTGGGATCATCTAAACTGAGTCCAGTATAAAAGTCTTCAGAAGAAACAAATGGTAATGTGCTTAATCCTTAGAAAGTGTACCTACCTATGAGTCCGGTGGTATAGCCTCTGTCTTTCAGTATTTTTGCAAAAGTTATTTCACTGGGCGGAAGTCCTCCAGAGACCGCTGTCCACCGGAGAACACGGTGACCTTGACTGGAAACCATACCTTTGATCAATGGTGTTCAGAGAGATGTTACAGTCAGACATCGAGTTTTGTCATCAAGGCTATTGTTAAGTGTTAGTCACTCCGTCCTGTCTGAGTCTTTGTGAGCCATAGACCGTAACACACCAGTCTCCTCCGTCCATGGGATTCTCCAGGCAAGAATACTGGAGTGGGTTGCCATTCCCTTCTCCAGGGGATCTTCCTGTCCCAGGGATTGAACCCTGTATTGGTGGAAATCTCCATGACTCAATATGCGATGGAGAATTTAACCTTCCAACATGAGTTGAGCTCATGGGGTTTATTTCTGGCATTGTCACCCAGTGTACTTTCTTTTAAAAAAAAAATTTATGTCTATTTTATTTTTTGGCTGCGCTGGGTCTTTGTGGCTGCTGGCCAGTCTAGTTATGGCGACTTTGTCTTTAATGGAGACACCGTTTCAGTTTGTGGGTGAAAGGCGCTCAGTCATGTCTGACTCTTTGCGACCCCACGGACTGTACACTCCATTGAACTCTCCAGGCCAGAATTACTGGAGTGGATAGCCGTGCCCTTCTCCAGGGGATCTCCCCCACCCGGGAATCAAACCCAGGTCTCCTGCATCGCAGGCAGATTCTTTACCATCTGAGCCCCCAGTGGAGGCCTTGAACTGTGTGGTTAAATATGGTTAAAATAGGATGTTGTATATTGTGTGACTTTGACCACAATAAAACAAAAAGAGTAAAAAAAAAAAAAAATACAGGGGGACTTGGAGCATTCTCCCGACCCTGTACTGAATAATTCATGCCTGCTTAGTCACAGAGAGCGTGTTCCTGTCCACTGTGTGGCTAGACGGAAGGACCGACCTGATCGGAGCGGGTATCTGCCTGTTAAAAACGCCGCTCTGCTTGGGGTGCACACAGGGGCGGCGGCCAGATGCTGGGTGAGCTTCACGCCAGCCGCCGCGAGGCGGTCGATGTTTGGAGTCCTGTGCGAGAAAACATTAACTCTCTTAATCCTCAGCAGACCAACACGGGGTTTGTTTTTCTTTCCATAAAGCAGAGTGACATCCTACTAGATAGAAAAGCTGACATTTTATGAATGAACACCTCCCTGAGTACATTCAGCCATGCCCAACTCTTTGCGACCCCCACGGACTGTAGCCCACCAGGCTCCTCTGTCCATGGGATTCTCCAGGCAGGAACACTGGAGTCAGTTGCCTTAATCTACTCCAGGGGATCTCCCCGACCCAGGGATCGAACCTGCGTCTCCTGCACTGGCAGGCGGATTCTTTACCGCCTTAGGAATGAGCAAAAGGCAACGACTTTGCAGAGGTGAGGGTGCTGTACAGAGTGAGGTGAGTCAGAAACATAAGAATATCGTATATGAGCGCGTATATGTGGAATCTGGAAAGATGGTACCGATGAACCTGTTTGCATAGCAGAAATGGAGACGCAGATGTAGAGACAAACGTATGGATACCAAGGAGGGAAGGGAAGGTGGGGTGGGGTGGGATGATTTGGGAGTTTGGGATTGACCTATAGACCCCACTGATACCATGGGCTTCCCAGGTGGCGCTAGAGGTAAAGAACCCACCTGCCCATGCAGGAGATTCCTGGGTCAATCCCAGGGTCAGGAAGATCTCCTGGAGGGAAGGCGTGACAACCCACTCCATTGTTCTTGCCTGGAGGATCCGCATGAACAGAGGAGCCCGGTGGGCTATACAGTACATGGGGTTGCAAAGAGTCGGAGATGACTGAAGCGAGTTAGCATGATACTGTGTATAAATTCGGAAATGACTGAAGCGACGTAGCGTGATACTATATATAAAATAGATAACTAGTCAGAACCTACACTACAGCACGGGGAACCCTACTCAATACTCTGTGGTGACCTAAATGGGAAGGAAAATCCCAAAAGACGGGGGATACAGGTACACGTATAGTTGATTCACTTTGTTAGCAGAAGCTAACAACATCATAAAGCAACTATACTCCACTGAAAATTAATAACAACAAAAAGAAAACAGTGGCAAAACTTCAAACGTCTTCCGAACCATCAAAGAAACATCGACTGCAGAACTGTTTTTTGATGTTTGACCACACCCCTCCTCATGCGGGAATCTTAGTTCCCTGAGCGGGAATCGAACCTGCATCCCTTGCGTTGGAAGGCAGAGTCTTAACCACTGGACCACCAGGGAAATCCCATTCAACTGCATTGTTTACCAAAAGCTTCCACTTTTGGAGGCTGAGATGGACTCAATAGAACATCCAGAATTGAGAGTCCAGGGTGATTTCTCACTTAGGACTCTCAGTCTTTTTTGTTTTTGTTTTTAAATTTTTTTATATGGGTATATCATTGATTCACCATGTTGCATTAGTCTCTGGCGTACAGTGGAGTGCTTCAGTTATACTATGCGTTTGAGCTGGGCTGAGTGCAGGTGTGGGAAGAATGCAAGGTGGAAGTGCTTTTTAATCGCTGTCACGTCTGACTCTGCAACCCCAGGGACTGTAGCCCCTCCAGGCTCCTCTGGCCATGGGATTCTGCAGGCAAGCATACTGGAGTGAATTGCCATGTCCTCCTCCTGGGGATCTTCCCCACCCAGGGGTAGAAGCCGACCGAGTCTCCTGCTTAGGCAGGCGAACTCCTTACCACTGAGCCTCCTGGGAAGCCCGATATCTTACAAAGAAAGGATGTGTGCACAGCTCTGTTCAAGTCTGAATTGTCTAGACCAAAGGTCAGATGGCTCATCATGGACCTCTGCACCCGGGTGTCAGATAAGCCGGTCTCCGGTCCTTGCCTGATGGTGGTGTTGCCGTAGCAACCGACGTCTCCAATGCCGAGATCGTCCGCCATCAGAAGGAGGATGTTCGGCCGGGGGCCCGGTGGCGGGCCGCAGGCTGAGGGTTTCGGACCCAGAAGCGCAACGACGGCGAGCGCCAGCCAGCTCCTGAAAGACAAGGGTCGGACGAGGCTGCGTGCGGGGTTGCATCGAAGTACACAGCTTCTGTAAGCGCGAAAGCTGGGGCCGCTCCTCCAGGGGACTGTCAGAGGGGCATCCCGGTACAGGAGAGTCTGAGTACATCTCTTAGGCATTTGATTCGTTTTTCTTCTTTTTAAAAATATACGTTATATCAAACATAATGTATATTTACTAAATATATATTATAAATTATATTAAATTAATATATATTATCATCCCATTTCAGAAGAGTTTGAATACATCTCTTAGGCATTTTCTTTTTGTTAAAAGCCACTTGTACTTTTTTTGGATATTAGCATTGAATTTCAGAAGAGGTTGGATAAGTGTCTTAAGCATTAGATTTTTCTTCTTTTTTTTTTTTTTTTTCTGTTAGCGACCCCATGGACTATACAGTCCATGGAATTCTCCAGGCCAGAATACTGGAGTGGGTAGCCTTTTCCTTCTCCAGGGGATCTTCCCAACCCAGGTCTCCCGCATTGCAGGCGGATTCTTTACCAGCTGAGCCACAAGGGAAGCCTGAGAATACTGGAGTGGGTAGCCTGTCCCTTCTCCAGGGGATCTTCCCGACCCAGGAATCGCACCGGGGTCACCTGCATTGCAGGTGGATTCTTTACCAGCTGAGCTACCAGGGAAGCCCTAAACATATATTCTATTAAATTATCATCTCATTTCAGAAGAGTTTGAATACATCCCTTAGGCATTTTCTTTTTGTTAAAAGCAACTCATACTTTTTTTTAATATTAGCTTTGAATTTCAGAAGAGCCTGAATACATCTTAGGCATTTGATTTTTCTTCTTTTTTTTTTTTAGTTAAAAATGACTCACACTTTTTTTTTTTTAATATTATCATCTCATTTCAGAAGAACTTGAGTACATCTCTTAGGCATTTGTGTCCCCCCCACCCCCCGCCTTTTTTAAGTTAAAAACAACTCATGCTCTTTTATAGATATATTATCATCCCATTTCAGAAGAATTTGAATACATCTCTTAGGCATTTGATTTTTTTTTCTCTTTTTTTAGTTAAAAACAAGTCACACTTTGTTAATATGATCACATTTCAGAAGAGCTTGAGTACACCTCTTAGGCATTTAATTTTTTTTTTTTTTTTAGTGAAAGACAACTCACACTTTTTAAAATATATATTATCATCCCATTTCAGAAGAGTTTGAACATATCTCTTAAGCATTTGACTTTTTTTTCCTTTTTTTTTGTTAAGAACAACTCATACTCTTTTTTAAAAAAACATTATCATCCCATTCAGAAAAGTTTGCATTCATCTCTTAGGCATTTTTTTTTCCCTTTTTTTTTTTTAGTTAAAAACACTCATACTCTTTTTTTTAAAATATTATCAACCCATTTCAGATTTCAGATAGTTTAAAACAACTCACACTTTAAAAATATATATTATCATCCCATTTCAGAAGAATTTGAATATATCTCTTGTGGCTCAAATACATTCCCTGGTGGCTTAGCTGGTAAAGAATCCACCTGCAATTCGGGAGACCAGGGTTTGATCCCTGGGTTGGGAAGATGCCCTGGTGAAGGGAAAGGCTACACACTCCAGTGTTCTGGCCTAGAGAATTCCATGGACTGTATAGTCCACAGGGTCACAAAGAGTCGGAGACGACGGAGTGATTTTCACTTTCTTAGGCATTTGATTTTTTTTTTTTTTTTTTTTTAGTTAAAACAACTCACACTTTTAAAATACGTAACATCAATCGCATTTCAGAAGCGTTTGAATACGTCTCTTAGGCACTTGAAATTTTTCTTTTTTCCAGGCAGTCCAGCAGTTAAGATCTCGCCTTCCAATGCAAGGAGGACAGGTTTGATCCCTGGTCGGGAAGCTAAGATCCTACAGGCCTTGAGGCCAAAAACCCAAAATGTAAAACAGAAGCAGTGTTGTCATACATTCAATAACATGCACTCAGCTGCTTAGCCGTGTCCGACTCTTTGCAACCCGAGGACCATCGCCCGCCAGGCTCCTTTGTCCGTGGGGTTCTCCAGGCAAGAAGACTGGAGTGGGTTGCCATGCCCTCCTCCAGGGCATCTTCCCAACCCAGGGATCGAACCCACGTCTCCTGCATTGCAGGCAGATTCCTTACTATCTGAGCCCCCAGGGAACTCCAAGGGGCATTGATCAGTGACTAACTGAGAAAGATCACTTTACTATCAACGGATTCTGAAAAACTGACCGGAAAGACGCAGACGCAGACGGTGGAGATGACCGATTTGCACACAGCCCTGTCTTACCAAGAGTGTTCCAGATGTAACATGTCCTCTCTCTCCTTGTATTTCCTGTAAGAAATAAAGAGGTGTATACTTGGGCAGCAGGAACGGAACTATTGATAGTGCATTAAATAATATAATGGCTCAGTGGTAAAAAATTAAATAAACAATCTGCCCGCAACGCAGGACATGTGGGTTCAGTCCCTGGGTTGGGAAGATCCCCTGGAGGAGGAAATGGCAACCCACTCCAGTCTTCTTGCCTGGAGAACCCCACGGACAGAGGAGCCTGGAGGGCTGCAGTCCACGGGGTCACAAAGAGTCAGACACAACTGAGCATGCAGGCAATCGTGTGAGGCCGGTCAGCTTAGGGCACTGAGTATGCTCAAGAGTTTCAACAACAAGAGGGAAAAAGTTGATTCTGCCAGTAGCCTGTGAAAATGACCAAAAACCCATAAAGGAAGGCTCTTCCTGGAAATTTCCCAGCAGTCGAGTAGTTAAGACTGTGTGCTTCCAGCGCAGAGCGCGTGGGTTCAGTTCCTGGTCGGAGAAACTAAGATCCCGCATGCTGACCAGTGTGGCCAAAACAACAACAAATCACACAGGGGGGCTTCCCTGGCTGCTCAGCGGTAAAGAATCTGCCTGCCAATGCAGAAGGCGCTGCTTCCACCCCCGGGTTGGGAAGATCCCTCTTGCAGATGAACAGTGAAGGCTGTGAGCCACAAACACTGAAGTCTGTGAGCCCTAGAGCCTGTGATCTGGGATCCGGCAAAGAAGACACAGCACATCCATAAGTAATAAATCAGTTAATCTGGAAACAAAAAAGAACCAAAGCGATGCGCTTCCCTGCAGAAGAAGCTTTCCATACACTGGACACCGTCTCCAGAATGTAGAACGCGGACTTCCTTAGATGTAGCTTAGGACAGAGGGGGTGATTGCTTCGGAGGCCCCAAAACAGACCACTGTTTCTCCCTTGTGGTGAAAGTTCCCGAGGCGTTCTGCATTCAGGCGTGGCTGCTGGAAGCCTGGTTCGGTCCAGACGGACCTTGAGTCCCACATCAGGAGCAAGGAAGCAAGGTTCTCCCTGCTGGCTCAAGTGGTTAAAAGAACCCACCTGGCAATGTAGGAGATGCAGGTCTGATCCCTGGGTCTGGAAGGTCCCCTGGAGGAGGAAATGGCAACCCTCTGCAGCCTTCTCGCCTGGAGAATCCCACGGACGGAGGAGCCTGGCGGGGCTACAGTCCACGAGGTCGCAAGCGTCAGACCTGACTCAGAGGCTGAACAACAACAGCAAGCAAAGCCGTGTTTCCTCCGAAGGTTCTAGAATCCTCGGACCTCACCCAGGTTGTGGTTTACTGGTCCTGTTTGCACAAACTCGGGACGAAGCGGATGTTCTAGTCCAACGGCAGACTGGAGGCGTGTTCAGTTTGACGAGGTCCCAAATGCCCTCGAGGTAGGTCCTTGGATCAGATGGGGCCAGTGTGCAAACAGCGTGTGTGCTCGCTCAGCCCTGCCCGAGTCTCTGCGACCCCACGGACTGCAGCCCACCAGGCTCCTCTGTCCCTGGGATTCTCCAGGCAAGAATACTGCAGTGGGTGGCCACGCCCTCCTCCAGGGGATCTTCCCCATCCAGGGATCGAACCCCCATCTCCTGTGTCTCTTGCCTTGCAGGCAGGTCGGTTACCACTGAGCCAGCTGGCTAGCCTGTCCAAACAGTGTCCTTGGAGCCAGACTGCAGGAGGTAGGCTGGAGTGGGTATGTCCTGGTTGGAACTCTCTTTCAACTTGACCAGGAAAAAAAACAAAACCAACTGGTTTGGGGTTTCTGGCCTTTTGTGTCTGAGTCCTGATGTGACTTTAAAAAAAAAAAAAAATGTAAGGGCTTTCCCGGTGGCCCAGTGGTAAAGAATCCACCTGCCAGAGAGGGAGACACGGGTTCGATCTCTAGTCCGGAAAGATCCCACGTGGCGCGGTGGGGCAACTAGCTGAGCTGGTGCTCTCGAGGCCACGAGATGCAGCCGCAGAAGCCTGGAGCCCGTGCCCTTTCACCAGACGAGCCCCTGCAGTGAGAAGCCTGCAGACCACAGCTAGAGAGGAGCCCCTGCTCGCTGCCCCGCGAGAAAACGCCCTGAGCAGTGATGAAGACCCAGCAGAGCGCCAAGTCAATCAATAAATAACACTGTCCAAAATTTAAAAAAAAAAAAAAAAAGAATATTAAGACTCCTCCCGACCCGCCGCGCCCCGGTGGCCCAGGAGTTAGGATTCCATGCTGTTAATTCTGGGCCCAATTTCAATCCCTGGTCAGAGACCGAAGATCCTGCGAGCCTTGAGGTGTAAGCGGAAAAAAAAAAAAGAAAGAAAAGGGGAGGGGGAAGAAAGTGGAACATGTGTTTATCAAGAACGTGATGATTAATATTTCGGGCTTTTCTGCCAATGTGGTCTTGTCCCTGCAACTTCTTTCTGTCTTTACACTGGGACGTGGCCCCCGACCATCCAGATGGCTGAGCTTGTCCGTCAATAAAACTGGATTTCCAATGGCAGGCTGAATTTGCGGAAGGGACCACAGCTTTCTGATCCCCAACATGAAGGAGGCAGCATAAAGGAAAACACAAAATGAGGTGAGAAGACATCAGTACGACATGATCTCTAATACATATTTTTTATTTTTAGTTCTGGTGAAACTGAAAGTCGCTCAGTCATGTCTGACTCTTGGCGACGCCGTGGACTATGCATAAGTCCATGGGATTCTCCAGGCCAGAATACTTTAGTGGGTAGCCTTTCCCTTCTCCAGGGGAATCTTCACAAGCCAAGGATCGAACCCAGGTCTCCCGCATTGCAGGCGGATTCTTTACCAGCTGAACCATCAGGGAAGCCCTGATTGCCTTTTAATTGTGGTAAACACACATTGATTAAAAACAGAAAAGATTTGTATGGAAGATCATGTCATATCAATACGAAATTCCTTCCCAGGTGGCACTAGTGGTGAAGAACCCGCCTGCCAATGAAGGAGACCTGAGCTCGATCCCTGGGCCGGGACGATCCCCTGGAGGAGGAAACGGCAGCCCACTCCAGTACTCTGGCCTGGAGAATCTCATGGACCGAGGAGCCTGGCGGACTACAGTCCACGAAGTTGCAAAAGAGTCAGACAGCACTTGGCGACTCAACAGCGATGAACAGACATGGCAGAATTTCCCGTCTCCGTCATTACGTGGACAGCGCACTAGCGGTGAGCACAGTCCTGTCATTGTACAGCCGTCCCCGGGGCCCTCGTTCGGAACTACTTCATCTCCGCAGACCGAGACTCTGTCCCCATGAAACACGCTCCTGCCCACCCCGCTCCCCCAGCCCACGGAGCCCACCCTCATGCTTTCTGTCTCCATGAATCGGATGAGTCTATGCTGCTTATGTCCATGAACCACACAGTATCTGTCCTTTCCTGTCCGGCGTATCTCACATGGAGAAATGTCCTCAAGGTTCACCCACGCTGTAGCCTGTGTCAGAATCCCCCGACGTGGCTAAATGATATTCCGTTGTGTGCATGGACCACATAATCTATATATGCAATACTTTGTCGTTGTTTAGTACCTCAGTCATGACCAACTTCTTTGCGAGCCCGTGGGGGCCATAGCCTGCTAAGCTCCTCTGTCCATGGGATTCTCCAGGCAAGAGTACTGGAGTGGGTTGCCATTTCTTTCTCCAGGGGATCTTCCTGACCCAGGGATAGAACCTGGGTCTCCTGCATTGGCAGGTGGATTCTTTACCGCTGAGCCATCAGCGAAGCCCGTATATCCAGTAATTTTTTTTTTTTTTTTATGAAAAAGGTTACATGGAAACTTACGTTACTATATGTGCCATAGATAGCCAATGGTAATTTGCGGTACGGCCCAGGAAACTCAAACGGGGCATCTGTATCAATCTAGAGGGGCGGGAGATGGGAGGAAGTTTCAAAAAGGAGGGGATATGTGTATACCTGTGGCGGATTCATGTTGAGGTTTGACAGAAAACAGCAAAATTCTGTAAAGCAATTATTCATCAATAAAAAATAAATTTTAAAAAAAGAGAGAAAGAGTCAGGATAGCCCATGGTATGCTACTATCTGTCGCAAACAATAATAGGAAAAGGGAAGTGTTGCATGAGTCGCCCGGTCATGTCCGACTCTTTGCGACCCTGTGGACTGTTAGCCCGCCAGGCTCCTCTGTCCCTGGGATTCTCCAGGCAGGAATACTGGAGTGGGTTGCCACTTCCTACTCCAGGGAAAAGGGAGGAACACGTTTATTTGTTTGTCCAAAAAACCGTCTGGTGACAACAGATGCTTTGTACAGATGAGTGGCAATCGTGTCCCTTGATGTGAGGCTCATTCCTTGGGCTAAGCTTCGACTTCTCTTTCCCTGGATACCCAATAAATGTTGAATGTCACCGAGTGACCAGGTAGCATCATGTGTGGTGAAAATGCCGGTCCCTGGCAGCCTCTTTGTGGCCATGAGGAACCATAAAGACATGAGGGAAGCCAATTTTGGCTCTTGGGTGGGGGGGGGGGGGGTGGTCAGTGACCCTTGATGTAGCATGGCTTTTGCAGTGGCCCTGAGCCTTGCTTATGAGCGGAAGAGAGATTGGCTTGTGCGGCCTGCGTGGTGGGGTGGGCTTCTGAGCTGGGGGCATCATCCTTCTCCCAGCTGAGCTGTCCTGGGGGAACTGGAAGACGTGTAAGGAGGCAACCTTGTAACGTGTAGGTCAATACATTCCGGAGATAATACCAGGGTCGAAGTTACTAAGAAACTAGACCTTAATTGTTCTGAACATACAAAAGGCAATGGAAGCTATGTGAGGCAACAGCACCGTTAGGTCACCCTATGGCTATCGACGCAAGCATATTGCAACACATACGTGTATCAAAATGTCGCTTTGTACAGGGCAGACTCTCACAAAGTTATCTGCTATTTAGATCTCCATTAAAAAGAAAAAAAAAAAAAAGGATACAGAAAAAGAGAAAGAAAGCTCTTCAGTGAAGTAGTACCTATAATTTAGCCTTTGATGCTCTTCCAGGGAAGAAGGAATTGCAAACCCTTGGGTTTCTGGCCACCCTCCAGACCGCCCGGCAGCATGCCTCGCTTCTCCACTACGCTCCGGGCTCGGTTCCCAAACCCACTTCAGTTTTGAATCTCAGCGCCCAGTCCCCCACTCTCTGAAATCTCTTAGCATCTGAGAGGTCGACTCTGCAGAGCATTCCTCTGTTTTCGACCCGGGTGGGCTGTAGCCCACCAGGCTCCTCTGACTGTGGAATTTTCCAGGCAACGACATTGGAGTGGGTTGCCGTGCCCTCCTCCTCCAGGAGATCTTCCCCACGCAGGGATGAACCCAGTTCTGTCAGAGTCTTTACCATCTGAGCCACCAGGGAAGCCCTCTCTTTTGCTATTTAATTCTACAGTCCTGCCAGAAACCCCGCTCCGAGGCAACATCTGACATGGATATCTTTTCTTTTCTTTTTTTTTAAACAAAACTTGCCTGCCAAGTACAGCCAGACTCCGGGGGGGCGCCAGGCAGCCACGTGTGGGCTGAGGGTCACCAGCCGGGCTGCTTGGAGAACAAATCAAGAAAAGCGGGTTACCTGCAGGGCAGTCTCCGGCCCGGGAAGCCGAGGTCAGCGGGCCGCGTGCAGGAGATGTGATCTCAGGCTCTGACCCCAGGAGGTCCGTGCAGTCCACGCATGTGCGGCTGATTCAGACTCCGGAGTAGCAGCGGTCCTGCCTGCCCCAAGTTAGGTTGTGCGCGGACTCAGCAAGCCTTGCAATCTGCAAAATAGCACAGAAGAACTTCTGTAGGGAGGGCCTGTCGTCCGTCCTTTTTTTTTTTGGCCTGTCGACAGAAGATCTTCTGTGCTCCTTGAGAGATGGTAATGTTTGCCAAGGGATCTCAGACAGCCGGAAACAGGGAGCCTTTTCATTCACAAATAGGGCTCCGGCGCATGGCTCAAGTCACACGGGGCGTTTGCTGGCCCCTGTCCCAAAGCAGGGAGGTGGTTGCCTTGAAAATGCCCCCTTGCACAAGTCCTGAAATGTCGCGTGCTTTCCCCCTTGTCTCGTGTCCGCTCCCAAAATGGAAAGACAGAGGACGGCTCTGAGGAGGTTTCGACTCCTTCTGTGTGTGCCAACGACGCTTGATCACCGGAAACTGAAAGGTTGTTGCAGAGCCCTGAAGACGCCGGGATGCTGGGCCTCCGGACGGGAGGATTTCAATTCCGGGAGCAGCGATGAGGCTGGATCGCTCAGAACATTTGTGTAGCAAAGGTTTATTCAAATATAGGAGAGACAGACAAAGCTTCCGACACAGACATCAGAAAGGGGCAGAAGGAGTGCCCCCCACCCCTTGCTGGTTTTCAGCAAGCCGTTTTCTGTCTCTTAGAAAGGTATTAACCAGATAAGAGGGACACCTCAAAGCTGAAGGAGTTTCACCAAACCCCTCTCCCACAACATGCCCTTTTGAGATAGCTTAGCACGAGATGTGTCATCCCCCAGCCGCAAAACAATTGATACGAATGCTGGTTTGTTGAGCTATTATCAGCCCAAGGTTTGAGAAAAGAAAAGAAAAAATGAAAAAGTTAGTCTTAGGTGGAACCGTTTTGAAGAAGTTGCAAATTCCAAAGCAAATGCGTCGTTTCATCCGCGTAGCTTAAAACAAACATTTCCATAAGAAAAATGCATTGGTTAGCTCAAGGTTTGAGAAAAGTTAAGTTCAGGGGGAACCGGGTGTCGTCATGGCAGCAGAGAATTTTAAGAGAAACCTCCTTTTAATTTTGTATGAAGTGAAGTGAAGTTGCTCAGTCGTGTCTGACTCTTTGCGACCCCATGGACTGTAGCCCACCAGGCTCCTCCATCTGCGGGATTTTCGAGGCAAGAATGCTGGAGTGGGTTGCCATTTCCTTCTTCTTAATTTCGTATAGAGAAGGGGAAAAAAATCTGACACTTGGACTTTGTCTCCTTCTGCTTAAGGGAGAGATAAAAAATGTCTGACACTTGCAGCCTCTTTCCCCCGTTTGGAGACCCCTGGCCCGTTACCCTCTCAATAGCGTGACCATCTGTGTGAACTCTTTTTCAGCGTCATGCCTTTTTTTTTTTCTTTTCTGTTGGCTAGGGGAAACATTTTTCCATATGGTGGCAGAACATATATTTCTTTTTTTTTAAATCATTTTTTATTGAAGTAAAGTTGATTTACCATGCTGGACTAATCTCTGCTGTATAGCAAAGTGAATCAGTTATTTTGTTCAGTCGCTCAGTCGTGTCCGACTCTTTGCGACCCCATGGACCGCAGCACGCCAGGCCTCCCTGTCCATCACCATCTCCTAAAACTTGCTCACACTCATGTCCGTCGCATCGGTGATGCCATCCAACCATCTCATCCTCTGTCGTCCCCTTCTCCTCCTGCCCTCAATCTTTCCCAGCATCAGGGTCTTTTCCACTGAGTTGGCTCTTCGAATCAGGTGGCCAAAGGATCGGAGCTTCAGCTTTTAGCAACGGTCCCTCCGATAATGTGACTGTTGTGTGTGTGTGCTAAGATGCTTCAGTCATCTCCGACTCTTTGCGAGCCCATGGACTGCAGCCCACCAGGCTCCTCTGTCCATGGGATTCTCCAGGCTAGAAGACTGGACTGGGTTGCCATTTCCTCCTCCAGGGGATCTTCCCAACCCAGGGATCAAACCCTCCTCTCTTATGTCTCCTGCATTGGCAGGCAGGTTCTTTACCACAAATGCCACCTGGGAAGCCCAGTGTGACTATTATCACACCCCGGAACTGGTAAAAACTGGGAAGGTTGGGGATTGAAATTCCTTAGAGCTGGTTGGTCCGCTTTGGATGCAGGTTTCTGGAACAAAAAAAAAAAAAAAAAAACCACAATCTGGAAAAGGTGTGGTTATGACAAGAGTGGACGTGCCCTGAGTTGCTCATTGAAACCCCTAGATCAGCCCTTTTCCTGATCTTTCCGGAAGGTGCCGGCAGAGAGTGTAGGCAGAAATAGATGGTGACTGCCACCTGGCTGCCAAGCGCAGTAAAATCCATGTTTAAACTCAGATTTAAATGTTTAATTTAAACATGTTTAAACTGCAGGATGCTGCAAGTGAAGTCTGTTCTGATGGGGGCTGTCTTCTCACTCTGCTGATTGTGGACATAGCAGTTTTTAATTCTGATGAGGTAAAACTTACCTGTTTTCCCTTTCTTCTGCTGCTTGCACTTTCAATGTCATAGATAGTTCAGTTCAGTTGCTCAGTTGCGTCCGACTCTTTGTGACCCCATGGACAGCAGCACGCCAGGCCTCCCTGTCCATCACCAACTCCCGGAGTCTACTCAAATTCAGGTCCATTGAGTCGGAGATGCCATCCAACCATCTCATCCTCTGTCATCCCCTTCTCCTCCTGCCTTCAATGTTTCCCAGCATCAGGGTCTTTTCCAACAAGTCGATTCTTCGCGTCAGGTGGCCAACGGATTGGAAGTTTGGCTTCAGCCTCAGTCCTTCCAATGAATATTCAGGACTGGTGTCATAGCTAAGGAATCACCGAATCCAAAGTCATGAAGATTTAACCCTCCGTTTTCTTGTAAGAGTTTTGTATATTGAAGGCCACTGTTTAAGGTCTTTGATCCATTTGTAGTTAATTTAGAGATCTATCCATATAGTGGAATATGTGATGTGGTCTTTAGTCGCTCAGTCGTGTCCAACTCTTTGTGACCCCATGGACTGTAGGCCCCCAGGCTCCTCCATCCATGGGGATTCTCCAGGCAAGAATACTGGAGTGGGTTGCCATGCCCTTCTCCAGGGGATCTTCCCTACCCAGGGATCAAACCCAAGTCTCTTGCATTGGCAGGCAGAATCTTTACCAGCTGAGCCACCAGGAAAGCCCAAGAATACTGGAGTGGGTTGCCATTTCGTTCTCCAGGGGATCTTCCCGACCCAGGGATCAAACCCAAGTCTCTTGCATTGGCAGGCAGAATCTTTACCAGCTGAGCCACCAGGAAAGCCCAAGAATACTGGAGTGGGTTGCCATTTCGTTCTCCAGGGGATCTTCCCGACCCAGGGATCAAACCCAAGTCTCTTGCATTGGCAGGCAGATTCTTTACCACTGAGCCCCCTGGGAGGTTTTTTGTTATGTATATTTTTCAATAAAAAATGAAAAAAAATAAGCTGAGGATAAAAAATATGTATTTTAGAGCAGATAAAAATAGAGTTTTTCACTAACACTTCACTTCACTCAGTCATGTCCCACTCCTTGCAACCCCATGAATCGCAGCACGCCAGGCCTCCCTGTCCATCACCAACTCCTGGAGTTTACTCAAACCCATGCCCATCGAGTCGGTGATGCCATCCAGCCATCTCATCCTCTGTCGTCCCCTTCTCCTCCTGCCCTCAATCTTTCCCAGCATCAGGGTCTTTTCCAATGAGTCAACTCTTCACATGAGGTGGCCAAAGTACTGGAGTTTCAGCTTCAGCATCAGCCCTTCCAACGAACACCCAGGACTGATCTCCTTCAGGATGGACTGGTTGGATCTCCTTGCAGTCCAAGGGACTCTCAAGAGTCTTCTCCAACACCACAGTTCAAAAGCATCCATTCTTCAGCGCTCAGCTTTCTTCACAATCCAACTCTCACATCCATACATGACCACTGGGAAAACCATAGCCTTGACTAGATGGACCTTTGTTGGCAAAGTAACGTCTCTGCTTTTTAATATGCTGTCCAAGTTGGTCATAACTTTCCTTCCAAGGAGAGAGCGTCTTTTAATTTCATGGCTGCAGTCACCATCTGCAGTGATTTTGTAACCTGCCCCAAATTCCATTTCCAGTACATTGTTTGATGCACAGCAGTGCTTAACTTGAGCTTGTCCACTGAACCTCCCTGGAGAGAACAGATGTTGAATCTGAGCGCTTCGTTTTATAAACATAGGGCTTCCCTGGTGGCTCAGATGGTAAAGAATCTGCCTGCAATGCAGGAGACCTGGGTTCAATCCCTGAGTCAGGAAGATCCCCTGAAGAAGGAAATGGCAACCCTCTCCAGTATTCTTGCCTGGAAAATCCCGTGGACAGAAGAGCCTGGCAGGCTACAGTCCCTGGGGGTCGGAAAGAGTCGGACACAGCTGAATGACTAACGCTTTCAGTTTTACTTTTTAGAATAAATCACGTCAGGACATCTTTCCCAGTGTGAGTGAGTGTGTGAGTGTGAAAGTCGCTCAGTCGTGTCCAACTCTTTGCGATCCCATGGACTGTCCATGGGAGTCTCCAGGCCAGAATACTGGAGTGGGTAGCCTTTCCCTTCTCCAGGGGATCTTCCCCAACCCAGGGGTTGAACCCAGGTCTCCCACATTGCAGGTGGATTCTTTACCAGCTGAGCCACCAGCGAAGCCCATCTTTCCCAGGAAGGGATTCAAACCTAATCTTCATCACCAGACACACCTTTCCTCCCCAGCAGTTGAAAAACAAACATCAATATTAAAATAAAAGGAGCCTCTACCTGACAGGCAAAGATACAGAAGACTGAAGGCTGTATTTACAATAAGTAGGGCATGGAAGCAACCTAAATGGCCATCGAAAAGTGAAAGGATAAAGAAGCCGTGTTACATATACACAGTGGAATATTACTCAGATGTGAACAGGGACACATTTGAGTCAGCCCTAACGAGATGGATGAACTCAGAACCTATTATACAGAGTGAAGTAAGTCAGAAAGAGAAAAACAATTATCATAAACTAATGCATATATATGGCATATATATATTTATATATGTGAATCTATATGTAAAGATGGTACTGATGAATCTTAGTTGCAGGGTAGCAATGGAGATGTAGACATGGAGAGCAGACTTAGGGACAGTGTGGATGGGGGGAAGGAGAGGGCAGGAGATACGGAGAGAGTAACGTGGAAGCGTACATGACTATATGTAACATAGACAGCCAATGGAAATTTGCTCTATGACTGAGGGAACTCACGGCGGGGCTCTGGGACTACCTACAGGGGTGGGATGGGGAGGGAGGTGGGGGGGAGTTTCAGGTGGGAGGGGACATGGGTAAACCTATGGCTGATTCATGGGGATGTCTGGTAGAGACCAATGCAACTGCAAAGCAGTTATCCTTCAATTAAAAATAAATAAATTTTTTTAGAAAATAACAGAAGAGTGAAGGAACAGACCCTGTATGAGAAACTGGGCGATTCAGCGCGTTGAGACTTTCGAAGCATTCTCACAACGAGCATCTCTTCTTTCCCTGACTCCTGGCTTCTCACCAACATGAGTTCAGTTCAGTCGCTCAGCCGTGTCCGACTCTTTGCGACCCCATGGACCACAGCACGCCAGGCCTCCCTGTCCCATCACCAACTCCCGGAGTTTACTCAAACTCATGTCCCGTCGAGTCGGTGATGCCATCCGACCATCTCATCCTCTGTCTCACCACCATAAGAAGACTTTAAGAAAGGGTGGAGATGCCCAGGGATAAGTGCAGTGGTAGCATTTCTAGAGGAATGTATGGGTGAATCTAGCAGAAAGGGTGTCTGGGTGCTGTGAAACCGCCACATATGTATGCAGCCCATGGCACTCAGCGTCCATAGAGCCGTGAAAGGTCCCTAAGATGCTTGGAGACCGGAAGAGGCTGAAACGCTCCATATTACACGTGTGCCCTCTCTTCCCTGCTTTGAAAGTCTGGCTGGAGTCCTTGCTTAAGTTTCATTAAAAAAAAAAAAAATTCAACGTTCTGAATTCCCCTTTCTTATCTGTGTACGTTTGGTACCATGCAAAGGGCTTCCCTGGTGGCTCAGTGGGAAAGAATCTGCCTGCCAATGCAAGAGACTTGGGTTTGATCCCTGGGTCGGGAAGATCCCCTGGAGAACGAAATGGCAACCCACTCCAGTATTCTTGGGCTTTCCTGGTGGCTCAGCTGGTAAAGATTCTGCCTGCCAATGCAAGAGACTTGGGTTTGATCCCTGGGTAGGGAAGATCCCCTGGAGAAGGGCATGGCGACCCACTCCAGTATTCTTGCCTGGAGAATCCCTATGGACAGGGGACCCCGGCGGGCTACAGTCCATGGGGTCGCAGCAAAGAGTGGGGCATAACTGAGAGAGTAAACAGCAGTACCACTTGAAAGTCAACCATGCCTGATATCCTTCCGTAAATAACTATGTTCGCAGCAGTCTCAACAGGTCATGTTTAGATATAAAAATAATTGGCGCATTTGAGCAAAGCCCGGCCTGGGCACTTAATACCTGTTTAATTATAATCATGAGGACGGGAGCTCCGGGCCGAGCGAGGAATTTGGACTTGCAGGAGCGGCGTTCACAAACGCGAGGAGCCTGGGGGAAGAACTCGCCGCAAGTGAGTGAAACAGTTTAACTTGACAATAATTCAGCTTGGGGGTGCTCATATTGTTATCTGGTCAAGGGAGAGACGGGGGAAACTTGAGTGTGAGTTTCATCAAATTCTCTGTTTCTCTCTCTCTCTCCAATTCTGTCTCTTCATCTGTCAGTCTCTGTCTTTCTCTCTCTCTCCATCTCACTGTGCCCTTCACATTTTCTGCAATGTTAAATGTGTGTAGATACGGGATCATCAATATATATTACTTTCTCTGGCTTCTTTCACCCAGCATAGTTATCTTTCAGTCCATAAATACTGTTATCTCTATGAATGGTTTGCTCCTTAAAAAAAAAATTGATAATCTTTTGAGTACTATGTATTCTAAGGATTTCTGGCCTCACCAGAGTTGATTGAGTCATTTGCCTGTGGGTGGACACGGGGTATCCAATCCTATTTTTCTGTAGTGGAGTTTATGTGTTTAGTAACTTTTTCAGGGGTGCTCTTGATGAAGGAGGTGACTTTGGCCACCTCTTTAAAGACTGCTGGAAGATAACGATGGTTTTATAAGACTGTATTTGTGTGTGATGTGTCAGGCTGCTTGAGGCTTCCTCGGTGGCTCAGACGGTAAAGAATCTGCCTGCGGGAGACCTGGGTTCGATCCCTGGGTCGGGAAGATCCCTTGGAGAAGGGAATGGCAACCCACTCCAGTATTCTTGCCTGGAGAATCCCAGGGACAGAGGAGCCTGGCGGGCTGCAGTCCACGGGGTCACACAGAGTCAGACACGACTGAGAGACTGACCCTTTCAGTTCGTCAGCTTCATGCATTTATAGATCTGAAGTCCAGTTGCCTCTTGCCCATGTACTTACCTTTAATAACATTCTACGTTAAAATCTGAAAAAAAAATACCAGGCTATGGGGGTGGGGTGGGGTGAGGAATACAGGCTTAGTTGGAGCAGCTTCTTGGTAGACAGGATCTTCTTGATGTTTCTTAAAATCTGGAGTTGATAAGCCCAGTATTTTGAGGCAATGGGCGTTCCCTTAAATCATGAAGACAACTTCCCTTCCTGTCTATTTAACAGATAGATTTTGTTCCTTGCCTGTTAGGAAGGACTTTGCAGGGGTGCATATGACCACCCATCGTAATTCTTTTTTTTTTTTTTTAATTACTTATTTATTTTCGGATACACTGGGTCTTTGAAGCTGCTCAGTTCAGTTCAGTCACTCAGTCGCGTCTGATTCTTTGCAGTCCCATGGACTGCAGCACGCCAGGCCTCCCTGTCCATCACCAACTCCCAGAGCTTACTCAAACTCATGTCCATCATGTGGGTGATGCCACCCAACCACCTCATCCTCTGTCGCCCCCTTCTCCTCCCGCCTTCAATCTTTCCCAGCATCAGGGTCTTTTCCAATGAAGTCAGCCGTTCGCATCAGGTGGCCAAAGGATTGGAGCTTCAGCTTCAACATCAGTCCTTCCAATGAACATTCAGGACTGATTTCCTTTAGGATGGACTGGTTGGATCTCCTTGCAGTCCAAGGGACTCTCAAGAGTCTTCTCCAACACCACCGTTCGAAGGCATCCATTCTTCGGAGATCCTTACTGGAGGTCAAAGATGACAAGATGGCCCTTGGAGTTGGACACACACACACACACACACACACACACAGATTTGACTCAGACACCTCACACTGCACGCTGGTCTTCAATTTACCAGGCTCGTGAAAAGTCTTTTAAACCCTGTGATCCCCAGGTCCCTCTCCCATAAAACAGAGTAGCTATCATTAGCCCCTCGAGGCGAGCCAGGTAAGGTATTTTGAGGACCCAGTGGGAAGCCGTGTGTAGCAATGCCTTGGGGTTGAGAAAACCCTATAAACTGTTTGGCGGAGTCATTAATCTTTACTACCTGTCATTTGGTCTGTGGGGTGGGTGCTCAGCTGACGGAAGAACCTCGTTGACGTGGGGAATTTAAAGCATCCCAAGGCAAGGGGATACCAGGCTGTATCACTCTTGGGACTCTCATAAAACGGTCCTAATTACGGCTGCTGCAGACACACTTCTGGGGGGAATGGACCTGGCCACCGTAACCCCCAGGTCTACACTGTTGCTCCTTGCGCTTTTCAAGGCGAGAGGCATGTGTGGTCCACCATGCTCAACCATCTTCCATCCTTCCTAGAAGACCACACAGTAGGTCTCAGACAAAGACTTCCTGGACGGCTGCCTGCTCGTGGGTGAGCTTTATTTTAGAGGCTCCAGATTGAAGGGTTTTGTTGCTGGTGTTACTTGAGAAAGTTCTTTTATTAACGTTTTTGTCTAGGAACCAGAGGGTGTCTCTCTCATCGTTTTATTGTGTGACATTCAGAAGGTGACTGAGCCTCGAAGGAAGTCGTTACTACTGACAGGTGAAGATTATTTAGAATGGAACTGAATATTTAAGTTAGAGGGCTTCCCTGCTGTGGTGCTGGAAAAGACTCTTGAGAGTCCCTTGGACTGCAGGGAGATCCAACCAGTCCATCCTAAAGGAGGTCAGTCCTTAATGTTCATTGGAAAGATGGATGCTGAAGCTCCAATCCTCTGGCCACCTGATGCGAAGAACTGACTCATTTGAAAAGACCCTGATGCTGGGAAAGATTGAAGGCGGGAGGAGAAGGGGACGGCAGAGGATGAGATGGTTGGGTGGCATCACCGACTCGATGGACATGAGTTTGGGCAACTCCAGGAGTTGGTGATGGACAGGGAGGCCTGGCGTGCTGTGGCCCATGGGGTCGCGAAGAGTCGGACACGACTGAGGGACTGAACTGATCTGAACTGGTAGCTCGGATGGTAAAGAATCTGCCTGCAATGAGGGAGACCCGGGTTCAATTGTTGGGTCGGGAAGATCCCCTGGAGAAGGACATGGCCACCCACTCTAGGATTCCTGCCTGGAGAATCCCATGGACAGAGACTGCTGGTGGCCTACAGTCATTGGGGTCACAAAGAGCCGGATACGACAGAGCGACTGAGCACACATATTTAAATTAGACCTGAATCTTTGTGCCCACATCCTCCCCCTTGCCATGAAACCTATAATTCAGAGTTGCAAATGAAAACCAGAAAGAAGCTAGACTACTTAAAAAAAAAAAAAAAAACTCATCTGCCCTCTTCAGGAAACTGCATAGACAATAGAATATTCTCTAATGAAAGTATATCTTTACTTCATCGTTAGTTATTCGAAAAATAAAAAAGATGTAGGGCTTAGAATGTTTAAAAAAAAAAATCAGTCACAGGAAAAATAAAATTCCTGGGTTAGATATCTAAGGGGAAGCAACGGCTTCTTCCAACAACCCAGGAGAGTGTGAACTGATTTAACATAGCTTTTCGTTCTCAAAGGTCTCATGACACTAGACGACAATTAATACAATCCTTAAAAATGCACATCAGACATTTTATTATAGTCCTTCATCTTGATTGCTCAGTCCCCTCAGAATGAAGGGTTTTTGTTATCGGACCTACGTAAAGGGTGGGAACTATGCCATCGGAATGACCCGCAAATGGAGGGATCGTGCATGATGTTGCCATGTTCTGTCTGTACCAACATCACCTGTGTGCAATTCAGTATAAAGAAGTCAGTGGTTGTTTTTTTTTTCCATCACCAAGTCGTGTGAGACTCTCTGAGATGCCAAGGACTGCAGCACGCCAGGCCTCCGTGTCCATCACCAACCCCCAGAGTTTGCTCAAACTCATGTCCGTCTAGTCAGTGATGCCATCCAACCATCTCACCCTCTGTCGTCCCCTTCTCCTCCCGCCTTCCATCTTTCCCAGCATCAGGGTCTTTTCATTGGGTCACTGTAAAAAAAAAAAAAAAAAAAAAGGCTCCTTTCCACTCTGGACCATAACCACCTAGTTATAAGAAAAACAACTGCTTTGCAGAAGTTCATCGCTTATTTGTTTCTTTTCTAGGTAACAGTAAGAAGCCATGAAACAGCTGTTCTGTGGCTGGTAAGTAGGAAAACTTATAAACCTTCGCTATTCTCTGTCTCTAGAGAGAAGGGTGCTTTGTCCGAGTCTTCCTCAATCCTGCGGATGTTTCGTCTGCTTATACATGATAAGCGCAATGGGGAGCGTGGTGGGTGCTACAGGGGTTGGTGGAGTCAAACAGAAGGGTTTTCTAAGGGGTTTCCCTGGTGGCTCAGTCAGTAAAATATCCACCTGCTAATGCAAGAGATGTGAGCCTGATCCCTGGAGAAGGAAATGGCAACCCACTCCAGCATTAAAGTGAAGTCCCTCAGTCGTGTCCGACTCTCTGCGACTCCGTGGACTGTAGCCCACCAGACTCCTCTGTCCATGGGGATTCTCCAGGGCAGAATACTGGAGTGGGTTGCCATTTCCTTCTCCAGGGGATCTTCCCCACCCAGGGATTGAACCCGGGTCTCCCGCATTGCAGGCAGATGCTTTACTGTCTGAGGGCAGCCCCAGTCTTCTTGCCTGAGAAATCCCATGGACAGAGGAGCCTGGATCGGCTGCAGTCAGTGGGGTTGCAAAGAGTTGGCCACGACTGAGCAGCTGAACACATGGGTGATTCCACAGTCCAGAATTTAGTAGCATGTATGGATGTGTTAGATTTCGTTTTTCAAACGTCAAAAGAATTCCTAGCACTTCTTATTATCTTTGGCAACTGAGCTCCCCCACCTGATTTGTTTTGCAGACATATTTTTCTGATGAAGGAAAAGGAAGAATTACGTTCTGTGCACACATGTAGTTCACCCTGAAAGACCAGTTTTTCATCATTTCTTCCTGGGCTCAGAGCCAAGAAGTTAGTACAGTCTCTGCTTTCCCATCTGTGTGGCTGAGAGCAAAATAATGAAGTTATAAAGTGTATTAAAACATACAGCTGAGCGTTAAAGAAAATCAAGCCTGATTAGCTGGCTATTTAACCTCTGATTTTCCATTTTGTTTATGCTAAGAAATTAAATTGTTAGGCATTTTTTTTAACCTCTCTTTTTATTTCAAGGGCCTCCTGTCACTAAAGCAGTTGAAAAATTATGAGGAATTTAATGTCACAGCGCATTTAAAAGTAATTTGTAAGCTGTAAGACCTTAGGGCTTCCCAGGTGGCGCTTGTGGTAAAGAATCTGCCTGCCAGTGCAGAAGATCCATGAGACTCGGGTTTGATCCCTGGGTGGGAAAGGTCCCCTGGAGGAGGAAATGGCAAGCCACTCCAGTGTTCTTGCCTGGAGAATCCCATGGACAGAGGAATCTGGTGGGCTACAGTCCACGGGGTCGCAGAGTCGGACCCGACTGAGTGCACACACAGGGACAGATCTGATTAACATAAATCATGATGTACAATGTTTTTGTGTGGTTTCTGAGCAAGCCAGCTCCAGGGACTCGGTGGAAATACCATTATTTCCTATTTATTTAGCTTTTGACCACACTTGCAGCTTGCAGGATCTCAGTTCCCCAACCAGCGGTTAAACCCAGGCCATGGCAGGGAAAGCCTGGAATCTTAACCAGTAAGCCAGCAGGTAACGCCCTATGAATTCCTAGTTTGCATGGGTGCTCAGTCGTGCCGACTCCGCGACCCCATGCAGTGTAGCCCCACTCCCACCCCGTCCCGGGCTCCTCTGTCCATGGGATTCTTCCATTCCAGTGGATTGCCATTCCCTTCTCTGGGGGATCTTTTTGACATAGGGACTGAACCCGGGTCTTCTGTGTTAGAGGCAGATTCTTTACCATCTGAGACCCACCAGGGAAGCCAGTCAGAACGCTGGAGTGGGTTTGCATTTCCTCCTCCCGGGGGATCTTCCCGACCCAGGGATCGAACCCACATCTCCAGCGTCTCCTACATTACGGGTGGATTTCTCTACCACTGAGCCACTGGGGAAGCCTCACTTCCTGTTTTAAGTTGCCTACAAAGCAAAATGGAACTGATGGTTTCTGGGTGGTTTGGAGGCTAATTACTTTACAATATTGTAGTGGTTTTTGCCATACATGGAGATGAATCAGCCATGGGTGGACATGTGTTCCCCATCCTCAACCCCCCTCCCACCACCCTCCCCATCAGTTGCTTCTGTTTGAGTTTTTTCCTTTTTTCTTTTCCACGCCTTCCAGGCGCTGCTGGCTGTCAGCGTCCCTGTGGTGCTTCTTTGGGAGCCTTCAGGGAACATTCATCACCAGGAACTCGAGACCCAACATTGTCCTGTTCATGGCGGACGACCTTGGGGTGGGAGATTTATGCTGCTACGGTAACAACTCAGTGAGGTAGAGAAACCGTCAATAAATCAATAAACAAAAGGAACAGAAAAGGCAAAAAAAAAAATAAAGGGGGAAATTCCCTGTGGATGGTAGTGGCCTGCCAGCCATGTCTCTTGTCTTGGGGGAGAATGACTTTTAGGGAGCAGTTTTCAAACACAACAGCAGAAGGCTTTGCCTTAGGAAAGCTGCAAGCCATCAGGAGAGCGTTTGGCTTCATTGGCAGCTTTGTGTGGGGGCTTCCCGGGTGGGCGCTAGTGGTAAAGAACCCACCTGCCCATGCAGGAGACCCGGGTTCGATCCCTGGGTCGGGAAGATGCCCCTGGAGGAAGACATGGCAACCCACTCCAGTATTCTTGCCTGGAGAATCCCACGGACAGGGAGCCTGGCGGGGCTACAGTCCACAGGGTCCCCGAGAGTCAGACACGACTGAGCCGCTAACGCACTTTCGCTTTTGACCTGATTGTATCTGACGATGCTCTGTGATGGACTGTCATCATCTTGCCTGGAGACGCGTGGCTTGGCCCTCTGGTTCCCATCTGTGTCTATCCAAGGATGGAGTAGATTGCTGGATTGATGTGTAAAAAAAGGACGTCTTTCAGGTGGACTGGAAACAGTCATGTTGACTTCCCAGACAGGATGCCTTATGAATCTTGCTCGCTTTGGGCGGGGGGAGGGGGGGAGGGAATCACAAACTCACCTGCCGACTTCTCCGTCTGTCTGCAGCACGCCGAACATCGACCGGCTGGCCAGCGAGGGCGTGAGGCTCACCCATCACTTGGCGGCCGCCTCTATGTGTACCCCGAGCAGGGCCGCCTTCCTGACCGGCCGCTACCCTGTCAGATCAGGTGGGGCACGGGAAACGGACAGCTGCAGGTCTTTCTTTAAAAAAAATGGTCTTTATTTGTTTAGCGTTTGATTGCTCCAAGTCTTAGTGGCAGCAAGCGGGATCTTGCATCTTCCCTGCGGCATGCGGGGTCTTTTCATTGCGACATGTGAACTGTTCTGTCCCGTGGGATCCAGTTCCCTGACCAAGGGTCGAACCTGTGACCCTCCCCCTGCCCCCCGCACGGGGGAAACATGGAGTCTTAGCCACTGGACCGCCAGGGAGGTCTCCTGCAACTCCTCATGCAAACTCTCCAAAGGTCACTTGGAAATGTTAAAAATCTAAATTCACATGGGAGTTGTGTTGCTATAGCTGGACATGTGAAAGAGGTGTGTGTCTTGCCCAGGGGCCACCAAGCCTGCTTACCTGTGTGCATATGGTGACATGGTTTGATCCCCTGGTGTGCAACTCCCAGGCTACCTTGAACGTGCCCTTTTCCAGAAACTCGTAGTAAGACCCCCAGGAGGCTCCTTGTCTCTGAAAGCTAGCAGAGATTTTTTTTTTTTTTAAAGAAAAGTGGGTTTTCATAGTTTTCAGGAGAGGAGATGTGTCCAGTCGCTGGGGACGAGATAGGAACATCAGAAGGACCAGTTGAGAAGAAAGTCTGGCAGAGAAAATGGAAAGGAAATGATGGATTCCTTTTGCTGAGTTCTCAGTCTTCCCTGCCTCACATCCCTCCCCTCCCTCCCCCATCACAGTTTCAACATGTAGACTTAAGCAAGTTGAGGGTCATGATCCCAACTTAAATATTTTTTTTTGCATCATTAGTTTGGAATTGGGGGGCTTCCCCGGTGGCTCAGTGGGTAAAGAATCTGCCCGGCAGCGTAGGAGACACAGGAGATGCGAGTTCGATCCCTGGGTGGGGAAGATTCCCCTGGAGGAGGGCATGGCCACCCACTCCCAGGATTCTTGCCTGGAGAATCCCAGGGGCAGAGGAGCCTGGTGGGCCTCAGTCCGTCGGGTCGCCATGATGAGACTGCGGTCCTCACCTGCTGTCCGCCTTCTGTGAACGTAGGAATGGCGTCCTCCTCCAACCTGAATCGTGACGTGGTCTGGCTCGGAGGGTCGGGCGGGCTGCCTCCCAACGAGACGACGTTCGCCAAGCTGCTGCAGCATCGAGGTTACCACACGGGACTCATAGGTATGGGCCTTGACCGTTGAAACGTGCTTGTTCGGGTTCCCTTTCCCAGTGGTCATCCCTCTCAGGGAGGTTGGCTGAGTACACGGTAGTTGACGTCTCTTTGACATGATACACGGTGGGAAAGGAATTTAAGACACAATTTTAAGGGCCTTTGGTATTGAGAACCAAGTGTGCCAAGGATCTCAAGAAGGCAAAGTAAGTATGCTGATCGTTCGTTGCTCCTGAAACGGAATAGTTTATAGAAAGGGTGCTACTCCTGTGATAACACGGGTAGCACTGTTTAAGGGTGTCCCCTTGAACTTGAGAACGGAAGGCTGGAGTGGTGATCCAAATTCAGGCAATACTTGGTCTGTTGACTTAGGTCGCCTGACATTCTATACCCTCATGGGGGCTGTGTGATGAGTGAGACAGCATTCCCCCCAAGGAACTTCATCCTGAAGAATTCTGGTCTGATGAGTGATTCCTCTAAGATGAGACTCTGTGAGCCAAGAATTAGGAGAGAGGCTACTTGCTTCGGGGTGTGTGTGTGTGTGTGTGTGTGTGTGTGTGTGTGTGTGTGTGTGAGTTGCTCAGTCGTGTCCGACTCTTTGCGACCCCGTGGACTGTAGCCCGCCAGGCTCCTCTGTCCATGGGATTCTCCAGGCAAGAACTGGAGCGGGTTGCCATTTCCTCTTCCAGGGGATTTTTCCGACCCAGGGATCAAACCCAGGTGTCCTGCCTTGCAGGTGGATTCTTTACCGTCTGAGCCCCCAACGAAGCCTGCTAGCTTGGTATAGCCACTGCTTTTAGGATTCTCAGCGTGAAGTGTAAGACTGTTAAGTCATCAGAGATATTCTTTTAAAAAAAAGGAATGACTTTGCATCCTCCATAAATGACCAAGAGGTAGTTCATTCCTGTGAAATTCTTGGTAGCATCCCGTAAATGGAGTTTTCTAAAGCATCTTTCAGGAACACTCTCGGGCACCTCCAAATCTGGGTTCAAATTCACGTCTGCCGTAACCAAGTAATGAATGAGATGTCAGGCTGATTAATAAATCTAGATGATGAATCTTCTCCCTGGTAGTAAAAGCTTCCCTGATGACTCCGGGGTAAAGAATCTTCCTGCCAATGCAGGAGACTAGGGGCTCGATCCCTCGGTTCGGGAAGATCCCCTGGACGGGGCAACCGCAACCCGCTCCAGGATTCTTCCCTGGAGAATCCTCATGGACAGAGGAGCCTGGCGGGGCTACAGTCCACGGGGGTCGCAACGAGTCGGACACAGCAGACCACAGTGGCACGGAACACAAGAAGATGCTCCCTCCACCGTAACTTCCTTTTTTTAAATTAAATTATTTCTTTTAATTATTTAATTACAATATTACGGGGGTTCTTCCCATATGTTGGGATGAATCCGCCCTGGGCGTCCACGTGTCCGCCGGAACTTTATGCTGAGGGCGACGCCCCTCCTAGAAAGGGATGGATGCCGCTGTTGCCATGGCAACGTCTCCGCGTCTCCTCCACCTCCCAGGGAAGTGGCACCAGGGTCTCAGCTGTGCATCCCGCGACGACCACTGCTACCACCCGCTCAACCATGGCTTCGACTACTTCTACGGGATGCCGTTCGAGCTCCTGAGCGACTGCCAGGCGTTCCACACGCCCGAGCTGCACCGCCGGCTGAGGGTCCGCCTCTGGGTGTCCACGGTGGTGCTGGCCGTCATCCCCCTGCTCCTGCTCGTCCCCACCTGCGCCCGCTGGTTCCCGGTCCCCTGGCCGGTGATCCTGGCCTTCGCCCTGCTGGCCCTCCTGTTCTTCGCGTCCTGGTTCTCCAGCTACGGCTTCACGCGCCGCTGGAACTGCGTGCTCATGCGGAACCACGAGATCCTTCAGCAGCCGGTCAGGCTGGAGAGGCTCACCTCGCTCATGCTCAAGGAGGCGCTGGCCTTCATCGACAGGTACCCCGGCTCTTTCTGGCTCGGGGCCCACCCCCTACCCCCTCATCCCCCCACCACCACCCCCCCCCCACCCGAGTCAGAGACTTGCGATTTTTTTTTCCCAGAGAAGTTGGGTGATCGGCACTTTGAGTGTGTGTGTGTGTGATATTTGTGATACACTAAACTCTCTCCTTAAAATAAGTAAGAGTGTTAACTTTCTTTTTTTTTTAAATAGATGCTTTAAAAAACATTGTATTGATTTATTTGACACTGTGCTGGGTTTTCCTTGTTAATGTGGGTGGGCTTCCCAGGTGGCGCTTAATTGGTAAAGAATCTGCCTGCCAAGGTAAGAGACCCAAGTTTGGTCGCTGGGTCGGGAAAATCCCCTGGAGGAGGGCATGGCGACCCACTCCACTATTCTTGCCTGGAGAATCCCAGACGAGCCTGGTGGGCTACAGTCCATGGGGTCGCAAAGAGTCAGACAGGGCCAAGTGACTAATGCTTCTTTATACCACTGGATCACCAGGGAAGCCCAAGTGTTAAATGTCCTGCAAAATTTGAACACTGAAAAGGGAAAGAAATATCTTTAGCTCCCTTAAAAAAAAATAATTACTCTATTTTAATCAATACAGTTTCTTATTTGTATACCCCCTTAGGTATAAGCGTGGACCATTCCTGCTCTTCATCTCCTTTCTGCATGTCCACACGCCTCTGATCACCAAGGAGAAATTCGTCGGGCACAGTAAATTCGGCTTGTATGGTGACAACGTAGAAGAGATGGATTGGATGGTGGGTAGGTGATCACTCTCTGGTTTTGAAGCATCTTACTTACAGACTAGAGGAAAGCGAGTCTCCATGAACGGCATCAAATAAGGTACAACCCCCTGCATGTTTTGGGAAATGGATGCGTATTTGTTGTGCTGAATTATATGAGAAGCTGGCTCTAGATGCAGTGAAATTTTCCAAGGAAAGAGCCACGATTTATGAAATACAGGTTCTCTGGTCTTTTAAAGAGAACCACTTTCTCGAAAAACTCATTCGGGGGACAAATAACGTTGCGCTGTAGAGCTGACTCACTGGAAGAGACCCTGATGCTGAGAAGAAATATATAATGTTTGTGTTTATGTATTATATACTGTCTTGTCTCATATCTCCTGCTTGTGCTAAGTCATGTCTGACTGTTTGTGACACCGTGGACCACAGCCCACCAGGCTCCTTGGTCCATGGAATTCTCCAGGCAAGAATACTAGAGTGGGTTGCCATTTCCTTCTCCAGGGGATCTTCTTGACCCAGGGATGGAACCTGAGACTCCTGCATTGGCAGGTGGATTCTTTAGCACTGAGCCACCAGGGAAGCCCTATATATAAGATATAGTATATAATGCTCAGAATATTATCAAAATTATATGGCATAATTATATAAATATATTTGCACATAAATGATATATTACAAACCATCTATATGGTTTATTGAGGGCTTTGCTGGTGGTTCGGATGGTAAAGAATTCACCTGCAATTCTGGAGACCCAGGCTTGATCCCTGGGTCGGGAAGATCCCCTGGAGAAGGAAATGGCAACCCACTACAGTATTCCTGCCTGGAGAATTCCATATGACAAGTCATTAGAATAATTAATTTAGTGCATTATGAAATATAAAATGTCTTATATTTATTGTATAATAAAGTTATATAATCTATATTATATATTTAAATAGAGTTTATATTTACATATAAACATTAACTTTTTATATATTACAGCCTTCATTATACATTACTTACCATTGGTGATTTAACATGCTATAACATATAAACCTTTTATACTCTTATAGGGCTTCCCTCATACCTCAGTTGGTAAAGAATCTGCCTGCAATGCAGGAGACCTGGGTTCGAAGATCGCCTGGAGATGGAAATGGCAACCCACTCCAGTGTTCTTACCTGGAGAATCCCATGGACAAGAAGCCTGCCAGGTTACAGTCCTTGGGGTCGCACAAGTCAGACACCACTTAGCAACTAAACCACCACCACTATACTTATTATATAATAATACATATCATCTTCTTATATATTGGTATTAAATATATATTTAGCATAAATCCATTATGTTTCATATATATATTGTGAATATTTAATAAATAATTATATATAAATATCATATGCTGTATCATATATATGGTATATTACAAATATATATATATATCATATATATGGTATATATGGTATATTACATATATAATATGATATATATGGTGTATTACATATGATTGTATATTACGTATATATGGTATATTACAAACATATATCATATATATGGTACATTATATATATATACATGGTATATATGGTATATCACGTATAATGGTCTATTACATATATATGGTATATTATGATAGTATACAGATCTACTATATTACACATAGTATATATATCCTATGTATATATGTGTGTGTTAGTTGCTCAGTCGTGTCCGAGTCTCTGCGACCCCATGGACTGTAGCCCGCCAGGCTCCTCTGTCCATGGGATGCTCCAGGCAAGAATCCTAGAGTGGGTTGCCATTTCCTTCTCTATGTATATATGAGTGTCTACAATGGTGATTTAGTCCCTATTATACAACAGAAAGTAGGATAACATTTATAGCATTACATGGAAACATGTTATATGGTTACCATAAACCACATAGCCTTACACGCACCATACTAGACACGCACCAGAAGACCCTCGGTCCACGCTGAAACGTGACAGATTCCGTCTCCCGCCTCCACCAGGGAAGATCCTGGAGGCCCTGGACCGGGAGCGCCTGGCCAACCACACGCTGGTCTACTTCACCTCGGACAACGGGGGCCGCCTGGAGGCACAGGACCGCAGCGGGCAGCTGGGCGGCTGGAACGGGCGCTACAGAGGTGACGTGGGCCGGGTGGGCGTGGGCCCCATGCGGCGCCGGGGTGGGACCCGCCTGGATTTGTGCCTGCGAGCTCGGTCACTTCTGTCGTCTTTGACCCTTGAGTCTCAGCATCTCTGCAATGCCCAGTCCCCCATACACCAAAATCTCTCCGCTTCTAAGAGATTTAATCTATGGAGCCTTCCTCTCTTTGCGACCTCAGGAACGGTAGCCCACCAAGGCTCCTCTGTCCATGAGATTCTCCAGGCAGGAACACTGGAGTGGGTTGCCATTCCCTCCTCCAGGGAGCTGGTGATGGACAGGGAGGCCTGGCGTGCTGTGATTCATGGGGTCGCAAAGAGTTGGCCACGACTGAGCAACTGAACTGAACTGAACTGCATTTGTCCTAGATGCTAGAAGTCCGCAGCTGGAGTTTTTGAGTCTTGAAAGCAAGAACTTGGCCTCAGTGTTCTTTGTATCTCTCTGTGAATATATTTTATTGGTTTGTTGTTGTTCAGTGGCTACGTCATATCCAACTCTTTGCGAGAAGGGCCTGGCAACCCACTGCTGTATTCTTGCCTGGAGAATTCCATGGACAGAGGAGCCTGGCGGGCTACCGTCCATGGGGTCGCAAAATAGAGGAATGCTCCGTAGATTAAATCTTTTAGAAGCAAAGAGATTGCGGAGTCTGGAGACTGGATGTTGAAGAGATGCTGAGATTCAGAACTGAACTGGGTTTGGGAAAAGAGTCCAAGTGTTTTCTGAATGTCGAGTTTTAAGCCAGCCTTTCCCACTCTCCTCTTTCACTTTCATCAAGATGCTCTTTAGTTCCTCTTCACTTTCTGCCATAAGGGTGGTGTCATCTGCGTATCCGAGGTTATTGATATCTTCTCCCGGCGATCTTGATTCCAGTGTGTCACTGGCATGGCCGTGGCGATTTTCAGATACACAGAGAATGAGTCCGTGGGGGTGAATCCCCCTTCGGTTTTTCATCTTTGGTTTCAGGAGGCAGAGGCATGGGCGGATGGGAAGGAGGCATCCGGGTGCCTGGAATTTTCCGGTGGCCAACAGTCCTGGAGGCGGGGAAGGTCATTGACGAACCTACAAGCCTCATGGACATTTTCCCGACACTGTCTTACATTGGAGGAGGCATTCTACCACCGGGCAGGTACGAAAGCATGCTTGCCCTTCATCGAGGGAGCCTCCAGGCTCCTGTGTCCATGGGGATTCTCCAGGCAAGAATACTGGGGTGGGTTGCCATTTCCTCCTCCAGGAGGTCTTCCCGACCCACGGATGGAACCCAGGTCTCCTGCATTGCAGGCAGATTCTTTACCATCTGAGCCAGCAGGGAAGCCCTGCAGCATCTAGACCATTAAGTAAATATTTGCTAAGTGAATTCCCAAGTAAAAGTAGGTACATGTCAACCTATATGTGATGAATGTTGCTGCATTTCTCTATGGGTTTTAAAAATTAATAAGTGAAGTAGGAGTATCTACCCAATGGGCATGAATCTGAGCAAACTCTAGGAGATACTGGAGAACAGAGGAACCTGGCGGGATGCATTCCATGGGGTCGCAAAGAGACACGACTCAGTGACTGAACAATAGCAGTGATTCATCAGTGGGGCTGTCTGTTCATTCCACACCGAGTTTCTGTTGAATCAAATGAGTGTTGTTGTCCATCGCTCAGTTGTGTCCGTCTCTTTGCGACCGCATGGACTGTAGCTCACCAGACTTCCCTGTCCTTCACCATCTCCTGGAGCTTGCTCAAACTCATGTCTGCTGAGTCAGTGATGCCATCCAACCTTCTCATCCTCTGTCATCCGCTTCTCCTCCCGCCTTCAGTCTTCTCCAGCATCAGGGTCTTTTCCAATGAGTCAGCTCTCCGCATCGGTGGTCAAAGTATTGGAGCTTCAGCTTCAGCCTCAGTCCTTCCAATGAATATTCAGGACGGATTTCCTTTAGGATGGCCTGGTTGGATCTCCTTGCAGTCCCAGGGACTCTCGAGAGTCTTCTCCAACACCACCGTTCAAAAGCATCCATTCTTGGGCACTCAGCCTTCTTTACGGTCCAACTCTCACATCCATACATGACTCCTGGAAAAAACCATAGCTCTGACTACGAGTGCAAAGAGCTCACTTGTCTAATCGATGGGACTCGAAAATAGTGTCTGACCAGTGACCAGAGCCTTAGTTCCTGTTCACCCCTCCCATTGTCTTAGAAAATGTGTGACGCGTTACTCTTCCTCTTCGTCTTTATTATTTATGAAATAAATGAAAATGCATGTTGAGTTTTCAAAGGGGCTTTTCCTTGTCCTTCTCCGCTCCTCCCCGCTCCTCCCCGCTCCTCCCACCTCCCCTTCCTGCCCTTCGTCCTCCGCCTTCCGCTTCCGCTTCGCTTCCGCTTCCGCTTCTTTTTCTTGATCTTCCGCTTGCTTGTCTCTCTCTGGCGCCTCCCCTTCTGTCGTAAAAACGCGGAGACCTGACCACGCCTCCCTCACCGCTCTCCGCCGTCGCGCCTTCTCTCCCCAGAGTGATTGACGGCCGGAACCTCATGCCGCTGTTGGAAGGCAGGGTCTCCCGCTCCGAGCACGAGTTCCTCTTCCACTACTGCGGGGTCTCCCTGCACACGGCCAGGTGGTATCAGAAGGACTGTGAGTATGAGGGGGACCGACACGTGGGGACACGGCCAGGACACCTCCTGGTCTCTTTCGTCTCCTGGGAGAGGGCACACTCCCTGCAGTGAGTACCCCCTTGTCACGGTGGTTCTCCGTCCTGCAGAAAGGGACCTAAACACGGCTGTTCCTTATGGTAGAAATCACAGTAGGATTTTAGAGGGATGTCTGTGCGTCTGTGTCCCTAAACTCTTGTGCATAATTCTGACAACGGGAGAAAGAAGGCCAGGCAGAGACAGAATAGGAATTCCCGTAACAGAGGACACTTGAGATAATAATTAGCCACAAAATCTGACGTCTTCCGTCTAACCCAGACATCAGTCACGAACTGCCACCTTCTGAGTCGTTGCCTGAGTTACACGTTTACTCTGGTAAATTCACACAAACAGACACAAGTGGACAAACGGCATCGACTTCCTCACACCTGTGAAAAAGAAGCTCTTTCAGAGACATTCCAGATTTTTGACTGGATTTGGCGATTTGCTGAAAAGACATCGATGTTTGCACGTATGATCCATCCTTCGTGGTGTGATCTGTTCTTTTTATCAGTGTGGATGAGTCTTACATGTAAAATAAAAACAAAGAGGAATGTATTCCTTGTAGATGATGTATCAGTTAGAGTTAGTTCAGTGGTAAGGAATAAGAGAAAACACCCTCGGCCCCTGAGGAATAAAAGCCTTCCAAATTTAACCAGCGAGGGTTAAACAAGTAGAATTTGACTCATTTTTTCTTGATAAGGATTCTAGAAATGAGGAGCAGAGGGCTGATACAGTGTTCAAGGCCATTATCAGGGACCTGTAGTGGTTTTTTCTGTTCCCATTAAACCACTTCTGTCATGTCAGCTTCCATGCATCATGTTTCTGACCCCATGGCTGCAAAATGGCTGCTGCTCCTCCAGGCATCACATTTATGCTTCACCCAAGAAGTAGAGAGAATAGCAAAAGAGGTGAAGGATTCAGCCAGGGGATTTAGTCTACTTTAATTTGAAAAGCATAGCTTTTCCACAAGAGCCTAACAGAGGACTTCCGTAGAAGTCTGGTTGATCAGAGATTGGGTTGTGGGTATGTTTTCTGTTTGAAACCGACCTCTGGAAATGGAATTGCTAAGCAATGACATGAAAGACAGAGAGAGAGAGAGAGAGCAAAGAAGGGAGGGAGGGAAGGAGAGGAGATAGGTGACAGATAAATAGATATATAGATGTATGATAGAATAGAGAGTTGGATAGATAGATGATAGAAAAGAAGAAAAAGAGGAAGGGAAGACAGAGAAAGAGGAGGGAAGAAGATGGAGGAAAAAAGAAAGGAAGGAAGAGAGAGAAAGAACGGGAGAAGGAAAGAAGAAAGAATAAGGAAGGATTGATCTTGCCAAATGACTTTTGCCAATTTAAGATCTGCAAATGGTATTTAGCCTTAGAAACTTTTGCGTTTGCCCATGCCAAGTCGAACTGAGTTAGTTTGAATGATCATTTCTATGATGAAATCAGCCATTCAGGTCATAACTATTGTCTCCCAAGGCTCTCAGGGTGATAGAAAAAAAAAAGTCTTCACGTTGCCTGTGAAATTGTGCATCGTTCTTGCAGTCGAAGAAATACAACCCTGCTAATGTAATTCTGTGTGCAGAAGATTTTCAGTTATTAGCAAAAGCATTTGCTATAAATATATATAATTTTATTGGAGCGTAATTGCTTTGTAATTTTATGTTAGTTTCTGCTATATGTTTACATATGTCTCTTCCCTCTTAAGCCTTCCTCCTTCCTTAGGTCATCACAGAGCCCCGAGCTAAGCTCCCTATGCTATATAGCAACTTGCCACTAGCTATTGATCTTTAATGAAAAAAAAAAAAAATCCTAAAATAATAACAAAGACAGCGTCTCAGTGGGGCTCTGTCTTCCAGGTGCAACCGTGTGGAAGGTGCATTTCGTGACGCCCAAGTTCTCCCCTGAGGGGGCGGGCGCCTGCTACGGGAGTGGAGTCTGTCCGTGTTCGGGCGATGTCACCTACCACGACCCTCCCCTGCTCTTCGACATCTCCAGAGACCCTTCCGAGTCGAGGCCTCTCAACCCCGACAACGAAGCCTCGTTTGACTCCGTGGTGAAGAAGGTGGAAGCGGCCGTCAGACGGCACCGTGGGACGCTCACGCCGGTCCCTCAACAGCTGTCCACGTTCAACACCCTCTGGAAGCCGTGGCTGCAGCCCTGCTGTGGGACCTTCCCTTTCTGCGGCTGCGACAGGGCGGACGACATCGTGTCCGCCGCGTGGTGAGCAGAGAGGGGCTGCTTCTTACCAACCAGCAACACGCGGTTACCACGGAGCTCTCAGCTGGCCCATTCAGTCCTCTGGGGATCAGACACGATGCCCTCTGTCATGTTCCTTTTAAATCCTCAGATTCTAGATCTTTCCTCAAGTCACATCCAGCAGCATGGTGAAACAAAAGCAGATCCGTATACCCGTGAAACTATGGAGCATTCATTTTACTTTTTTTGGTATGACTGTGTCCTTGTTCAAGGAAGAAGACAGATCAAGAGGACCTTCTGCAGAACCACAAGAATCTCGATGATACCTTCCACAAAAAATTATTAGAAGCAGCCCTTTCGATGTCACTGTTTTAACTTTCACAGTGTTGTTAGAAATGTCTTCATCCAGATCCTAAACCCAGAGACACTGCTTTTGTATCCGAGCTTACACGAATTTGGCAAGTTTCTTGTTCTTGTTCTGCATCACGGAGACCATGAAAATTCTCAAAATAGGCCGAGAAGTCACACAGCTACAGTAACGCCATGATAGTGTGGATATGTGTTTTTAAAACACTTCACAAAACTTAGAAGAGGCAAGTAGTCTCAGCTCTGTTTCCACATGAGGAAAGTGATTTTTGTCATATTTAAGTAACCACACGAGATTGTATAAATGTTACGGCAAAAGAGTATTTAAGTTATATTTCTTTTCAAAACACACTGCAAATATGATAGCATCAGATAGTAAAGTCTTGTCTGTTTCCCTTGGCTTTTCTTCATCCTACTGGGAGAGTAGGTAAGTCCTTGCCTTTAAGGCATTGTGCTGTTCAGTCACTGAGTCATGTCTGACTCTTGGCCATACCCATGGACTCGAGCACACCAGGCTTCCCTGTCACTCACCATCTCCCGGAACTTGCTCCAACTCATGTCCAAAGAGTCCGTGATGCTATCTAGCCATCTCATCTTCAACAGCCTCCTTCTCCTCCTGTCCTCAATCTTTCCCAGCATCAGGGTCTTTTCCAGTGACTTGACTCTTCCCATCAGGTGGCCAGAGTATTTTGGAGCTTCAGCTTCAGCATCAGTCCTTCCAGTGAACATTCACAGCTGATTTCCTTTAATGATGTATCATATAATAAATACAGATATTTACAGATAAAAACTGTTTTACCAGTGTTACTAAGCATATTCATTGCAATAAATTGAGTGTAATGTGAAATTCAATCTCATCCATGTTAAAAAAAAGGAATCGGAGTATGTTCTTACATAGTCATAATTTTGAATAGGATCTTTTCCACTGTTTAATTTTCTATTTAACAGTGTAGCAGCTCCAGAGAATTTTCTCCAAGTACTTTCACCTTAAATTCTTTTTTTTTTTTAGTTTTTAATTAATTAGTTTATTTATTTTACTTTACAACATTGTATTGGTTTTGCCATACATTGACTTGAATCCGCCATGGGTGTCCATGTGTTCCCCATCCTAACACATCCCACCTCCCTCCCCATCCCATCCCTCGGGGTCATCCCAGTGCACCAGCCCCGGGCATCCTGTCTCATGCGTCGAACCTGGACTGGTGATTCGTTTCTTAATTATGCTTTTTAAACAAAGTTTAAATTAAAAGGTAAAATCTGAAAGAAAGGAGAGGTTTCTGAGGCAAAATCTGGGCAAAACTCGGGGATTCTGAGACAAAAATCTGAGAGAAGCCAGAGGGTTTGGAGGCAAAATCTGACAGAAAGAAGGATCTCCTGAGGTAAAATCTGACAGAAAGAAGACACTTCTGAGGTAAAATCTTACAGAAAGACAGTCTTTCTGAAGCAAAAATATGATGAAAAGTAGTACCTCCTGAGGTAAACCTGACACAAACGTGAGTTCCTGAGCCTAAATCTGACAGTAACTAGGGCATCCTGAGTTACATGTTTCATAAACAAACCTTCTGGTCCTGAGGCAAAATCTGACAGAATCCTTGCGGTCCTGACACAAAATCTCACAGAAACTAGGGGCTCCCGAGGCAAAAACTGATGGACAAAAAAAGTAGATGGATCTGAGGCAAATCTCACCAACACTAGAGGGTCGTGAGGTAAAATCCTCACCAGAACTAAAGGGTCTAAGATGAAATCTCACGTTAGGTGGGGGTTTTGAGTCAAATCTGAGAGAAAGTAGGGCTTTCAGAGAGAAATATGGCAGAAACTAGGGGGTTCTTTGTTAAAATCTGACACGTCTTAGCAACTAACACTTTTTGGGCTTCCCTAATGGCCCATACTGTTAATCAATCTGCTTGCAACGCTGGAGACCTTTGTTCAATTCCTTCAGTTCAGTTCAGTTCAGTTCAGTCACTCAGTCGTGTCCGACTCTTTGCGACCCCGTGGACTGCAGCACGCCAGGCCTCCCTGTCCATCACCAACTCCCGGGATTTACTCAAACTCATGTCCATGGAGTCAGTGATGCCATCCAACCATCTCATCCTGTATTGCCCCCTTCTCCTCCCACCTTCAGTCTTTCCCAGCATCTGGGTCTTTTCCAATGAGTCAGGAAGACCAAGTCAGGAATTGACCAAGTCAGTTCCTTGGTCAGGAAGAATTCTTGGAGAATGAAAAGACACTCCTCTCCAGTATTCTTGCCTAGAGAATCCCATGGACAGAACAGACTAGCCACTAATGGCCATGGGGCACAATGAGTCAGACTCGACTGAAGTGACTTAGGACATACTCTGTAGGACGGGGAACTCTACTCAGTTCTTTGTAATGATATGTATGAAAAAGAATCAAAAAGAGAAATGTATATATTCAGTTTAGTGTACACCAGGAAGAACCTGTTTGTTCATCTGCTTGCATTGTGGGAGACCTGAGTTCAGTCCCTGAGTGGGGAAAATCTCCTGGTGAAGGGATTGGCAACCCACTCCAGTATTCTTGCCTGGAGAATCCCATGGACAGAGAAGCCCAGTGGATTTCAGTCCCAGAGTTGGACACAACTGAGCGACTAACACTCACTCTCACTGAAGGTATCATAACATTGTAAATCAAGTAAGTCTAAGTGAAAGTTGCTCAGTCGTGTCCAACTCTTTGTGACCCCCATGGACTATACAGTCCACGGAATTCTCCAGGCCAGAGTACTGAAGTGGGTAGTGGCCTTTCCCTTCTCCAGGGGACCTTCCCAACTCAGGGATCAAACCCAGGTCTCCCGCATTACAGGTGATTTCTTTACCCCTGAGCCACCGAGGAAGCCAACTCTACTCCAATACGAATTTTAAAAATTTTAAGTGGGAGGTATATCACATGTTAAACTGATAGAAACCTTTGCCATTTGTGAAAGCACTCTAATCCGGTTAACAAACTAACCGTTTTACCAAAGTGAGGGTGTAAATGATGACATTCTGGCTACACTTAAATAGTTTGTGCATGCATGCTCAGTTGCTCAAGTTGTTTCTGGCTCTGGAGATCCTATTGACTATAGCCCGCCAGGCTCCTCTGTCCATGGGGTTTTCCAAGCAAGAATGCTGGAGTGGGTTGCCATTTCTTCCTCCAGGGGATATTCCTGACCCAGGCGTTGAACCCGAGTCTCCTGAATCTCCTGCATTTGCAGGTAGATTCTTTACCGCTTAAACACCCCCATGTGCATATAGTGCCAGACATTTATTTTGGCCACACTGGGTAATATGTTGGATCTTAATTCCTCGACCAGGGATTGAAACTGTACCACCCGAAGTGGAAGCACATAGTCTTAACCACTAGATCTCCAAGGAAGTCCCTATAAACATTTCTTTTAATGTTGACACTTAGGGAAGCTATGCATAAATGAGTCAAATAGTATATGAGAAATCTCTCTACCTTTCTCTCAATATTGCTGTGAACCAAAAACTTCTCTTAAAAATATCTATGTACTTGTAAAAAAATTCTTTTTTCCCATCCCCAGTAGCCAATAATCTGACTTATTGGGCAACAGATATTTTTATTACATATAATAATCTTATATGTATCTTCATTCATTGTTCAGTCGCTAAGTGATGTCTGACTCTTTGTGACCCCATGGACTGCAGCACGCCAGGCTTCCCTGTCCTTCACCATCTCCCAGAGTTTGCTCAGACTCGTGTCCGCTGAGTCAGTGACGCCATCCAACCATCTCATTCTCTGTATATCCTATATATAATAATCCTAGATGAATGTATCCACTAGGGGGCAAACGCATATTGCTGGGAACAGGACTGATTAAAAACCCTGGAAGATTTTAAACGTATGCATGTCTTTCCTTTTCCTACAAGTAGCGCAAGTTTTCTTTTTTCTTTCTCTTTATGGATTGTGATATGGAATCCGGAGCCACAGCAGGCTTTGTGGGGTCACACAGCTGATCATGACAAGTAAATTTAAACCTCATTCGGAAAAGAGGAATTCTCAAGGCACAGACACTTTTCAATGTATCACCTCCAATTTTGAAGAATTTGAATCAGGAAATTCACTTCCATGTGCTTTGTGTGTATTAAAGAATAATGTGTAGATGCCCCTCAAACTGTAATAACTTTGGTGGGATAGGATGTGTTACTTCTGAGTTCTCAGCCCCAGAATCAGGTGTTCTGTCAATGAATAAGGCAGAATTATGGCTCAGTCGCTGGTTTGACCTGAGTGTGTACCGATCTCCATTACTGACAAATAAAAGGAATGAGAATCATGGTAATACATTGCATGTTTTAGGAATTTTTTTTTTTTACTCTTCTGACTGTATATTGACTTCTGTTATCTGTAACCTGACCTAAAACTTGAAATATGACAGGAAAACAGAAGTATGACAGCAGACATTATCTTCATCAACTGCTAATTGCTCCATTCCAAAGTAATGATTGAGAGAAAATATGAAAGTATAAAATATAAATATGTCCTGTGATGGTTCAGATTGGCCCCTGTCTTCTGAGGACTTGATTTCAGCAAATTTCACTCTCACGAAGGGTCTCTAATATTTTCAATATTTTCCTTTCTTCCTTGTTCCAGACCACCTCTGAGAAAGATGTGGTCGTTTCACAAAGGGTCGTCAATAATTCTGCTGCTTCTTTGTTCTGGGCCATCTTTGACACAGAAGCTGTGTTCTCATGAAGGGTCTTTTCTGAGTTTTTGGTCTGTTGATAAGGGGCTGTGATGGAAGACACATCAAGGTCGAGTTAGGAGCTAATTCTCCCCTCCGTGTTTTATGGGGCTGCTGTAGGAAAGTAATCTGATCAGATGAAGCCTGTGGTCAGCCAGCAAGGTGCAGAGAAATAGCTCCCAGAGCCGGGGGTTGTCCTTTCACGGGGCGTTTCCTTGGGGGGAGGTGGATGAAACTTCTGGCTTGGACTGGTGGTTAGTATAATCTGGACCATACTTCTTTTCTGAATATGAAGTCGAAGGCCGCCACTGTGTTCTGTAACACACGGGTAACTGGACTCCGGGGCACTGTGAACGCCAGCCCTGGCTGTGTCTCCGACTGATTTTAAGACTTGAGGGAAGTTCACGAAAGTGGTTGACGGGGATCTTTCTATAGACCTCACTGCTTATCACTTTTTTCTTTCCAGTTTTACTGAGGTATAATTTGTATCGAGCACTGTATGTGTCTAAGGCACACAGTGTAATGACTTACATATATCCTTGCTGTCATCCTTCAGTCGCTCTGTCACGTCCAACTCTGCAACCCCATGGACTGCAGCACGCAAGTTTCCCTGTCCTTCACTGTCTCCCGGAGCTTGCTCAAAGTCATGTGCATTGAGTCGGTGATGCCATCCAACCCTCTCATCCTTTGTCATCCTCTTCTCCCGCCTTCCATCTTTCCCAGCATCAGGGTCTTCTCCAATGAGTTGACTCTTTGCATCAGGTGGCCAAAAGATTGGAGCTTCAGTTTCAGCATCAGTCCTTTCAAAGTATATTCAGGGTTGATTTCCTTTAGGACTGACTGGTTTGATCTCCTTGCTATCCAGGGAACTGTCAAGAGTCTTCTCCAGCACCCCAATTCAAAAGCATCAGTTCTTCGGTGCTCAGCTTCTTTATGGTCCAACTCTCACATGACCGTTGGAAAAACCATAGCTTTGACTACACGGACCTTTGTCAGCAAAGTGATGTCTCTGCTTTTTAATACCCGTCTAGGTTTGCCATAGCTTTCGTTTCATTACATATTTTATGAAAAGATTATCACAATAACTTTAGTGAACTTCACAGCCATCTCACAGATAAAAAATAAGGTGGAAAATATGGTGTTCCTTGTGATGATAACTCTTAGAATTTATTAAACTTGCATATATAAGCTCAGCAGTGTTCATTAAATGTATCACGTTGTACATCACATCCTTAGTACTTATTTATCCAGTAACTGGAAGTTTGTACCTTTTTAAAAAAATCGAAACACGGCTGATTTACCATATTATGTTAGTTTCAGGAGAACAGCGTAGTGATTCCACCTTTTTATAGATTATATTCCGTTTATAGTTATTATGAAATGTATGCTACAGTGCCTGTGCTGGACAGTATATCCTTGATATCCTTGTAGCTCATTTTTTTTTACACAGTCGTTTGTTCCTCTAAGCGCCCTCCACCTATCTTGCCCCTTCCCCCTTCACTCTCCCCAGATTATGTCAGGACAGCAAGATTAAGTTGCTTGAGAGCCAGTAGCATGTTGCAGAGGAAATCCAGACCCACACAGCCCCACTTCAAAACAGCCCCAAAGCCCGTCTCTTCTGCAGGAGTGGTTTCTGCACCAAGGGACAGGAGTTGCTAAAGTCTTAGAAGGAAGGAGTTGCAAAAAAGAGCCCTTATGATGAGTTTCCTGTGGCCATTGCATCAAAGGACCAGGAACCGCGGGCTTAAATCGATGGGCATTCATCTTCCCTCACTCCCACCCCTGGTCCTAGAGAACGGACGTCTGAGGTCATGGTGTCCTTCCCGCCTCTTCCAGCTTCTGGGGGCTCCAGGCGTCTGTCCCTGGGCTGGTGGCCGCCTCCCTCCCGTCTCTGCCTCCGTCTCCACGTGGCTTCTCCTCTGTGTCCATGTCTCTCCTGTGTCTTATTAAGGACCCTGTCACTGGGTTTAGGACCACCTTCATCCAGAAGACCTCATTTCAGAATCCTTTACTTCATTCCATCTGCAAAAATCTGTTTCTTCAAAATAAAGTTACTCTCAAAAGTTCTGGGCGTAGAACCTGGACTTATTATGTAGGAGTCACCACTGAAACCATTGGAAGGAAAGCTATGCCCAACCTAGACAGCGTATTTAAAAGCAGAGACATTACTTTGCCAACGAAAGTCCGTTTAGTCAAAGCTGTGGTTTTTCTAGTAGTCATGTATGGATCTGAGAGCTGGACTATAATGAAAGCTGAGTGCCGATTAATGGATGCTTTTGAACTGTGGTGTTGGAGAAGACTCTTGAGAGTCCCTTGGACTGCAAGGAGATCCAACCATTTAATCCTAAAGGAAATCAGCCTTGAATTTTCACTGGGAGGACTGATGCTGAAGCTGAAACTCCAATACTTTGGCCACCTGATGCGAAGACTCTGATGCTGGGAAAGATTGAAGGCAGGAGGAGAAGGGGACGACAGAGGATGAGACGGTTGACTGGCATCACGGACTCGATGGACACGAGTTTGAGCAAGCTCCGGGAGATGGTGATGGACAGGGAGGCCTGGCGTGCTGCAGTCCATGGGGTCACACACGACTGAGTGACTGAACTGAACTGAATTGATTGAAATCACTGCAGTTTCCATACCAGCTATTTGCCTGGCAGCCAGTGGAGTAAGCATGGTTTCTGTGTTTTTAAAGGTTGAAGAGGAAGCAACAGTTAACTGTTATTCCTGACAGACGACTTGGTATTTTAGCAAAATAAAAATTCCCTAGGTTTGCTTCATGAATCTTAACAATGAGCCACAAGGAATGGACTGTTACAGGTTTGATGTGAGTCTCACTGTGTTAAGTAAAGTGTTAGTCACTCAATCACACCTAATTCTTAACAACCCCGTGGACTGTACCCCGCCAGGCTCCTCTGTCCTCGGGATTCTCCAGGCAAGAATACTGGAGTGGGGCTGCCATGCCCTCTTCCAGGGGATCTTCCTGACCCAGGGAATCAAACCCAGGTCTCCTGCATTGCAGGCAGATTCTTTACCATCTAAGCCACGAGGAGGGGCATGTTTAAAGTTGTTAAAAAAATCTCACTACTTTCTTCCAACTCAGCAGACATCTTTCATGCTTCAGAAGCAGCAGAAGAAATATAATTTCCGAGAGAGAGAGAGACAGCAGAATGCCACGTACACATCTACTTCAATTGAAAATGTCACTGGGTGGAACAGGGCAGGGAAAATGAAGACAGAGTAATTTTTAAGACCTCTTTTCATTAAAAGCAAAGCAGTTTTTTGTTCAGAGAGAAAAGAAAGCAAAGTGCTTTTTTTTTTCTTTCTTTTTTTTTTTTTGTAAAGGAAAGAATTCTAAAATGTGAAGCGAACCATTTGATATTGGCAGGAAAAGGATGACTGGATGTATAAAAGTGTCATCTTAGTGGAAGCTGTGTCTGAAATGGCTCTGTGAAACTCCTGTTACATCTTGTGTTCATCTGATTGATGGATGAAATATTACATCAGAGAACGCACACGGGGACCCATGCCTCACACATCCACAGGGCATTCTGTGTAGAAAGGAATGTGCCTGTCCAGGCAGGTTCTTGGTGAAATCAAATAAACCTTCCTGATCACCATGCATTTCTGAGTTTGCAAGTGCTTGGTATACACCCAACTTCCCTTTTTTTTTGTGGATGTGGATATTATCTCTCATGTCATGGATCAGAACAGTTTTTCAAAGGCCAGGTGGAAATTCCACTCCCATGAAAAAAGAATTCTTCCACTTCAAACAGTACAAGCCCAAGTACCCTTTCTAAAAAAAAAAAAGCGGGATCAACTCAGAGAATAAACTCTCTTTAGTTCTCTAATCATCCACTGTAGAGTTGAAATATTAGCAGAAATTGTTAAAACGTTGGGAAAACTCTGATCAGATGGATATACCATAAACTGTAAGGTGTCCCTGAGCCTTACCCACGGCAGGAGAGAGTCATTTTAAAAATTCATGATGAAACTACAGTTAGATTTAAAAAAACAAACAAAAAAAAAGATCTGTGGCAAAATTTATTTATACCAGACAAATGTTATGGTCATCATTGCCTCTGGTTAATGCATATCCCAGATCTTGTGACATTGTACATGAAATCTAGTCTCATTGGCTATTTTTTATTTTTCTTTTTGCAGAGTTGCATGGAGTTGTTTATTGCATCCAAACGGAAGGACAGCTTCCCTGGCTCCCATGCTGAAGTGCCCTGATCACTTCCCGAGGGGAAAGGAATGTGAACTCTTTGCAGAGTTATTCCACACAGCACATTTGTGTTTGGAAATGTGGTCGCTCTTCAGTTTCACGTGTTTATGTCTGTGTGCTCACTTGGAAAAGTGGAGAAAACATACAAATACATAGATGAGAGAAAGATAGATATAGATGATACATACATAAATACATTCCACATAGGTGGAATGGAAGAAGGATGGATGAATAGATAAAAAGATGGATGAGATAGATTGATGGATAGATAGGTGGATAGGTAGATAGACAGATGATTGATGGATACGATAGATGGATAGGACAGATGAATGGATAGATATGAGGGATGGAAGGGTGGATCAATGGGTAGAGAGAGAAATAGATGAGAGAGACATAGATAGAGGAGACAGATAGATGGATAGATATGGATGACAGATAGGATACCTAAATGGATAGATGAGTGGAATGGAAGAATGGGTGAATGAATAGATAAAAAGACAGATGGGAATAGAGATAATAGGTAGATAGATAGAGGATGAGTAGATAGATGACTGACAGACAGGAGAGATAAATGGACTGATAAGTAGGATGGAAAAGTGGCTGAATGGACAGAGAGACAGAGAAATAGATGAGAGAGACATAGAGGAGAGAGACATAGATAGATAGAAAATAGATACATGATGGGTAGATAGACAGATGATACGGAGATGGGTAAGTGAGGTCGTGCTATGTTCTCAGTGATTGTACCTCCCACCTCCCTCCCGCGAATTCACATCCAGAGATCCTAACCTTCAAGGTAATGGTATCAGGAGGCAGGTCATTTAGGAGGTGATTAGTCTATGGCCACGGAGGCCTCATGCCCCAGATTAGTCTCTTCTGCAAGAAGGGACCCCAGAGAGCGCCATCTCAGATCACAGCAAGCAGGGCTTGGCTGTGAACCAGGAAGAGAGCCCTCGTCAGACTGGAAGCATCCTAGACCCTGGATTTTGGACTTCCAGCTTCTGGAATTCTAAAAATAAATTTCTATAGTCTGTAAGCCAGTCTGTCTGTGGCATTTAGTTATAGCAATTGAATGGACAAGCACAGAGATTCAATAGACGGATGACAGACACACAAACAGACAGATGGGTAGATGGCTACATAGATAGATAGACACATAAATAGATGGCTAGATATATACATAGACACATAGATAGATGATAGATACATAGACACATAAATAGATGGCTAGATATATATATACACACATAGATGATAGATACATAGACACATAAATAGATTGACACGCAGATAGATAGATACATAATAGATGCATGGATAGATGATAGATGAATTTGAACAGATAGATGGATGCATGAAAAGATGGATGGATGAGTGTTTGGGTAAATAGAATAGATAGCTCATAGATGATAGATACAATAAAAAGATGATTTTTAAAATTATTTATTTTAATTGGAGGCTAATTACTTTACAATACTGAAGTGATTTTTGCCATACATTGACATGAATCAGCCACAGGTGTACATGTGTTCCCCATCCCGAACCCTCCTCCCGCCGCCCTCCCCATCCTATCCTTCTGGGTCTTCCCAGTGCACCATCCCCAAGCACCCTGTCTCATGCATCCAACCTGGACTGGCGATCTATTTCACATATGGTAATATACATGTTTCAATGCTATTCTCTCAGATCATCCCACCCTCGCTTTCTCCCACAGAGTCCAAAATTCTGTTCTTTACATCTGTGTCTCTTTCACTGTCTCCCATACAGGGTCATCGTTACCATCTTTCTAAATTCCATATATTTGTATTAATATACTGTATTGGTGTTTTTCTTTCTGACTTACTTTGCCCTGTATAACAGACTCCAGTTTCATCCACCTCATTAGAACCGATTCAAATGCATTCTTTTTAATAGCCAAGTAATATTCCATGGTGTATATGTACCACAGCTTTCTTATCCACTCGTCTGCCGATGGACATCTAGGTTGCTTCCATGTCCTGGCTATTGTAAACAGTGCTTCGATGAACATTGGGGTGCACGTGTCTCTTTCAATTCTGGTTTCCTTGGTGTGTATGCCCAGTGGTGGGATTGCTGGGTCATGAGGCAGTTCTATTTCCAGTTTTTTAAGGAATCTCCACACTGTTCTCCATAATGGCTGTACTAGTTTGCATTTCCACCAACAGTGTAAGAGGGTTCCCTTTTCTCCACACCCTCTCCAGCATTTATTTAAACAGATGATTTTGATAGATACATTTGAACAGACGAATGGATGAAATATGGATGGGATGGTTGGAGAAAAAGAAAATAGATGATAGATGTGCATGTGTGCTAAGAGATATATAAACAGATAAAGTGAAATGTCTGTATATTCTATGGGTTTGGAGCCTTGTGTAATGACACTACAGTATCAGAGTACTTTCATTGCCCGCAAAATTCCCCTGTGGTCCACCTCTTCCTCCCTCTTCCGTCTGTAACCCCTGGCAAGGACGGATCTTTTTACTGTCTCCATAGTTCTGCCTTTCCCAGAATGTCATTGAGTTGGAATCCTCCAGTACATGGCTGATAATCAATTTTTAAAGTAATACTCCTAATTCCTTTCTTGGAAAGGAAACGGTTCTTTCTTTGATCAAAGCAATGCTTGAAGGGCCCCCATGTGTTGGACGTTCTATTGTCATGACCTCATTTAATTATTCCAACATCCTCCTGAATGAGGTCATAACATCCGAGTTTTGCCGGATAGCTCAGAGGTTCCAAGTTCAGGCAGGATGTGAGTGTGAGTTTGTCATCCACTTCATCTTTGCTTAAGGAGACCCCAGAGTCTGCTGTTGACTTTTAGGGCCAATGACCTTACATTTGGGCTTCCCTGGTGGCTCAGTGGTAAAGAATCCACCTGCCAACGCAGGAGATGCGGGTTCTATCCCTGGGTCAGGAAGATCCCCTGGAGGAGGACATGGCAACCCACTCTAGTATTCTTGCCTGGGAAAACCCCATGGACAGAGGAGCCTGGCAGGCTACAGTCCTTGGAGTCGCAAAGAGTTAGAGATGACTTAGTGACTAAATAACAATAATGATACCCACTCTATTTCTTGCCAACCACGGGCTATTAGACACATTAAAATGTGCGCAGAGCTGAGATGTCCTGTGAGATAAATGCCCTTCCACGAGTGATCCTTTTTCTTTTAATCATTGATTTGGCTGCATTAGGTCTTCATTGCAACTCACAGGCTTGGTTGCCCCAAGGCATGTAGGATCTTAGTTCCCCAACCATGGATTGAACCAGCATCCCCTGCACTGGAAGGTGAAGTCTTAACCCATGGACCACCAGGGAAGTCTCCTTACATGAGTGATTTTATTTAAGAAATAAGACTAAGTCTGCTTGTGTACACAGTTCACGTTTTCCTGTCTCCACTCTTCTGCCTGACTGAATTTCCTATGTAGAAGACCAAAATAACTTTGGACAAATGCCTCGTGCAGAAAGAGCTCCTAGTTGGAGAAATCAGAGGAGACAGGCATTAAGTGAATAAGCTAAATGTTCAGCCCAGTCCTCTGCACACACAGGAGACATCTTCATTTTAACGGGGTCTGATAGCTCAGCTGGTAAAGAATCTGCCTGCAATGCAGGAGATCTGGGTTCGATCCCTGGGTTGAGAAGATTCCCCTGGAGAAGGGAAAGGCTACCCACTCCAGTATTCTGGCCTAGAGAATTCCATGGACTGTATATGGGTCGCAAAAAGTAGGTCACCACTGAGTGACTTTCACTTTCACTTTTCAGCATCGTTGTAAAGAATTCTTTCCTCTCCCTTGGACATTGTAGGTGGATTTTACCCTGCAGTTTCAGGCCATCAAATTGTTGTTGTTGTTCAGTTACTAAGTTGTGTCTGATTCTTTGCGACCCCATGGACTGCAGTACACCAGGCTTCCCTGTCCTTCAGCATCTCTCAGAGCTTGCTCAGACTCACGTCCGTTGAGGCGGTGATGCCATTCAACCATCTCATCCTCTGTCGTCCCCTTCTCCTCCCGCCTTCAATCTTTCCCAGCATCAGGGTCTTTTCCAATGAGTCAGCTCTTCACATCAAGTGGCCAAAGTATTGGAGTTTTAGCTTCAGCATCAGTCCTTCCAATGAATACCCAGGACTGATTTCCTTTAGGATGGACTCTTTGGATCTCCTTGCAGTCCAAGGGACTCTCAAGAGTCTTATCCAACACCACAGTTCAAAAGCATCGATTCTTTAGTGCTCAGTTTCCCTTATAGTCCAACAGTCACATCCATACATGACCACTGGGAAAACTATAACCTTGACCAGACAAACATTTGTAGGCAAGGTGACGTCTCTACTTTTTAATATGGTTTGATCTCCTTGCTCTGCAAGGAGCTCTCAAGAGTCTTCTTCAGCACTCCTTGGGCCATCAAATAAAACACAACAACGTTATGGGTCTTGTCATATCCTGCCTGAATTAAACAGCAGAGCAATTCAGAAATCTGTGGAGGGGCCTGGGGGGACTCGTTGGATCTGTCCTGGATGTGAATTCTCACGGAAATCTCAGCGTTTCTCCTTCCTTCTGAAGCCCTTCCATTCAGTTTTCTGGGACCCATTCTCATTAATCCATTTGTTCAGTTGCTAAGTCGTGCCTGACCCTCTGTGACCCCACGGACTGTAGCCCACCAGACTGTTCTGTCCATGGGATTTCCCAGGCAAGAATGGGCTGCCAACCACCTGGAGCGGGTTGCCATTTCCTCCTCCAGGGGATTTCTCCCGCCCCAGGGATTGAACACTTATCTCTTGCAGGCCAGTTCTTTACCACTGAGCCACCTGGGAAGCCCATAATCAAGGGTTAGGAGAAAGAAATCCAGATGACATATATGTGTGCAGGATCGCCAAAAGGGAGATCAGATTGAAATAGCCACAGGCAACCAAGGAAAAGCATAGATGTGAAGTTGCTCAGTTGTGTCCGACTCTTTGCGACCCCATGGACTGTAGCCCACCAGGCTCCTCCGTCCGTGGGATTTTCCAGGCAAGAAAGACCGGAGTGGGTTGCCATTCCCTTCTCCAGGATGGGATCTTTCCTACCCAGGGATCTAACTCCTGTCTCCCGCATTGGCAGGCGTGTTCTTTACCACTAGCGCCACCTGAGATGTACAACAAAGCTGAGAGTGTTTTCACCCTGGAGGGGGTCATGCTTCTACACGTAGAAACCAGGTAGGTCTCCGTGTCATGATCCTGGAAAGGGCAATGCCGAGATGAACAAGAGCCCGCCTCCTCACCTGTCTTGCACTCCCACACTCTTGCTCTCAGATGTTTGCGGAAAATAAAGGTGTCAACGTGCATTCAGATATCTGTGTGTTTCCCAGCATGAACCATGATTTTTGCTATCAAAACTCTGTTCATGAGTTCTTACATTCCACCACCGGCGTACCGCCAAATGCTGAGTTATGCAAACGGGGCGGCTCCTCCGCAAAGAGTGGAAATAAGTCTTGACTTGTTTGAAAACCTTTCTGATTAGATTGATTCGATTACGCTATGTGCCTCTGAGCTATTTTGAAAGCTCAGTTAGCTCATCCTGAAAGAAATAGAGCTAGTGTTCCATATTCATTGCTAATGGATTCATGGCCCACCCACGGGGGTGGGTAGGGCCGGGTGGGGGGTTAGTATCTACCCTTTGACATTTGAATCCAATCAACACAGTGTTGCTACATTATCCATAAAGACTGACATGCAGAATGTTTTTAAACATATAAAAAAGAAAAATTTACTTCTGTCAGATTTTTTTTTTTGAGCTTTTCTGCATCTAAGTCCTGTAAAGACAGAAGAAACCAGAAAGATTATTTATAAATAATGTAAGTATGATATTGAATCCTAGGATAATCTCTTTAACTTGAACAAAAATGATGCCTTGCCTCCAGGGCTTATGAAGGGTCTTGTTGGACATTGTAGACCAATGGATGCATAGAGAGATGTGATGGATTGATGGATGGATGGATGGCTAGACAGATAGATATTCAGGGCTGATGATAGATAGACAGATAGATATGACAGATGGATGGGTGGATGGATGGCTAGATAGATATGATGGATGGATGGATTACTAGATAGATGGGTAGATAGATTTTCAGGACTGATGATAGGTGAATATGATAGATAGATGGATAGATAGATATTCAGGATTGATGATAGATAGATAGATAAATATGATGAATGGATGACCAGATAGATAGATGGATAGATAGATATTCAGGATTAATGATAGATAGATACGATGGATGGATGGCTAGATAGTCAGGATTGATATAGATATATCAATATGATGGATGGATGGATGGATGACTAGACAGATAGATGGATGGATAGATATGATGAATGAATGGCTAGTTAGATAGGTATTCAGGACTGATGATAGATAGACAGATAGATACGACGGATGCATGGTGGATGGGTGGCTACATAGATATGATGGATGAGTGGATTACTAGATAGATGGGTGGATAGATTTTCAGGATTGGATGGATAGATACATATGATAGATGGATGGATGGCTAGATAGATATTCAGGAGTGATGATAGATAGATAGATATGATGGATGGATGGCTAGATAGATATGACGGATGGATGACTAGGTAGATAGATATTCTGGATTGATGATAGAGGGATATGATGGATGGATGAGTGGATTGATGGCTAGATAGATAGATATTCTGGGTTGATAGATACATATGTAGATAAATAGATATGATGAATGGATGACTAGATAGATGTATATACAGATATTCAGGATTAATGATGGATAGATAGATCGATATGATGGATGGATGGATGACTAGATAGATGGATAGATAGATATGATGTACGGATGACTAAATAGATAGTCAGGGTTGATATAGATAGATTGATATGATGGATGGATGGATCACTAGAGATAGGTGGGTAGGTAGATATGATGGATGAATGGATAGATATATATGATGTATGGATGGCTAGATAGATAGGATAGATTTGGATAGATGAATCAATCAAGGCTACCACAAGTCTTAACCGTTACCAGTGGTTATCTGAGTAGTTTCATGGGGATTAGGGGCACACTTGTACTTCCCATCACTTTCCATGCCATCTGGCCATTCACTTTTCCCCAACAGTTCACCCCTGTGTCTTGCTGCTTCTGACCTCTGGGGAGGCTTTGCAACATCAGAGTTTGAAGAAATATTCCTGCCACGGTGGTTAAGATAACAGACACGTCTGTTTGCAGAGATGCTCGGCGGCTTATTCCTTTCGATCCAAGTTCTGAGGCTGTCATCCTCCGGAGTGTCTGGCGTGAGGATGCCTTCAGTAAATCAGTCGTGGAAGAACACACTTTGTCTTTAAAAAAGAAAGAAAGTGAAGTTGCTTAGTCGTGTCCGACTTTATGCAACTCCTTGGACTGTTGCCCACCAGGCTCCTCTGTCCATGGGATTTTCCAGACAAGAGTACTGGAGTGGGCTGCCATTTCTTTCTGCTGGAGATCTTCCCAACCCAGGATTAAAGTCTGGTCTCCCGAATTGCAGGCAGTTGCTTTACTGTCTTTAAAGCTCTCTTCAAAGAGAATAGGGTGGGGTGGGGGGAATTTCCTGGGGGCCTAGTGGTTAAGACTTTGCCTTCCAATGAAGAGCACGCGTGTTTGATTCCTGATTGGGGAGGAACTAAGATCCCACATGCTTCCTGGCCAAAAAAAAAAAAAAAGGAAAAATAAAAGCTATCTTGTCTCCACTTCTTCTGCCACACATATAATCTCTTGGTTTCTTGACAGTAGTCCTTCTGACAGGTGGGAAGCGTTATCTCACTGTGGTTTTGATTTCCGTTCCCCTGATCATGAGGTATGTTGACCATCTTTTCATGTACCCGTCGGTTGTCATCTGCGTGTCTTCTTTTCGTCCTTGGAGGTCTCATCAAAGAGGGAGACGGAAAGACTCATCCGTCTGCTAGGTGATTACCTGGGGTGATCAAAGTTATTTGCCCTTCCTAAAGTTCTCACAGGGGGCCTTGTTTTATATATTAATTTTTAATTGTTAGTTGGAGGATAGTTGCTTTGCCGTGTTATGTTAGCGTCTGCAGTACGGCAGCGCAAATTAGTCATATGGACACAGAGATCCCCTCCCTCTTGATTCACACCTCACCCACCCCTCTGGGTCATCACAGAGCCCCGAGCTGAGCTTCCTGTCTACACAGCAGCCCCCGCTAGCTGTCTGTTTTACACACGGTCGTGTATAGACGTGGGTGCTACTCTCTCAATTCATCCCGCCCTCTCCTTCACCCGCTGGGCCCACAGGTTCGTCCCCTCCGCCTGCGTCTCTATTCCTGCCCAGCAATTAGGTTTGTCTGGACCGTTTTGTAGATTTCACATGCATGCCTTGACAGACACGGTTTGTTTTTCTCTTCTTCACTCACTTCACTCTGTTACAACAGGCTCATCCACCTGGGACTTGGTTTTCAGTCTGAGAGTTGAGCGCTGGCTAGCCGTGTGGGAAACCTTGAGGAAGCTCTCAGCGGACGTGTTTTGCAGGAACTGCTGACTGTGAGGCCCCGCTGTTCTTGCCACCCAGAAGGCGGGCTCTCTACAGATGGGACATGTGCGGAAACAAGCTCCCTGTTCAGAGTATTCAAGCATATGTTTTGTGTGCATGATGATTTTGTTTACCTTAGGTTTGTTAAAGAGATGGTTTGACCTAAGGATCCAGTGGTAGATCATTAGACATCATTAGTCAACAGTCTTTCCAAACGCAGCTGTTTTGTCAATTACATGCATGGTAAGTCGCTTCAGTGGTGTCTGACTCTTTGCGACCCCGTGGACGGTAGCCCCGCCAGGCTCCTCTGTCCATGGGGATTCTCCAGGCAAGAAGACTGGAGTGGGTTGCTATTTCCTCCTCCAGGGGATCTTCCCAGCCCAGGGATCAAACTCAGGTCTCCTGCGTTGCAGGCAGGTTCTTTACCATCTGAGTCACCAGGTGCATAAAGAGAAGTAATAAAGAGAAGTAATATAAATATTTACCAATGGGAGATTTGATAAATCTATGACAATAAATATATTTGATAGAATATTATACAGCACATAACAAGGACCAGGCAGGTATTTATGTGATAAATTGAAAAAAAAATTATGAAATATTGTTGAGTAGAAAAAACAAGTAACAAAGAGTCCCTGTTAAAGAATGCCCTTCGGGTTCATAAATAAATAAGTAAAATATTTATTTTTAATATATTAAAAGATCTGTCTTAGATCTGCCAGGTCTTAGTTGCAACACAGGGGATCTTTAGTTGCTGTGTGCAAACAAACTCTTAGTTGCAGCATGTGGGATCTAGCTACGTGATCAAGGATGGAACCTGGTCCTCTTGCATTGGGAACACAGGGTCTTAGCAACTGGACCACCAGTGAAGTCACGAGGAGGCATTCTTTTGTTTTTAACTTTTCCATACGCATGTGGATTTGACTATTTTTTTGTTTGTTTCCCGTAAGCATTATCAGCCTGTTTATCTAAAATAGAGGGAGAAAAATGAAAAAGGAGATAATCTTATTTGGAGTGAAATAAAAAAAGCCTCTTTCCCTTCCACGTGCACCTTGCTATTTTATGAAAGCCTTAAGAACACATTGGTGGTCAAATAATGCTCGCAAAAACAGGCATGAATCTGCTGTGAGACCTCTTTAAACATGATGAAATGATTGCATGCGCTTTTGTGTGTTTGATACGTCAGGTGTCACACACTTCAGTTGGATTCTTTACTGTCTGAGCCGCCAGGGCAGCCCTTGCAATTATTTGGGGGCGAGGGGGAGACATTTCCCCTATACCCTTCTAGGGTCTTCTGGCAAATCTAAATTAAATTAACATGAGACTGATGAACAGGAGAAAATCAAACGTTTAAGTACACGTATAGAGAGAGAAAAGAACTTCCCTGGTGGCCCAGTGGTAAAGAGCCCACTTGCCAATGCAGGAAACGTGGGTTTGATCCCTGGGTTGGGAAGATTCCCCGGAGAAGGAAATGGCATCCCACTCCAGTATTCTTGCCTGGAGAATCCCATGGACAGAGGAGCCTGGCGGGGTCACAAAGAGTCAGATATGACTGAGCAACTCAGTATAGCTTGTGTCTTGGGGACCTTCAAACATACTGTCACCCAGAGGCAGGAGAGGAGGAAAAAAAATTTTAAAAGATGGTGGTGACTTGCTGGGTTGAGTTACTTCCTACTCACACCCAAGACTGCAACTTTCATTTTGGAGAATCTCACCAAAGACCAGCATTTTCTTAGCAAGGATCATTTTTTAATGCAAACCATCTGCTCAGCTAGAAAAGCAAATAGAGGAAAAGAAAAAAAGAAAGAAAGAAAAGAGCATGGCCTCAGTTTGCTGGAAAAGAGACCAATCTTTGGTTTTTCACCAAAAGGCGGTGTGCTAATTAATTTTTTAAACACTGACCTCGTTTGAATTATTTCAGGCCTTCCAATGAAAACCATATGTTGGGATGGTGTGTGTTTTTAATTCTATAGGCTGGAAACTCTGTGTGTTTTTGGAAGGGTTCTGTCGGTTCATACCTTGTGGTGAATAGGAGTGTCAGGTTACCTTCAGAACAAAGACGCGCAGGGTGGACCCGAGGGGCAGGCGTGGGGTTTTGTTTTTTTTTTTTTAGGCATGGGTTTTTAAGGAGAAAAAGTGAGGCCCCAGAGTAGGAGAGGTAAGAGGATTACGGAGAAACGTACTCAGCATGCAAACCTGTTCAGAGCTGGCCAACCTATGCAGATTATGTGTTCGATTCACTCAGAGGTCAGACCTGGAAAGTGGGGGAAGAAAAAATGTGAATGAACTCCTGGGAGAGTAAAATGAAAAACTGACAGTGATGAAATGGAGCCACAGTGGAACTTAGGAGGGCATGTGTGTGTGTCTCTGTAACTGGTGATCAAAATTTTGCTCGTTCTTAAAGAGACTGCCATAACATAATAGATATGAATAAAGAGACTGCTGCTATGGAATGGTGGTGTTGGAGACGACTCTTGAGAGTCCCTTGGACTGCAAGGAGATCAAACCAGCCAATCTTAAAAAAAAAGTCAACCCTGAAGATTCATTGGAGGGACTATGGATCCCATAGTCTAGATTCATTGGAGGGACTATCAATGCTGAAGCTGAAGCTCCAATCCTTTGGCCACCTGATGAGAAGAGCTGACTTATTTGAAAAGACCCTGATGCTGGGAAAGATTGAGGGTGGGAGGAGAAGGGGACAACAGAGGATGAGATGGTTGGATGGCATCACCGACTCGATGGACATGAGTTTGAGCAAGCTCTGGGAGTTGGTGATGGACAGGGAGGCCTGGCGTGCTGCAGTCCATAGGGTCTCAGACTCAGACACGACTGAGCGACTGATCAACAAGAGGTATATAACTCACTGGCTTATCCTTATGCGTGTCAGTCAAATACGTTTCTGAGAACCCCCACAACCCAGAAAAAAAGAAAAGAAAATAGAGCTGTTTCAGAATAAGGAGGAAGAATAAAAATAGAGCCTTGGAACTGGGTCCAGTGCCCCCCTGGGATCCTAAGTGTCAATCATATTTCCATAGCAACTATAGTTTCCTTATAAGGAGTTAAATGAGAAGGACGCCATGGACCACTGTGCTCATATAACTCATTTTTAAGATTTCAATATTTTCTTTCTGCACTTTTGGTAGTTTTTTTTTTCTTGTAAACAGCGTATATAGGACTTGTGAGCAAGACATATCAAGGGCCCTGAAAAGGAATCAGTAGGGACAAATGGTCTTGAATTACATGACATAAATTATGATTTCATGTCTTCTATACCATAATGAATGCTTAAATGCTGCAACAAATGTAATCAGTTCTGATGAATTAGAAATCCATCTACTTCTTGTCAGCACGCGATAAAGCCCAGACATTGGGAGGCCAGGCAAAAGATGACTGCTCAAAATTTTTGAATAAGGAACTCCAACACATAATGATGTAATGTTTGGTTTTCTCACAAGTCTTTTTTTTTTTTCTTTTTGATAAATGAGCAAAAATATGGACAAAGAAATTCATGGATTTATTAGTGCCAACATCAAAGTGGAAAATATTTGGAGTTCTTAACGTTCACTTACATTATATCCCAGGGGTGAATACTGGTGCTTCAAAAGTGATTTAAGGAGATATTAATGACTTAAGAAAATAAAAGCGAGATGAGATTTGGGGAAAGTGCCATATTCAGCAAAGATTGCAAAATGTTCTTATTTTATTAGAAAGAAATGCTCTCATAATTTAACTGCTAAAAATCTCAAGGGTGATTTCAAATACAGGGTAATATAAAACATCTATATAAGCAATAAGATGCACAAATATGTATACATATATAACCAATATAATGTGTAACATGCATATTTATATATATATGTGTGTATCTATCTGCTCGATCATTCAGTTGTGTCAGACTCTTTGCGACCTCATGGACTGTAGCCCACCAGGCTCCTCTGTCCATGGGATTCTCCAGGCCAGAATACTGGAGTGGGTTGCCATTTCCTTCTCCAGGGGATCTTCCTCAAGGATGGAACCCAAGTCTCTTATGACTCCTGCATTGGCAGACTCGTTACCATTGGAGGCAACTGGGAAGTCCTATGTATGTGTATATGATGCTGGGAAATACTGAAGGTAGGAGGAGAAGGGGATGACGTTTTGTCTTTTTGACAAAATGATGACTGACTCAATAATGAGAGGTTAATGTTGAGGAGGTAATGGCCACCCACTCCAGTATTTCTGCCTGGGAAATTCCATGGACAGAGGAGCCTGACTTGCTACAGTCCATGGGGTTGCAGAGAGTCAGACAGGACTGAACACCCAGGCCATCTATCCATCCATCATGCGTCAATGATTGTGCTAACCCTCCTACGGTAAATCCTCCTGTTAACACAGAAAACACACATGTACACAAAAGTATATACATATTGTTGATACAAAATATATAATATGTATTTATACAATGTGTGTCCCATAATATAGATTTTTATACAATATGTCTCCTAATTACATATCACCGCTATAAAACTTTCATCAGTCAGTCAGTTCAGTGGCTCAGTCGTGTCCGACTCTTTGTGACCCCACGGACTGCAGCACACCAGGCCTCCCTGTCCATCACCAGCTCCCGGAGTTTACTCAAACTCATGTCCATGGAGTCGGTGATGCCATCCAACCATCTCATCCTCTGTCAGCCCCTTTTCCAATCCTGCCTTCAATCTTTCCCAGCATCAGGGTCTTTTCCAATGACTCAGCTCTTCATATCAGGTGGCCAAAGTATTGACTTTAGCTTCAGCATCAATCATTCCAACGAACACCCAGGACTGACCTCCTTTAGGATGGACTGGTTGGATCTCCTTGCAGTCCAAGGGACTCTCAAGAGTCTTCCCTAACACCACAGTTCAAAAGCATCCATTCTTCGGCGCTCAGCTTTCGTTATGGTCCAACTCTCACATCCATACATGACTACCGGAAAAACCATAGCCTTGACTAGGTGGACCTTTGTTGGCAAAGCACTGTCTGTGGTTTTTAATATGCTGTCATCCATGGGGGTCACAGAGAGTCGGACACGAGTGAGCAAGAGCACTCCCACAACCCCAGTTCACTTCCTAACGCAGGCTGTGTGTTAAAACCTTAGAAGCTTCAGCTGGTGCGAGCCACAGAGGCCTGGGAGGCCAGTGTCACTGTTATTAATCCCATTTTGCAAATGAAGAGACTGAGCTTTTGTAGAGAAGGCTAGCAGCTGGAGGAGGCCACCCTCAGGCTGGGAACCGGTCCCGCGTTACCACCCTAGTTTATTCTTTGAGCCCCGCTGTGATTCTTCTCAAGCAACAGTTTCCCTTTTATTATGCACATGAAGGAAGGAAGATGTTTGGGCCTGCCTTGAAAATTCACCATGGGTTTGCTTTCCTGAATGGGAATTAAGACACCAAGTAAGGGGCACCCTACCCCTTAAAAGACTGAAGGCAGGAGGAGAAGGGGACGACAGAGGAGAGGGTGGGATGGCATCACTGACCCAGTGGACGTGAATTTGAGCAGGCTCCAGGTGACGGTGATGGACAGGGAAGCCTGGCGTGCTGCAGTCCACGGGGTCACAAAGAGTCGGACACGACCGAGGGACTGAACTCCAACAGGGGCACCTGGCCTCTCGGAGGGCAGAAAAACTTGCTGGGGAGGATTTCTGCATGTAAACAAACTTCAGTCACCCAGCCCCAAAGCAGTGTTCCTAACCGCGGCAGTGAGTGCCAAATGGCCCAAACGGAGCTCCAGGGGAGGCTCAGAGCCTCGGGGCTGCAGCTGCCTAACCTCCCGGGATTTCAGAGGCGGCCCCCTGGGTGGGAGAGCTAGGGGGCAGTGGGGAGGGAAACAGGCTTAATCCCCCGTGAAAGCCTACAGCCTGCAGGACGGGGCCAGGCCTGGCGTTTGTCCTTGAGGGGAAGATGTGGGAGACAGTGTGCAGGCAGAGCATGCTTTAACTAGAGAGGCAGGATGAGAGACAGTCAGCCAGCACGGACACACGTCTACACACACACACACACACACACACACACACGTTATATACACACACACACATGTGCATACATGCGCACACACACATATACACACATTAAATATGGACACACGTGTCATATTTATATGTGCACACGTTGCATCTATATACATATACACACATTGTACACACATGGATACATGTGTGTATATACACACATGTTATATACACATACACATACATGCATACACACATACACATGCATATACAAGCACTAAATATATACACACACATTATATTTATATATGCACACATATCTATATACATATACATAATATACACACATGTATATGTGTGTATGTATGCATAGACACACATATATAGACACATGTTATATATACACGTATATGCATATGCATGCATACACACACATTAAATATATACACACTACATGCTATATATACACATGTATTATATTTATATATGCACACATTATTTCTATATACACATACACATGTATACACACATTATATATATACACACATGCATACACCTGTATATACACAAGTACATATATACACATATACACACATATACATACACATATATACATGCATGCTATATATACACATACACATATATGCATACACAGATACACGTGCATATACACGAATATTAAATATATACACATACACACTATATATATACATGCATTATATTTATATATACACACACTATATCCATATACACATATATACACATATTATATATACACACACATTTATATATACACACACATGCACACACATATATTTATACACACATTTTATACATATGCTATTGTTGTTCAGTCGCTCGCTTGTGTCCGACTCTGCACCCCATGGACTGCAGCACGCCAGGCCTCCCTGTCCATCACCAACTCCAAGAGCCTGCTCAAACTCATGTCCATCGAGTCGGTGGTGCCATCCAGCCATCTCATCCTCTGTCGTCCCCTTCTCCTCCGGCCCTCAGTCTCTCCCAGCATCAGGGTCTTTTCCCGTGAGTCAGCTCTTCGCATCAGGGGGCCAGAGGCCTAGAGCTTCAGCTTCAGCACCGGCCCTTCCGGTGAATATTGAGGGTTGATTCATGAAACAGCAGGAGGCCGGGAGACGCAGAGAACAGACCTGTGGCTGTCGAGGGAGGGGGCAGTGAGGGGTGGACGGAGAGTCTGCGATTCACAGATGGAAGTTGTCGTCTACAGGATGGGGAAGCACAAGGCCGACTAGCGTGCAGGGAACGAGATTCAACATCCTGTGATAAAGCACAACGTAAAGGAATACGAGAAAGAATGTGTGTACGTGTGTAACCGAACCACAAAGCAAGAATTAACACGACATTGTAAACCAACGGTCCATCAAAAAAATTAATTAAAGAACATCCAGGTAGAAGGGCTTCCCTGATAGCTCAGCTGGTAAAGAATCTGCCTGCAATGCAGGAGACCCCGGTTTTGATCCCCAGATGGGGAAAATCACCTGGAGAAGGGATAGGCTACCCACTCCAGTATTCTTGGGCTCCCCTGGCAGCTCAGCTGGTCAAGAATCCACCTGCAATGCAGGAGGCCTGGGTTCGATCCCTGGGTCGGGAAGATCCCCTGGAGGAGGGAAAGGCTACAAGAATTTCCAGGCAGAAACAAGCTTAAATGTAAAAAGAGAGGGAAAAGAAATAACCTTGAACGCTGACTGCGTATCGCATAAAGTGGGTCTTGCTCAGAGAAGGAAGAAATCCCGTCTGGAAAGTCTGATTGAAGGGTAAGATGCTAGGTTGTAAATAATCAGTAATGACCGATGTGTTAAGCGCTAGGAAATTTCGTGTTACTTACGAGTCCCTAGTCCCAGAATCAAGCCTTCTGGCAATAAATAAATAAATAAGGCATAATTATGGCTCAGTTGCTGGTTTGACCTAAGCGTGTACTGATCTCTATTGCTAATGAATAAAAGGAGTAAGAAAGATGGTAATACATTCCATATTTTAGGAATGGATGGTTTGTTTGTTTTTATACTCTTCTGACTGTATCTTGACCTCAGTTACCCTGTAGCCTGACCTCATTGTTTCCTTGAAACATGACAGTATTTAAAAAAAAAAAGAAAGAAATATGACAGTTTGCATTATCCTTATTCACTTATAATTGCTCCATTTCAAAGTGATTATCGAGAGAAAACATGAAAATATGACTGTGATTATTTCCTGCCAAGGATTCCGTCGTTGGCAGGCATAGCAAATAATCATGGCTGTATCTTCATATCTGATGTTCTTTTCTCTTTTAATTCATCCATTTATGTTTTTGCATCTGATTTTCCTTTCTTTTTGAATCCATCTATTCTTTTTGAATCCACCTCATCTATTCTATTCGTCTTAGGGAATGATTTTTCATGGAGTTATAGTGGGGATTTGTTCCTGACCACGGTGCCATTTTATACAGAATGTTGATGAAAGATTACTCCCAGGCTCTTGGAGAAGTTACACTTTTAACAAATATCGTACACTGTTGTTGTTTAGTCGCTAAGACGTGTCCGACACTTTGCCACCCCATGGACAATAAAGTATTGTCAAAGATGTCTATCTGTTTCCGGTTCTGAGATTTTTTTAATCTTGCAAATACTTTATTTCCAAGTGTTATGTGTGTCTGGCCCATGGGTTGCTAGTCACTCAGTCGTGCCCCAACTCTTCACGACCCCGTGGACTGTAGCCCACCAGCCTCCTCTGTCCATGGAACTCTCCAGGGCAGAATAGTGCAGTGGGTAGCCGTTCCCTCCTCCAGGGGATCTTCCCGACTCAGGGATCGAACCCGGGATCGAACCACATTGCAGGCAGATTCTTTACCAGCTGAGCCACCAGGGGAAGGAGAAAGTGGGACGTGTTGAAACAGGATCACTGACATCTATACCCACCACTTTGTGTAAAACAGACAGCTAATGGGGAGCTGCCGTATGGTACGTGGAGTTCAGCTTGGTGCTCTGTGATCACTTGGAGGGGTGGATGGGGGTGGGAGGGAGGGTCAGGAGGGAGGAGATGTATGTGTACTTACAGTGGATTCACTTTGTTGTCCAGCAAAAGCCAACACAATATTGCCAAGCAATCATCCTCCAATTAAAAAATAAATGTAAAAAAATTATTTATGAGAAACAGGGCAGACGACTGAAGTGACAGAAATGCTTTCTGGCTTGAGACGCAACAGGATGAGAGAGTTCACCTCTGCTTTTAAAAGGGGTGCATCTGCTAAGAAGCGTGGGCTTGACCTCAGCTGTCTGTGTGATCTCCCGCAGGTAAGGCAAGGCGTGATTTGTTACCTTGGTCTCCACGAATTTATCTTCCTTTGTTTTATTTCACCACATTCCTTGGATGACACACTCTCTCTTCTGAGATATCTTAATACCTGCTTTCAAGTTTGGTTCTGTTCTGTGAGTCACCCTATCTCCTGAAGTCAAAGATGTCTTATCTCTTTCGGTTCGGAGATTTTTCCATCTTGCAAAAACTTTATTTCCAAGTGCCTGTGTGTCTGGCCCACACATTGCTAGTCGCTCAGTCGTGTCCAACTCTTCACGACCCCATGGACTGTAGCCCACCAGGCTCGTCTGTCCATGGGATTCTCCAGACAAGAACACTGGAGTGGGTCGCCATTCCCTTCTCCAGGGGACCTTCCCAACTCAGGGATCAAACCTGGGTCTCCGGCAATGCAAACAGATTCTTTACCACCTAAAACCACCAGGGAAGAAGCATCTGGCCTATGGAGCCATCTTCAGAAAAAGCCAATAAACTCTCAGACGCTCAGTCTGATTCCAAATGATGACAATCACCTGTTCAAAGGTTTGTGGAAGAATTTCCTACACAGAAATGAGGTTTTGTATGTATTTATTGTGAGAATTGGACTAAAAAGAAAACTCAGTATGGAAGAATTGATGCTTTTTTTTTTCTTTCTTTTTTTTTTTATTAGTTGGAGGCTAATTACTTTACAACATTTCAGTGGGTTTTATCATACATTGATATGAATCAGTCATAGAGTTAAACGTATTCCCCATCCCGATCCCCCCTCCCACCTCCCTCTGATGCTTTTTTTAAAAATATATATTTTATTTTACTTATTTGGGTGTGCCAGGTCTTAACTGTGACAAGCGGCATCTTTGATGCAGCATGCAAGATATTTATCTGCAGCATGTGGGATCTAGTTCCCTGACCAGGGATTGAACTTTGGCCCCCTGCATTGGGAGCATGGAGTTTTAGCCACTGGACCATGAGCAAAGTCCCAAATTGATGCTTTTGAACTGTGGTGTTGGAGAAGACTCTTGAGAGTCCCTTGGACTGCAAGGAGATCCAACCGGTCCATCCTAAAGGAAATCAGTCCTGAGTGTTCATTGGAAAGACTGATGTTGAAGCTGAAGCTCCAATACTTTGGCCACCTGATTCAAAGAACTGACTCTGGAAAAGACCCTGATGCTGGGAACGATTGAAGGCAGGAGGAGAAGGGGACGACAGAGGATGAGATGGTTGGATGGCATCACCGACTCAACGGACATGACTTTGAGCAAACTCCAGGAGTTGGTGATGCACAGGGTGGCCTGGCATGCTGCAGTCCATGGGGTTGCAAAGAGTCGGACACAACTGAGGGAGTGAACTGATGTATTTATTGGGTCGTTTCCTTACAACTGTATCTCTCAAATCAGGGATGATCTGAACAAATTAATAATGGGAGTAGGGGCTTCCCCGGTGGCTCAATGGATACAAATCCGCCTGCCAGGGCAAGAGACACGGGTTCGATCCTTTGTGCGGGAAGATCCCCCACGCCCTAGAGCAACTAATCCTGGGCCCCACAACTACTGAAGCCCGAACACCCTAAAGCCCCTGCTCCAAAAGGACAGAAGCCACTGCAATGAGAAGCCCACCCACCACAACTAGAGAGTAGCCCCCGCCATCTGCAAGTAGACACAGCCCATTTGCAGCAACGAAGACCCAACGCAGCCATTAATAAATATTATTCATCTATTATTATTATTTTAAAAATTATTTTATTTAATTTTTAAAAGTATTAATTAGTTTAATAATTAATTAAAATAAAAGGTAATTAAATTTAAAAACAATGGGGCTATGACCGAGATATACGAGCCGTGATCCCAGGAAGAATAATCGACGGCAGAGATGTTGAGTGACGGTCCCGTATGTCCAGGGAACATAATCTATGACTGAGACGGTGAGCCTTGATCGCTGCGCTCACCTCAGTCCAGGAGAAACAGCCCGTGGACTGAGACGGTGGGTGGGGATCGTCTTGTTCCAAGTTTTATTACAAGCAGAGTCTGAAATGCGGGACTTTCCATTCCACCCTCTGGCCCAAGAATGCTTTGCTGGCCTGCAGAGTCAAGATTTCCTGGCAGAGGGTGCTCCTGAGAAAATTGTTGAGTAGATCAAGAGCTTGTTTTTTTTTTGTTGTTTTTTTTTTTTTTTGGACGGGGGGGTGGGCTCCTATAGTTCCCTCGGTAGCTCGTTGGTAAAGAAAGCTTGTGCGATGCAGGAGACCCGGGTTCGATTCCTGGGTGGGGAAGATGCCCTGGAGGAGGGCGTGGCAACCCACTGCAACATCCTGGCCTGCAGAATCCCAGGGACGGAGGAGCCTGGCGGGGCTACAGCGCATGGGGTCGCAGAGAGTCCGGACACGACCGCGCACACACTCCTGGGATGCAAACAGACGCGTGCCCTGGGCAGTCTGAAGGGCCTTTTTACCAAGCGCCTCCCCCCGAGACCTCGTGTCGCTGTCAGATCGCCAGCTCCGATGACCTTCGATGTGGTTGCCCCGCAGTTTTGCTCGCGCTGGGCGTGTTTACATTGCTGGATTTTCCCGTCCAGGGTCCTCACACTCCACACGTGGCGACCGGCCTCGGACAGGGCGGAGCAAGCCGGACCCCCATCCCTGACGGCGGGACAGCTGCTTTGCAGACTTGAAAGGAAGCACCCCCCCCCCCCCCCCCCCCCCGCCTGAGGTTCATCGGCGGCGGCGGGAGAGAGGTAACGCCCCCGTGAGATCAGAGACACTTGGGAAGCGAAGGAGGATTTAAGCAGCTCCGGAGGCGTCTCTGGGCGGAGGCCCCGGGGTGGAGGGCTGGGGGGCGGCGGGGACCTTGACGCTGTAGCCACAGGCACTTAAGGAGTGAAGAGGCGGCGGACCGCCCCCGCGGTTTCCATGGCAACAGGGCGGCTGCAGCCCTCCGGCTGCAAGCCGCTTTCCTCTGTGTGAAGCCAGCGGGGAAAGGAGCTTGCTCAACTCAGAGACGGTCTTAGCTCCCAGACCGGGGATCGAACCCTCACGCCCTGCCGTGGAAGTTGACGTCTTAACCAACGGGCCACCAGAGAAGACCCAGCCCCGGGTCCCTTTATAGACGCACTGGTCTTGCAATAGACACCACCCCCCACCCCCCACCCCCACCCCCCCCCAAAAAAATAAATAAAAATAGTGCTTGCAAAAACCGACGCGAGGGCTGATAGAAAGCAGATGGCCCCGAGGATTCTGCTTAGAAGAGCTTCACTTTGTTTTTGAGTGATAAGAGTGCGGGGTTGAAAATTCCTCGCTTTTGTATCTTGAGCAAGGGAGTGTGGGGGTTCCGAGGCTGCCAGCTGGGTGGTTCCCCTTTCTGCTTTGAATCTCTGGGATTGCATGGATCCGAGGAGAATTCCATCTGGGGGGAGCCTCGCACTCGGGGAGCCTGACCTCTGTCTCTGGAGCCAGCATCCCGGTCGTTATGGTTCTCATCTGGTCAATTATTGGGGAGGTTTTGTTGGTGGCTGATGACTCAGCTGCCCATTTCAGAGGAAACTAATGCAATTGGCAAGAAAAGCGGGCTTCTCTCTCTCTCTCTCTCTTTTTTTTTTTCGTAAACGTAAGAGTTCTTCTTCTTCTTATTTTTTTTTTTTACACAAAGTCTGTTCACTTAGTATGAACGAAGCATCACTGTGATTTCAAAAATGAAGGACCATCCATGAAATGTTCACCCGGTGTCTTTCTCGTCCTCCCGGGGAGCCTGAGGCAGTTCTTATGATGACCAGCTGTTCTCGAGACAGCGTCTGCCAGTAACCTCATCGTTATGGGAGTAACTCAATTTTTCCATATTCAGGATAACAATGCAGTGACTCAACTTTCCCAGCAAAATCGCATAAGACCCAAAGACAAACTGTGATCCATTAAAAAAAAAAAAAAAATTTCCTTAAGATTCACTCTGGATGTCCTAAGGAACTTTTAGTAAAACTACTGAAAAAGTTGAAAGTGATACATAGAAATTCTAGAAATATTAGCTTTAAATTTGCTCGATTTAAAATGGTGGTTTAGTTGCTAAGTTGTGTCCGACTCTTGGGATCCCACAGACTGTGTAGCCCACCAGGCTCCTCTGCCCACCGGATTCTCCAAGCAAAAATACTGGAGTGGGTTGCCATTTCTTTCACCAGGGGATCTTCCTGACCTAGGGATTGAACCTGGGTCTCCCTGCATTGCAGGCAGATTCTTTACCGTCTGAACCACCAGGGAAGTTGGAATGTCCTTTAAAGCATGCAGTTCACGGAGTGGCAAAGAGTTGGACACAACTTAGCCACTGAACCACAAAATCAGTGTAAGTTATATTTATTTTCATACTTAAGTTTTCACTAGTTTTGCTTCTAGGCAAAAGGCAGAACAAACTTTTCATCATCAAGGACATTTTTTTAAAAAGGGAAGGCTGAGAAGAGGAGTTTATGGGATACTTCCAAAATATGGTGTATATAATTAAATATGATTGTTTAGAGGGTATCAGGTCGTGCTTACGGGAAAAGGGATCAGCTTTTCTCATAGTTTGTTAAATAGAAAACCCACAAATAAGTAAACACACATGGTGCATGGGAGTTCTGTTTGGCAGAGAGATGTCCGTGGGGGTTCCTCTCTGCCAAGAGAAGAACCCTTTTGGCTGGAAGGATTTCCCGTGAAGGGTGTTCAAGGACAGATGCGATGCCGTGCTCCTTGTAGGATTCTTTGCGGGGAATTCATTCTTCACGCTCAGGGTCACGGCTGGGCTACCTCTCCGGAGCCAAGAAACGGTCGTTTCTGCAGAGGAGTTCCTAATAGCACGTGCTTTGGGTGGTTTGGGTACATTATAGGTTTCTTTGCTACACTGAGGACAGGGCCTTTGCATTATCCCATGAGGGAAGGTAGTGTCCGTGTGTAATCCAGCGGAATCCCGTGGGGCTTTGGGGGAGGGGCACACTCCTTCCCCCACACGCTCTGCCTCAGTTCCTCTCTCAAGTACCTTGTTGTTTAGTTGCTCAGTCGTATCTGATTCTTGTGACCCCTGTGGACTGTAGCCCGCCAGGCTCCTCTGTCGGTGGGGTTCTCCAGGCAAGAATACTGGAGTGGGTTGCCATGTCCTCTTGCAGGGGATCTTCCTGACCCAAGCGTCTAACCTGCGTCTCCTGCATTGGCAGGCAGATTCTTTACCACTGCATGTAGCCTATTCACTATGCAACAGCATTATTTCCAAAAAAAAAAAAAAAGGCAATGTACATACCTTCATGGCAAAATAAATCACTACTAAAAAAAAATGCTAACCAGCTTGTGAGCCTGTAGCGAGTTGTGGGAAACCTCAAAACTCACTGACCAAAGATCTCTTTAACGCATATGATCAAAATGAAGAAAGCTCGAAATACTGAATTACCCAAATGTGACCCAGGGACACAAACGGAGCAGAAGCTGCTGGAAAAATGGCGTCGACGGACTTGCCCGACTCAGCGTTGCCGTGAAGCCTCCATTTCCAAACAAAGCAGAACAAAACCCAACAGGAGGTGAAACACAAGAAAGTGAGATACGGCTCATGCAGGGATGAGGAAGGGCTTGAACCTTGACCTCGGTTGGTTATAAAGTACACGTGCGTTTCTCAAGCTTGTAGCACCCCCCCCCCCCCAGGCAATTGTCGTTTTCTTTTTTCATTGATCTGTGTCCAAAATGCACAGCGTGACAGTTTGCAAGTTGACTTTTATTGGGGGGCAAAATGAGGACGGCAGCCTGGGAGACAGAACCTCAGATGGCTCTGAGAGGCTGCTCCAAAGAGACTGGGCGGTGGGGGGAGGGAGGAAATCAGGATATATGTGATTTTAGTGAGTGGGGAATTGATGCAGGCAAGCATGTATTTTTTTTTTTTTTTTGGAAAAGGTTTCTAGTCTTGGGGAATAGATGTCAGCATGAATCATTTTCGTACTTCTCTAGATAGAAGAGATCTAAGAATTGGGCTCATAGAATCAGCTCTTGAAAATATCTCTCTGAAGACCTGTTCTGCCAGTCTCTCCCAGAGCACAGAGGTCTCGGGTCTGCTGTCCAGCCTGAGCTCCTTCCAGGGGGTGTTGAAGCTCAGTAGCTGCCGCAGCACTTGACTGAATCCTTGTCGAGGTGGACGGAAGATGCCCATGGCAAGTGCCAGTGTGTAGTTGGCAGATCCAATTTACTTCCAGGTCAACTTCAATCCCGTCCTGGCTGGGAGGTTTTACAAAGACAGGGGATTCACCGCTATGACGCTTCCCATCTTCCGGGGCAAGCGCTTACGAACGGTTGAGAAGCTTAGGAGTAAAGTCGCTGCTTGGACTGGAGGCAAACCATTTTGCAAGGTCTGCGTGGAGACCCGTTTTTCTCTCTGTGTGGCTTAGCTTCGCACTTGGTGAAATTGGAAATGACTTATAAGGTATGGCCATGGCTCTGACTTTCCAAGAAAAATAGCGGATGAAAACCTAGACGACTTCTGCAGATGCGGGGTTTTGGTGGCTGAACTAGGGTGGCAGCCTGTGGATTGAACCCACGGTCTTGGATGTGAAGAAATAGGTTCTCCCAGGAACACCTAAGCCCACGTGCCATGTGGCTGGTCAAGCTGCAGCTTAGCGATATGAAACGTACTCTAATTTGTGTAGCTGAATTTGATGAAGCTGAATCTCCAGTACTATAGCCACTTGATGTGAAGAGTCGACTCATTGCAAAAGACCCAGGTGCTGGGAAAGATTGAAGGCGGGAGGAGAAGGGGACAACAGAGGATGAGATGGTTGGATGGCATCACTGACTCGACCGACCTGAGTTTGAGCAAGCTCTGGGAGATGGTGAAGAACAGGGAAGACTGGCGTGCTGCCGTCCATGGGGTTGCAAAGAGTCAAACACGGTTGAGCAACTGAACAACCACAATTTTCAGAGGAGAGACAGATGCAAGCATCTGCTCCAACTTTTACGGACCGCTTTTATGGACCCAGGCAAATAGTTCAGAAGTGCGTGGTGAGTAGGCGACAAGCTACGTTTATGGCTGAATCATAATCTTTTAAAAGAACCGGTGAACTTGGCAGGACTTTTAGGCTCTATAAACACAATCTGTTTTACCTAAAAGGTGAATTTCCCCAAGGCTGCAGGAAATTTTGCCCTATAGGAACCTGTTAGATGAGTGAAGCCATGCTACTCCCGAATTGAGACAATCTTGGAGATTTCAAAACCCGTTAGGATATGACCACTTCTATGAATTCAGAAGGGGCTTCCCGGTTGACTCGGCTATAAAGAACCTGCCTGCAATGCAGAAAATGCAGGAGACACCAGTTCCATCCTGGGTTGAAGAATCCCTGGAGGAGGAAATGGCGACCCACTCCAGTATTCTTGCCTGGAGAATCCCCATGGATGGAGGAGCCTGGTGGGCTACAGTCCATGGGGTCACAAAGAGGGAGAGTCACACAGCTGAAGCGCCTGAGCCACGCACGTGAATTCAAAACATATTGGATGAGGTTAAAAAAAAAAATTCATGGGACACTCTCTGCCTTCGTGAAGGTGGTGCACAGATTCCCAAGTCAGCATGTATCTTTCATATTTGTCCTGGCTTCTGCCTTTCCCTTGCAACAAAGGCCTCTTGTGAGATTTCATACTTATAAAAGTACATTATGCCTGAAAGCGTGCCCTTGGGACTGTTCACAGCTGTGTGACTAAAGGAAGAATTTATTGCAGTTTCTGTAATTCCTCCAACCTCACCGAACACAGTGGTTCCCCAGGAATATGCAAGTTCATAGACGCTGAGCAAGCATTTCTATATGACGGTTTATTTTTCAACTGGAGGAGGAAAGGGCTTACATGCTGGCAGCAACTCAGTACCCCCGTTTAAATCACTGACTCTGCATTTTGACATTTAACGCCAAAAGGATCGTGGAATTTTCCATGAATATGTTTGGAAGGAAATTTTTTTTTTTTTTTACAGCACACCTGAAAAGTTAACAGTGGTTTGGAATCAAAAAGTGTTCGTTGCTCAGTCGTGTCTGACTCTTTGCAACCCCGTGGACTGTAGCCCACCAGGCTCCTCTGTCCATGGGATTGTCCAGGCAAGAATACTGGAGTGGGTTGCCATGCCCTCCTCCAGGGAATCTTCCTGACCCGGGGATCGAACCCGAGTCTCTTATGTCTCCTCAATTGTCTGGTGAGTTTTTCTTTTCTTTTTTTAATTTTAACCACTAGCGCCAACCTGGAAAGCCCAGGTTTGGAATCAACTTACCCACAAATACGACTGATTTTTATCACAACCTGAAGAAATGAGAAGAAAAATGACACATCTCTTTCAAAAATGATAGTGCAATTTGAAAGAAAATGCAAGCCCAGCAGATTTCATTTCATCACCTTTTTTTTTGCATGGCTTCATACACGTTGACATGTTTGTCGGTGTATTGCCACCATTGGCAATGGGTCAGATCAGATTTGCCTGTGAGTTAATGGCTTCTATATGTTAAAATGGGAAAGATTGAGGGCAGGAGGAGAAGGGGACGACAGAGGATGAGATGGTTGGCTGGCATCACTGACTCAAAGGACATGAGTTTGGGCAAGCTCTGGGAGGTAGTGAAGGACAGGGATGCCTGGCGTGCTGCAGTCCATGGGGTCGCAAAAAGTTGGACACGACTGAGCAACTGAAATGAACTGAATGTTGGGTTTACAGAGCCAGGACAGGTACTTTTGGGATTTCTCGTCTCTCTGAAGGAAAAAAAAAAGTTATTTTTTTTTTTATCTGAAATGAAAGCATTGAGCCTTTCAGCTCAAGAGGAAAAATACACATGGAGTGAACCAGACATCTCTGCTGTGGGTCCAGTTCATCTTTGTGCCCTTTTCAGCAACATGGTGGCCTTATTTTCCTAACCAGACTCGCCCACATAGACCAGGAGGAAGCAGGGACAGGCACAGAGAGAAGAATGGACTTTGAGGTCAGGAAAAAAATCTGTCCTCAAACTGACCACTTCTGTGTCGTCCACTCTCCACTTACCTCACCAAGCCATGCCGGCTCGTCGATGGGGTGGGCACCTTTCCATCTGCTTCTCCTTTCTGTCTGCTTTCTCCTTTCTGTCGTAAGGATGCTGTGAGTCTGGGTTCAGTAAATATGTGTCTCTGCTGCTAAGGATAGATTGGGAGTTTGGGATGGACATGGACACACAGGCTGTATTTAACATGGAGAACCAGCAAGGACCTGTTGTCCAGCCCAGGGAACTCTGCTCAATACTCTGTAATAACCTTATGGTCACCAGGGGGAAGGATGGGGGAAGGGATAGTCAGGGAGTCTGGGATGGACATGGACACACTGCTGTATTTACCATGGAGAACCAGCAAGGACCTGTTGTCCAGCCCAGGGAACTCTGCTCAATACCCTGTAATAACCTGATGGTTCCCAGGGGGAAGGACGGGGGAAGGGACAGTCAGGGAGTCTGGGATGGACGTGCACACACGGCTGTATTTACCATGGAGAATCAGCAAGGACCTGCTGGACAGCACAGGGAACTCTGCTCAATACTCTGTAATAACCTGATGGTCACCAGGGGGAAGGGTGGGGGAAGGGATAGTCAGGGAGTCTGGGATGGACAAGGACACACTGCTGTATTTACCATGGAGAACCAGCAAGGCCCTGCTGGACAGCACAGGGAACTCTGCTCAATACTCTGTAATAACCTGATGGTCACCAGGGGGAAGGATGGGGGAAGGGATAGTCAGGGAGTCTGGGATGGACATGGACACACGGCTGTGTTTAACATGGACAACCAGCAAGGACCTGCGGGACAGCTCAGAGAACTCTGCTCAATCTCATGTGACAGTCTGGATGGGAGGGGGGTTTGGGGGAGAGTGGATACGTGTATATGGATGGCTGAGTCCCTTTGTTGTCCACCTGAAATCATCACAACATTGATAATTGGCTATATCACAAGGCAAAATAAAAAGTTTAAAGTTTGGGAGGTGGGGGGCGGAAAGGAAGGCAGACCCAGTGGAAGTACCATCAGGTTAAGAAAGAAAACTTGGCCAGCCATTCTGGACTCTCCTCTGCACATCCCACCGCAGTCCATTTAAGAATATAAATAGGCTGTTGATGGTATCAGGGCACATGTCACACCTCACCCCAGATTCGTGAAGACATGTCCTGCTGACGTGTAATGTTCACAGACTGAAGATTTTTTGGCAGATCTTTGTAAAAGGAATTTGGAGATGATGCCTCTTCTTGACGCATGAAAATCCTTCCCAGTGCTTTTTAATGAATAAAGACATCTTCATGGTCTTCCCTGATGGCTCAGATGGTAAGAAAAAAAAAAATTCTGCCTGCCAAAGCAGGAAATATACTTTTGATCCCTGGGTCAGAAAGACCTCTTGGAGGAGGAAATGGCAATCCACTCCAGTATTCTTGCCTGGAGAATCCTATGGACAGAGGAGCCTGGTGGGCTACATCCATGGGGTTACAGAGAGTCTGACAGGACTGAATGATTAACACTTTCACTTTTTAACTTGATAAAAAGAAGTCCTTAACTGTAAGTTTGGTCACATGCATCCTCTCTTGTTGTTGTTTAGCCATTAAGTCGTGTCTGACTCTTTGCAGCTCCATGGACTGCAGCAGGCCAGGCCTCCCTGTCCATCACCAACTCCTGGAGCTTGCTCAAACCCATGTCCATTGAGTCAGTGATGCCATCCAACCATCTCATCCTCTGTCGTCCCTGTCTCTTCCTGCCCTCCATCTTTCCCAGCATCGGGGTCTTTTCTAGTGAGTCAGGTCTTCAAATCAGGTGGCCAACATATTAAATAATAGTTCACATTTTCGTGTCTTCTTTTTCAACAAAAATCTCCTTGGACTAGAAAGAGTGAAACAAATATTTCTTTCTTGCAGAAGTTAACTTTAGTCCATCTGAACGTGTATGAGTGTGTGTATGTGTGTGTGTATCCAGATGGTTTTCATCTTTTTTCCGTATAGAAAGCCAGTGATTCCTGCAGTTTTTATCAAAAGCTCTTGACTTACTGAGCGGTGAGTAATCTCTCCTCTCCTGATAAGTTAGCATGTGCTGACCCAACCGTTTCCAGCCGTAGGTCTTGTGTCTGTTTTTCTGGGGTCTTTATCTGTCCGTAGGAGCCAGATAGACACACTGGAGGCAGGCCACAGTAGTCTGGGGACTGAGAGTCCCTTCAAAGCAGCCCCCACATAAAGAATGAGTAGTCTCGGTGGTCAACTCGGCACCTCCCTCACCCCGCAGTGGGGAGGCTTCTGGGGCGTTTTCCACAGCCTCTCCAGAACTCACATCGGGATTAAACCCAGTAGTCCACGTGGTTTGTTACTGTTTGTTGTTTCACTAGCTAAGTCATGTCCATCTCTTTTGGGACCCCATGGACTGTAGCCCGCCAGGCTCCTCCATCCACGGGATTCTCCAGGCAAGAAGGCTGGAGTGGGTTGCTGTTTCCCTTCTCCAGGGGATCTTCCTGACCCAGGGATCGAACCCGTATCTCCGGCACTGGCAGGCAATCCGATTCTTTACCATCTGAGCCACGTGGAAAGACCCGTCCGTGGGTGGAACATGCTTGATAAATACCCCGTTCATTAGCCTCATGATTTCCCTGTTTTTGTTTTATTGTTGATGTTTGTCTGTTTCTAGATTTCATGCCTGAGTGACAACCCAGACATTCATCATTGTCTTATTAGTGCTGTTTTGTATTTTTGTATTTTTATTTTTTGACACGGACCTTTTAAAAAAGTCTATTAAATTAAATTTTTTATGAAATTAAAAGACGCTTGCCCCTTGGAAGAAAAGCTATGACAAACCTAGACAGTGTATTAAAAAGCAGAGACATCACGTTTCTGGCAAAGGTCTGTATAGTCAAAGCTATGGTTTTTCCACTAATCATGTATGGAAGTGAGAGTTGGACCATAAAGAAGGCTGAGCCCCCAAAAACTGACGCCTTCAAAGTGTGCTGGAAAAGACTCTTGAGAGTTTCTTGGACAGCAACGAGATCAAACCAGTCCATCCTAAAGAAAATCACGACTGCATACTCATTGGAAGGACTGATGCTGAAGCTCTGATACTTTGGTCAGCTGATGTGAAGAGCCGACTCTCTGGAAAAAGATTCCGACGCTGGGAATGATTGAAGGCAAAAGGGGTAAAGAGGTGAGAGGGGATGAGAAGTTCAGATGACATCATCAACTCAATGGCATTGAATTTGAGCAAATTCACTGCATAAAAGGTGTCAAAATCAAAGCAACGATAATACAACAATCTAAATGTATACAAGAAGGACAACTCTGGTATTGGAGTCCATCAGGTTAACCTCAATGCTGAGACATGCCACGGGCGTTTACACTCAGTCGTGTCTGAGTCTTTGTGACCCTATGGACGGTAACCCCGCCAGGCTCCTCTGTCCATGGGATTCTCCAGGCAAGAATGCTGGAGTGGGTTGCCATGCCCTCCTCCAGGGGATCTTCCCGACCCAGGGACTGAAAGAAACAATGTAAACTCGGGTCCTAAGGGTTTAAAGCGTCTCAGAGCACTGGATACGTGCTGAGTGACTCTGAAGCGCTCAGACCTTTTCAGATCAGCATGTGCCTGTCGCTGGATTATCAGCTGCTTCTTGGAGCGAGGTCAAGCCCGGTACCCAGCCAAGTCACGTCATCGGGGCTCTCGCAGACTCCAGAATATCTCTGGCATCCTCAGATCCCAGATTCCACGACGCCCCGGCTTTGTGGACGCACAGCTGAGAGACGGGCGTGAGCCAGCTGAGACCTGGAGAGGCTGGGGCGGGGGGTGTTCCAGGGAGAGATGGAAAAATGATGCAAGTCTTGGCCAAAAGGCTGGTAGGGCATACAGACTCTGAACACAGTTTGGCAAAATCTTTTAAAAAAAAAAAATGTGTTTTTTTTTTTAGTATCGTTGCTCTATTTACAATGCGGTGTTAGCTCCTGCTGTAAAGCAAAGTGAATCAGCCATACGTATGCATATGGGTGTGCCTGTTGGCTCAGTAGCTCAGTCGTGTCCGACTCTTTGCCACCCCGTGGGCTGCAGCCCGCCAGGCTCCTCTGTCCATGGGACTCTCCAGGCGAGAAGAGGTTCAGGATTGAAGCCGCGTCTCTTATATCTCCGGCACTGGCAGGCGGGTTCTTTTACCACTGGGCTTTCCTGGCGGCTCAGACGGGAAAGAATCTGCCTGCAATGCAGGAGACCTCAGTTCCATCCCTGGGTCCCCTGGAGGAGGGAAACAGCAACCCACTCCAGTATCCTTGCCTGGAGAATCCCATGGACAGAGGAGCCTGGCGGGGCCCAGTCCATGAGGTCGCAGAGAGTCGGACACGACTGAGCAATTAACACCCACTTCTTCACCACTAGGGCCACCTGGGAAGCCCTCATGTATACATATATTCTGTTTTGTTTTTTTTTAATTTCCTTCCCATTTAAGTGACCACAGAGCACTTAGTGGAGTTTCCTGGACTATACACTAGCTTCTCATTAGTTACCTATTTTGTACATGGTATCCATGTACTGTGATCCCATATATGCTATGCACAATGGACATATATACACATGCAATGTATCACATATACACATACAGTGTATATATGTCAATCCCAATTGGCCAATTCATCTCATCCCTCCCCTTCTCTCTTGGTGTCTCTATATTTATTCTCTATGTCTGTATCCTGCCTTCAAATGACCACAGACCAAGTGGATCCAGACAATGGAGATTCATCCTCCCCGAGTCCTGGAGGCCAGAGGTCTGAGGTCAGGGTGTCCCAGGGCTGAGCTCCCTGCAGAGGCTCCAGGGAGGGTCCTCCCCACCTCTTCCAGCTTCTGGGGGCTCCGGGCGTCCATCCCTGGGCTGGTGGCCGCCTCCCTCCCATCCCCGCTTCTGTCTCCACGTGGCTTCTCCTCTGTGTCCCTCTCTCCCCTTTTCTGGGTCTTATAAGGACCCTGTCCCTGGGTTTAGGGCCACCCCATCCAGGAGGACCCTCATCTCAGACCCTTCACTCCATCACGTCTGCAGAGACCCTTTCTCCAAATAATGTCCTCTTCTGAGGTTCTAGCTATTTGAAGTAGATGCATCTCTTCCAACTCAGTCCGGTAAGTAAAAGCAGAAAGAGACAAATACTCAAAAGCATTATTAATAAGGGTCTGTTTGTAGCAAGTTTCTTCTCCGCACAGAGCCTTTTCTGAAAAACATTGCATATAAAATACCTAAACCAAGATAAGCAGATATAAATTGTGTGTCTCATTTCTAGCCCCAAAACATGAGATCGTTTGCACAAATATAACTTTGCAGGGAGAAGAACTTTTCTCTGAGTCAGATCATCAGACTTAGGTGTACTTAAGATGACTTAGCATGCCTCAGCAGTGAAGAATCCATCTGCCAAGCAGAAGACACAGGTTCGATGCCTGGGTCAGGAAGATCCCCTGGAGAAGGAAATGGCAAGTCACTCCAGTATTCTCGCCTGGACAATCCCATGGACAGAGGAGCCTGGCGGGATACAGTCCACGGGGTCGCAAAGCATCGGACATGACTGGAGCGACTTAGCACGCAGACACACAAACCTGAGTTTTAGCTATATTCTTAGTCTGCGTTTATCATCCATTGGTGATGTCCTATGTTGGGGAGTCTTATTCAAGCAAGCCGGTGGGTCAGGATGGTGACCTTCTCCAAAGCCCTGATTCTCCAGGAGGCTCTGAAGACAGAATCTGTATCCCATCTCACGGCATTCCTGCTCTGGGCGTGGATGAAGTCACCACGTCGTACATGACATTCACTAATTTTACATTCCTACATTACAGTGTAGGAGGGTTCCCTTTTCTCCACACCCTCTCCGGCATTTATTGTTTGTAGATTTTTTTTGATGATGGCCATTCTGACTGGTGTGATGTTGATATCCTATTATAGATTTGATTTGCATTTCTTAAATGACCTCTGCTCCAATCAAAACGAATTTAACATGAGGAATGCCAGATGGTTTTTCTACCCTCCTCTTCAAACTCCTTTGCTAAATAAACCTAAGTAGGACTCTCTAACTGGGTTGACCCAGAGGGATAGTTAAGAATGAAAGCAAACAATTTGGAAAAGTTCTGAACGGTTTAGGTCACGTCACCACTTTCTTGTTCTGATTGCTCTTTGTGACCTCATGGACCGCAGCATGCCAGGCCTCCCTGTCCTTCACCAACTCCTGGAGGACTTGCCCAAACTCATGCTCATCGAGTCAGTGATGCCATCCAACCAACTCATCCTCTGTCGTCCCCTTCTCTTGCCCCCAATCCCTCCCAGCATCAGGGTCTTTTCAAATAAGTCAGCTCTTCGCATCAGGTGGCCAAAGGATTGGAGCTTCAGCTTCAGCATCAGTCCTTCCAATGAGCATTCAGGGTTGATTTCCCTTAGGATGGACTGGTTTCACCACTTTCTGGAACAGAATCTTTGGACGGAGCCCACTGTTCTTACTTCATATCCTGCTAATACATCATCTCTCGATTAAACTGTTAATACATCGTCTCTAGGTTATGCTAGACTGCCCGCTCATCACAAAAGCGAGAGTGCATTTCTGCAATAATTCTTTCTCGTCTTGTTCTAGTGTATTTTATTTTCACCGTTGAAAAAAAATTGCATAATGTGAGAGCTGTGAGTTAAGTTTGATTTGGGGCAAAATGCAGAGCGCAGACCAGGAGACGGGTTTCAGACAGCTCTGAGAGAGACTGGTTTGAGAAAGCAACGGGATGGGGGGCGGAGGAGCGCCAGGTTACACAGAAGTTTTGCAACAAAGGGCAGGTGGTCTGAATGTCAAAACGTTCCTGTGAATTAAAGAAAACCAGGTATCCCACGTTAAGGAATTTAATGCTTTCCTGTGTCTGCGGAAGGTGCAAGAATCTGGACTCTCTGAAATCATTCCTTTCATATTCATCATCAGCTATCTGGGGCCAGCATCCTATCTATGCGTCCACATCCTGAGCGTCCTCAGAGGTCTTCATGGGGAGTTGGCTGCAGTCTGATGGCTGCTAGATGGTGGGGGTCCTTGCCTTCCTGGGTTCCCTCAGGGCTCACCAGCGCACCATCTGCAGTGGCTATAGTCGCTGATAACTCTTAACATCCTTTGTTTACCGATGTGGCAGGAAATATTCCATTTGTTGGGCTTCCCTGATGGCTCAGTTAGTAGAGAATCCGGCTGCAATGCAGGAGACTCTGGTTCGATTCCTGGGTGGTAAAGATCCGCTGGAGAAGGGACAGGTTACCCGCTCCAGTATTCTTGGGCTTCCCTGATAGCTCAGTTCGTAAAGGGTCTGCCTGCAATGCAGGAGACCTGGGTTCGATCCCTGGGTCGGGAAGATCCCCTGGAGAAGTGGCTACCCACTCCAGTATCCTGGCCTGGAGAATCCCCTGAACTGTACAGTTCACGGGGTCGATGAGAGCTGGACACAACCAAACAACTTTCACTTTCACTTTCATTCCATTTCTCAAGACACAAATAAAGATGTACATCCAAAAAATTTGGGGATGTATGTAAACATATAGCTGATTCATTTTACTGTACAGCAAAAACCAATAAATATCGTAAAGCAAGCATACTCTAATAAAAATAAATTTTAAAAAATGCTAAAAACAGAGGTTAAAAGCGGAGATGGAATTAACTGGAGAGCTTCTGATCATGTGAAATACTGTTTCTATATTATTATTTCTGAAGAGGCTCTTTCTACCCCTCAACAGGGATTGTCAAGTAGAGAATTCCTTAACTTTTGAAAAGAGAAATTTCCCCCCATTTTCATCCAAATATTCCATTTCTCACTACCAAGTTACCCCAGGCTTATGGACAAGATCCAGGACATAGGCTGACTATGCTCTTTAAAAATATTTATATTAAACATCTTTTCCTATGAAGCAAGTGTACTGTAGTGAAATTTGTTACTTTCAAACTGTGGTGTTGGAGAAGACTCTTGAGACTCCCTTGGACTGCAAGGAGATCCAACCAGTCCATCCTAAAGGAAATCAGTCCTGAATATTCACTGGAAGGACTGATGCTGAAGCCGAAGCTCTGATGCTTTGGCCACTGATGTGAAGAGACAACTGATTTGAAAAGACCCTGATGCTGGGAAAGACTGAAGGCAGGAGAAGGGGAAGACAGAGGATGAGATGGTTGGATGGCATCACCTACTTGATGGACATGAGTTTGAGCAAGCTCCGGGAGTTGGTGATGGACAGGGAGGTCTGGCATGCTGCAGTCCATGGGGTCGCAAAGAGTCGGACATGACTGAGCCACTGAACAACAGAATTATAGTGAAACATGCAACATGAACTGCTGCAAGCTGACGTTTGGCTTTAAGGCCTCTCAGAAGAAGAAATCTGCCTCATTTCTTGTCTCGGAGCTCAGAGGGCTGTGTTCTGCCAAATGTGTAATGCGGGCATATAAAAATAAATGCAGTGTTTCAGACATCTGTCATCAGACTTTGTAACCAGATAAGTTTAAAAAAAAAAAAACCCAGAGCAGAAGGTCAAGCAACCATCACTTGTAGGAGACCAATTCTGAAATCCTTCCCTCTTGTCTTTTCAAGAGGTCAGTGAACAAGCAAGGGCTCGTTTGGGAAGAGACACTGTGAACTGAGATGGAAAGAAGGGAGAGAACAGTCCCTGTAGAAGAGAGGATGATTTTTAACGAGGTTAGTGTTTCCACTGACAATTTTACACAGTGCCGGCAGAAGCCAGCATGTTCCTTCAAGCCTTGTTATGTCCACTTAGGAGCCTAGGATTTTGTCTGCCTCCATTAGACTGTCCACTACACACTGTCCCTTGCTGGGGGCACCTGCCGTCCACCTCTACAAGGATGAAATCAGCTGCTGCTGCAGCCGCTGACCTTCAACACCCCCTGACGGGCGTTCTGGGTGGAGAGCAGACATCTGTGAGAGGCATCTGTGTTCTGGGTTAAAAACTGCCAGGACAGGTCTTCAGATGGTTAGATGTTCTCAGGAGCCCACTTCACGAGCCCAATTCTTGTATCGCCTAATATCCAAAAAAGCCCGAAAATCCTTCCCGGTGATGACTAGTAAAGGCTTCTGGAGACGGGGAGGAACTCTTTGGAAAGATTTGTTGCTTGCTGGCGTGAACTCACGGCTGCACCAAAATCACATATATATTGACCTTCCCCGCTGCCGCTTTGGACTTCCCTGGTGGGTCCGTGGTAAAGAATCCACCGCCGATGCAGGAGACACTGGTTTGATCCCTGGGGTTGGGAAGAACCCCTGGAGGAGGGCATGGAGACCCACTCCAGGATTCTTGCCTGGAGAATCCCATGGACAGAGAGGCCTGGCAGGCTACAGTCCACGGGGTTGCAGAGAGTCGGACACGACTGAGCGTGCACACACACCTCTTTGTAGCAGACTCTCAGAGCGGTCTGAGGTGCTGTCTCCTGGGCTGCAGTCTTCATTTTGCCCCCAAATAAAACTTGACTTGCAGCTCTTACGATGTAGTTTTTTTTTTTCCAGTTAACAAACTCTTCAAACAATCCCAAGGAGGCCGTGCCTGTTAAGGTCCCAAATGGCAAAGCCAAACTCGATGAGTGGACACGTGTGTTGAAAAATCTTTCCCAAGACCTTGACTTTGATCTTACTTTAATTCAATGGCTGTTTCAGACGAGGGGCCATCTCGGTTTCCTTGACAAGCGATCATGGAACGCAGACCTTCCGTGCCTCAGTCTAGCCAAGAAGCCTGTGCTTTACGAGAAAAACGTGACTTGGTTTCCCCAAACGTGCATGGAGATGAAGCGTTGTGCATTCTTTTTTTTTTTCTGTATGTCCAAGGATATTTATTTACATTTTTAAAAATTTTAATTGGAGGCTAATGACTTTACAATATTGTGGGGGGGGGGGTTGCCATACACTGACATGAATCAGCCATGGGTATACATGGCTTCCCCATCCTGAAACCCCCTCCCACCTTCCTCCCCATCCCATCCCTCTGGGTCATCCCAGTGCACCAGCCCTGAGCATCCTGTCTCAAGCATCGAACCTGGACTGGTGATCTCTTTCACATATGATAATATACATGTTTCAATGCTATTCTCCCAGATCATCCCACCCTCGCCTTCTCCCACAGAGTCCAAACGTCTGTTCTTTACATCTGTGTCTCTTTTGCTGTATCGCATGGGTCATCATTACCATCTTTCTAAATTCCATACATATGTGTTAGTATACCGTACTGGTGTTTTTCTTTCAGACTTGCTTCACTAACAGGCTCCAGCTTCATCCACCTCATTAGAACTGATTCAAGTGCATCCTTTTTAAGAGCTGAGTAATATTCCATTGTGTATAGAGACATCGTGCTTCCTTAGAGATAGACTTGTCCATGCAGACTTCCCTCAGCATCTTTGCAGATGGGCTCGAGGACTTGCCTCGGGGTCCAGTGGATAAGAATCCGCCTGCCTACCAATGCAGGGGATGTGGGTCCGATCACCAGTCCGGCAAGATCCCATGCTCCACCGCAGGGCAACAAAGCCATGCATCACAGCTACTGAGCCCGTGTGTCCTAGAGCCTGGGAACCACAAAAACAGAAGCCGCTGCAGTGAGAAGCCTGCCCACTGCCTCCAGAGAGTGGCCCGCCACTCGCTGCAACCCATGGGAAGCCGTGAAGACGCAGTGCAAGCAAAAATAAAATGAATAAAATTTAAAAAAAATAATAATATGGACTCAAGTTTTCTTTTTTTGGCTCTCCTGAGTTCTCACAGGACCAGGACACCTCAGCAGGGCATTGGCTGTATCTCTCACTTTAGGTCTAGTGGGCATCCTTCTCCGCCTCAAAGCCGCTGGCAGAAGCAGCTCAGAGGTGCTGTGGGTGCTGAAGCCAGCATCCCAACCACCACGGGCGCAGAGAACTCCAGGCCAGAGAGCCTCGCTGCACGCAGAGAGGGTCCCTGCCGGGCACACGTGTGCCCGAGAATGAGGTCCTCTACGCTGGAGAGCAACACAGCTTGTAAATCAACTTTGTGTGTGAGTCGCGCAGTTGTGTCTGACTCTTTGCGACCCCACAGACTGTAGCCCACCAGGCTCCTCTGTCCGTGAGATTCTCCAGGCAAGAATACTGGACTGTGTTGCCATGTCCTAATCCAGGGGCTCTTCCCCAGAAAAGCTGTATATCCCCATCAGTTCAGTTCAGTTCAGTTCAGTCGCTCAGTCGTGTCCGACTCTTTGCGACCCCATGGACTGCAGCACGCCCGGTCTCCCTGTCCATCACCAACTCCTGGAGTTTACTCAAACTCAGGTCCATAGAGTCGGTGATGCCATCCAGCCATCTCATCCTCTGTCGTCCCCTTCTCCTCCTGCCTTCAGTCTTTCCCAGCATCAGGGTCTTCTCCAGTGAGTCAGTTCTTCACATCAGGTGGCCAAAGGACTGGAGTTTCAGTTTCAGCATCAGTCCTTCCAATGAACACCCAGGACTCATTTCCTTTAGGATGGACTTTAGCATATCCCCCTGGACTATCATAAAATACCCAGGGGTTCCCTGAAAAGAACATGACTATGGCACAATCTGGGCTTCCCTGATGGGTCAGATGCTAAAGAATCCACCTGCAATGCGGGAGACTTGGGTACGATCCCTGGGTCAGAAAGATCCCCTGGAGGAGGAAATGGCAACCCACTGCAGTATCCTTGCCTGGAGAATCCCATGGACAGAGGACTCCATGGGATCACAAAGACTTGGACTCGACTTAGCTCCTAAACTCAACAACACATCACGGGGGAATCTAACCAGTTAACCTTAAGAGACAATACTTTGCTTCCTGCACATTCCTTCTTGTTTTCTTCCTAGTAAGATCCTCATTTTTTAGTATGTTTACACACACACACACGAGTGATTCCAAATGGCAGGCCCGACACAGTCTTCTTTTTCTTTCTCCTTAATGGTTAGCATTATTTTATATTTTAAATCGCAGACCCAGGTTGTGAAATGTCGCCTCTCCACAGCGCTTTTCCTTGGCATTAGGAAAAGGTCCTTTGAAGTTTGTTTATTCTGAAAAAGACGCCCAGCGTTTGGACGGAACCTCATGTACCACAGAGGAGTTCTTTTCTTCTTTGCTGAAAAGCCTGTTTACTGCGTGGTCTCTCTTTAGCTGAAGTTGAAAGCAGTCCTGTGAACATTTGCGATTTAAAAAAAACAAACAAACCACACTTTGCATCATCCTTCGGGCCGAGTCCTTGCAGAGTCTGTGGTCTTGCTGCCAGACGAGCCGGGTCTCTCGTCTGCTCTTTACTCTGATAACCTCGCGCTAGGTTTCCATGTCAGGGCCAGGAAAGCAGCCGCGTTGCTCAAAGACGTCTGGGTGACTGATCGCAAGATTCCTGACCTCTGAGTCCTGTTCCATTTCTCTCTCCTTCTTTCAACGGGGTGACGTCTGTGTAGCATCTGAGGGTAGGATCCGATTAACCGAGACGTGTTTACTCTAGACATTGGAGAGAGGTGACTCTGATCATCGACAGACATGGTCCTACTGAGTGAAGCGAGAGAGAAAAAGAAAGGCAGACATCGGATGATATCGCTTGTGTGTGGAGTGTAAGAAAGAATGACGCAAATGAGCTCGTTTACAAAACAGAAGCAGGCTCACAGATGCAGAGAGTGGAGTTGTGGTCATGAAAAGGGAAGGAGGGGAGGATAAAGTAGGACTGTGGGGTTAACAGAAACACATACGACCAGATACAAAATAGACAAACAGCAAGGAGTTACTCTACACAACAGGGAACTATACAATGTATCTTGCAAGGACCTATATGACGAAAGATTCTGAGAAATTATTTGCATGTATGAATTACATACATATATATAAACTATATATGAGCTCATATATAGTTTATATATAGAACTGACTCATCTGAAAAGACCCTGATACTGGGAAGGATTGAAGGCAGGAGCAGAAGGGGACGACAGAGGATGAGATGGTCGGATGGCATCACCGACTCGATGGACATGAGTTTGAGCAAACTCCGGGAGTCGGTGATGGACAGGGAGGCCTGGCCAGCTGCAGTCTGTGGGGTCGCAAAGAGTCGGACACGACTGGGCGACTGAACTGATATATGGGCTTCCCAGGTGGCTCAGTGGTAAAGAATCTGCCTGCCAATGCAGGAGACATGGGTTTGATTCCTGAGTTGGGAAGATCCCCTAGAGGAGGGCGTGGCAACCCACTCCAGTGTTCTTGCCTGGAGCATCCCACGGACGCAGGAGCCTGGTGGGCTACAGTCCATGCAGTTGAAAAAAAGCATCAGACATGACTTAGCGACTAAATAAAAATGGAACTATATATATAAACGGTGGCTCATATGGTAAAGAATCTGCCCACAACGCAGGAGACCCAGGTTCGATCCCTGGGTCGGGAAGATCCCCTGGAGGAGGGCATGGCAACCCACTCCAGTATTCTTGCCTGGAGGATCCCATGGACGGAGGAGCCTCGCGGGTACAGTCCATGGGGGTCGCAAAGAGTCGGACATGACTGAGCAACTAACAATATCCATTTTCATATATACCTACATAAATGAATCACTTTGCTATACACCTGAAACTAACCCAACATTGCAAATCAACTATATTTCAATACAGATAAATACAGTTCAGTCGCTCAGTCGTGTCCGACTCTGCGACCCCATGGACCACAGCATGCCAGGCCTCCCTGTCCATCACCAACTCCCGGAGTCCACCCAAACTCATGTCCATCGAGTCGGTGATGCTTAAACACAGACATCACAGTAGCAGTTGAGAGCTCTTTTACCAGGAAAGTGCTTAAGTTGGGGTTTCTCCCCCGCACCTAACATTCCCAAGGGAAGAAATTCTTAGGCATGAACCCACTGATAATTTTTGTGACGCGGAAGGCTGATTGGGCATTTGGTTTCCTGCAAAGACTGGCATTTGTTACTACCTGTTGGGGAGAGCTGTGTGAGGTTTGTGGACAGAGTGGGCTTGCATTTCTGGGGAGGGTTTCATAAGCCTGGCTGAGTCCCTTCACCACACACCTGAAACTATCATAGCATTGTTAATCGGCTACGTGTGGCATGTGTGTGCTAAGTCACTATGGTTGTGTCCGACTCTTTGCAACCCCTTGGACTGTAGCCCACAGGCTTGGACTGTAGCCCATGCAGGCTCCTCAGTCCATGGGACTCCCCAGGCAAGAATACTGGAGTGGGGGGCCATTCCCTTCTCCAGGGGATCTTCCCGACCCAGGGATAGAACCCCCCTCTCTTATGCCTCCTGTGTTGGTAGGCAGGTTCTTTACTAGAATCACCTGCGAAGTGGCTTTTCATACATACTTCAAGACAAAATTGAAAGCTAAAAAGCAAAATGAACATTTAAAAAAGATAAATCCAACACTTGTAAACATACAGATTGGTTTTAAGGACGTGTTTGTACATAGCGTAATGGAGAAGAGAAGATTCCAGCAAGGAAAAAAATACAGCCCTGCAGAGCCCCCAAGGATATGGGAGGAATCGCAAGGCTTTCAGATGTGTGCGTTTAAGAGGTTTTAAAAGACTGAGATGCAAATTCCTCCAGGCGCCTGGGAAGCTGGCGGGGGTATCTCCGGTCGCACACCTGCTGGGCATTGCCCTGTCTTTGGAGGCGCGACCAGGCGGGGCTGTGATTTCATCGTAAGCTAACTCAAATCCCTTGATCCCGCGGGCACGTAAGTTGGAGTACGAATCACGTCTAAAGCGGCTCGAATTTGGCTGTCTCAGGCAGTCTGTCGGATTGCGGATGAGAACGGCTGCGTGTGTGTGTGTGTGTGTGTGTGTGTGTGTGTGTGAGGTTGTGAGTATGCAGGAGTGGGCGTACAGCCTGGCATGTGGCAAGACTGTGTCTTTAGTTTTGAGACCTTGTGAAGAGATGATTCGACTGGAGAAGGAGTTAGGATGAAGAAGAGGAAAGAGGGGAAAAAAGGAAAAAGCCAGCAAGAAAAAGTCAGGAGACCTGCGATTTCCTCCAGACGTCTCCAAAAGAAAACCCTTCTCACCTCCAAATTTATTTGAAAGGGAGGATTGTTGTACAGTGTAAGTCTCGTCGGACTCTCTGCGACCGCCTGGACTGTAGCCCCGCCAGGCTCCTCTGTCCATGGGATTCTCCAAAAAGAATCCTGGAGTGGGTCTCCATGCCCTCCTCCAGGGGATCTTCCCGACCCAGGGGGTCGAACGTGGGTTGTCAGTATAATCAGGCGGGTTCTTCACCCCTGGGCCACCTGGGAAGCCCAGAAGGGGATGCTAGGAGACAAAACGGAATTGCTTTCTGCTTTCACCCCCGTGAACCATGCTTGTCCAACACACTGGTTACATACGCTGCCCTCAGAAGAGTCCTCAAGACATACCAGGCGTATGTTGTAATCAGTTGGATTTCACAGAGAATGGTGTCGGGGTGGGAAAAAGGGTGGTAGAATCATAGGCGACTTCCCCACGCCCAACTCCCCTCCGCCCAGGCCCTGTGATGAAAGACAGTGGTGAAAGCTCATCTGGGAGAAAATAAAAGTGAGAAGCTCAAACCTGGTGGTCTTCAGAGCCCTTTTCTGTTTTATTGTGGGGGGGCAGTCTTTGCTAGGGGCGTCCCTAGTGGCTCAGGGGTAAAGAACTTGCCTGCCATTGCAGGAGACGCATGAGATTACAGGTTCAATCCCTGGGTTGGGAAGATCCCCGTGGAGGAGGGCATGGCAACCCACTCCAGTGTTCTTGCCCGGAGAATCCTCATGGACGGAGGAGCCTGGCGGGGCTACAGTCCGTGGGGTCGCAGAAGAGTCAGACACGACTGAGCGATTAAACCACAACAGACCTTGCTGGGGTCAGCTTTGTTTGGGAGGAAACGGAAGATGCTTCAAAGATGGTTTCGACCCCGCCATGGTGGGTGTGGGTTAATGGTTGGGTTCTGTTGAGGTGGTGTTCCTGCTGACTGTGGGTGGTGATTAAGGGTTTATCCCCGCGTGAAGGCGATCCAAAGGATGCTATTCATGAGATTAACCTGGCGACAGCCGACAGGATGGTCCGTGGTCTAGTCCCCATGCTGGGCATATATTAGATTCCCGAGGAACCCGTTCAGGTGGAAACTCTGCAGGCAAGATGATATTTTAATTACAAGTCGCAGACTAAATATAACCCAGAGGAAGCCAAACTTCCTTGGGACATGCACCAAGAACCTAAAACCTTTGCACACCTTTCTTGTTTTACACGATTCCTTTCGACCCTGAGAGCTATCTTGCTTCTGTTTCACTAAATCAGATACACTGTGTGTCTGTAACATTAGAAGCAATGCTTTCTCAGGGAACAGTGCTTATTTTTTCAGGGCCATGTAGAGACATTTCCCCAAACAGAAGAGCGTGCTGCCTTTTTGACGACCCATGGTTGCCTTCAGCTCTGGGGTTCACGCTTCGGGGGGTTGTCTCAGATGCAGCTGAATCTCTAACCCATCTGAGACTTCCTGTCCATAAAAGCAGATTTAAGTTCCTTACTTCCAGCTCTTGAAGCTGGCAACCTTAACTACTAAATAGATTGTAACATACAAGCTGGATTTTTTTCTTAAACAAACAAACAAAAATCTATATTGAAATCAAGTTGTGGTTTTCAAAATGGAGAATAAAGAGACACATGAGATATTTTTTGCAATTTGAGGCACCCCATCATATCTGTCATCTATCATCTCTATCTTTCCATAATCTCTATCTATCTATTGTCTATGTCTGTCTATCTACCTATCTTTGTATATATATCTATTGTCTATCTTTGTATCTATCTTTCTGTCTTTGTATCTTCCATATCTTTCTACCTATGTATCTATCTTCCTATCTACTATCTGTATCTAACTACTGACATTTCTATCATTTATATCTTTCTATCAATTATCTATATCTGTCTATCTATCTATCCATCCTATCATCTATATCTTTCTATTTTTCTATCTGCCTGTCTAAACATACTGGAGTGGGTAGCCTTTCCCTTCTCCAGGGGATCTTCCCAACCCAGGGATTGAACCCAGGTCTCCTGCATCGCAGGTGGATTCTTTACCAGCTGAGCCACAAGCAAGGCCCAAGAATACTGGAGTGGGTAGCCTATCCCTTCTCCAGGAGATCTTCTCAACCCAGGGATTGAACCCAGGTCTCCCACACTGCAGGCAGATTTTTTTTTTTTTTTTACCAGCTGAGCCCCCAGGGAAACCCAAGAAACTGGAGTGGGTAGCCTGTCCCTTCTCTAGGAGATCTCCCTGACCCAGGGATCAAATCCATGTCTCCCAAATTGCAGGCAGATTCTTTACCAACTGAGCTATCAGAGAAGCCCAAATATCTATCTCCTGAGTGTATATATGAGAGTATATTTTTTTCTTGCGTTAAAAAAAGAAAAGCATAGCAAAAGCATTGGCCACATGATTAGGGGCTGAAAACGATCTTATTTTATGGAATAATGACCTGCTGGGATCATGGACTCTTAAAGAAAGAAACAAAACACCAGTTTTCTGAGGATCAGTGGCTTCTACCAGCTTACCTAGCATCGGAGTAACCCAATGGGAAAAAAAGGATGTCTTTCCCTGTTGGGTGGATTCTCGACAGATGCTTCTTCACTTAAGCTAAATTTGTAGAGATATAATGAGGAAGGGGTGTTTCTCAGCCAGAGCCCCTGAATTTATCAGTGCATCCACATTGTAGACTTTGTTTGTGAAAGAGTAAGTGAAAGTCACTCAGTCGGGTCCGACTCTTTGCGACCCTATGGACAATGCAGTCCATGGAATTCTCCAGGCCAGAATACTGGAGTGGGTAGCCTTTCCTTTCTCCAGGGGATCCTCCTGACCCAGGGATCGAACCAGGGTCTCCCGCAGTGTAGGTGGGTTCTTTACCAGCTGAGCCACAAGGGGAAGTGAAAAAATAATCACACCGCTATTAAAACTCTTGGTGGATCAGAGGGTAAAGCATCTGCCTGAATGCGGGAGACCCGGGTTCAATCCCTGGATTGGGAAGATCCCTGGAAGGAAATGGCAACCCACTCCAGTACTCTTGCCTGAAAAATCCCATGGACGGAGAAGCCTGGTGGGCTACAGTCCATGGGGTTGCAAAGAGTCGGACACGACTGAGGAAGTTCACAGCTGAGCAAGTTCCATAAGATGGAGATCATACACACGGGCATCTTCAGAAGGAAAAGCCCATGCTGTTAAACTGCAGCGTGAATTCACTCTGGCCTTATTGTTCAGTTTGGTGAGTCATTCACTTCGGTGGCCCAGGGTGGGTCGCACGGAAAACTGCCGACTCGCCAATGCCCTCGGCGGCCCGTACCAATCCGTCGCTCAGGGGTTCGGTAGAGGTACTGCCCCCTGGGTTTAACCGTCAGACTCAAGCAGATCCTGCGCGTTTCTTTCATCCTGGTAGGAAGGAGTTCAGTTGCAGGGCTGAGCCAACATCTGGACTCGGGTGTGTTTAGCTGTCCTGAAAGCCCGTTGTCCTGGCAGGCAGAGAGAGGAGCTAATAATGAGCGTGAAAATCGTAAGGCGCTCTGATCACGCTGAGCGGCGGTGTCGGGCTTGTGGGCCTTGTCCGATGTGGCGCAGCGGAGCGTCCTCAGTCCCCTCAGAGACACCCATTGGAAGGCGAGCCCCATTTAGATGTGTTTGTGGTCACGTGCGTGCAGCCTCAGGCGTGGCCGACTCTTTGCGGCCCCGTGGTCTGTAGCCCACCAGGCTCCTCCGTCCATGGGGATGCTCCAGACAAGAATAGTGGAGTGGGTTGGCCATTTCCTCCTTCCGAGGGGATCTTCCCGACCCAGGGATCAAACCGGCTTCTCCTGCATTGGCAGGTGGATTCTTGACCACTGAGCCCCGTTTCTGGTCACACAGAATCAAATTAGGGGACCCAGGAAACTTTTAGGAGGGGCGAGAGTTGACCCCGTATCGGCCTGAGGACGGCAGGCATATGAAACCCTCACGAGGACTCTGACAAGCTCCATTCTGCCCACAGGGCTGAGCCAGTTCAGGTTGCCGTTTCGAGAAAGAGAAGGGAGAGGCTCAGGCCGACGGTGTCTACGGCTGTTGAAGAGCCCTCTGCGGTCTCAGAGAGCAGCCTTCAAGCTGGAGTGATTCCCCGGCATCTCCACATCCTCCCTGAGACCTCTGACGATGTCTGTGGACGCTCTTGGTTATCACCGCTGTGGGCTTCCGGCGGGATGGGTGGGAAGGGGGGAAGACCTGGGACACTGCTCCACACCCCATGACGTGCAGGACGCCCCACTTCAGAGAGTCGTCCGGCACCCAGAGGTCAGTAGTGTGGAGGCTGAGAAACCCTGACTTAGAGATCACATCTGTCTATCTCCCTATCTCTCATCTATCTATGTCTCTCTGGCTATATCATCCACCTGTAGTCACCTATTTATCTGCCATCTATCTCTGTGTTTACCTATCAATGTCATCTATCACCTATCTATATATTATTCACCTATTTATCATCTATCTGAGTGTTAACCTATCAATGTCATCTGTCTATCATCTATCACCTATCTATTATTCCCCTATTTATCTGCCATCTATCTCTGTGTTTACCTATCAATGTCATCTGTCTATCTCATCATCTGTCTACCTACATTATGACAGAAATATCAATAACCTCAGATATGCAGATGACACAACCCTTACGGCAGAAAGCAAAGAGGAACGAAAGAGCCTCTTGATGAACGTGAAAGAGGAGAGTGAAAAAGTTGGCTTGAAACTCAACATTCAAAAAAAAACAAAAAAATTCATGGCATCCAGTCCCACCACTTCATGGCAAATAGATGGGGAAACAATGGAAACAGTGAGAGACTTTATTTTCTTGGGCTCCAAAATCGCTGCAGATGGTGACTGCAGCCATGAAATTAAAAGATGCTTGCTCCTTGGAAGGAAAGCTATGATGAACCTAGACAGTGTATTAGAAAGTGGAGACATCATTTTGCCAACAAAAGTCCATATAGTCAAAGCTATGGCCTTTTTTTCTTTTTTCAGTGGTCACATATGTATGTGAGAGTTGGACCATCCAGCAGGCTGTGCACCCAAGAATTGATGCTTTCAAACAGTGGTGCTAGAGAAGACTCTTGAAAGTCCCTTGGACTGCAAGGAGATCCAACCAGTCCACCCTAAAAGAAATCAGTCCTGAATATTCATTGGAAGGACTGATGCTGAAGCTGAAGCTTCAACACTTTGACCACCTGATGCAAAGAGCTGACTCATTGGAAAAGACCCTGATGTTGGGAAAGATTGAGGGCAGGAGGAGAAGGGGACGACAGAGGATGAGATGGTTGGGTGGCATCACCCACGTGATGGACATGAGTTTGAGCAAGCTCCGGGAGATGGTGAAGGACAGGGAGGCCTGGCGTGCTGTGGTCCATGGGGTTGTAAAGAGTCGGACACGACTGAGCGACTAAATAGGTCTTTGCCTTCTCTCTTTCCCTGAGAAACTTGTCCTGCGATTCTGCCTGCCTCTCTGCTTCTTTCCAGCTGTGTCCTGCAGGTCCTCTGCATGTACAGTCCATGAGGTCGCAAAGAGTCGGACACGACTGAGCGACTAAACAACATCAAGAACAATCCACCCATCTCAAGGCATTGCAGACACCACCTGTAAACCCCCACGCATGACGTTCAACGTTCATGCTTGTCGACCCAACGTGCAGACATGCTCCTTGCAAGAAACCAAGCATGTAAAATTATTCACCAGGCACTCTCTAAATGTACTGCCCACAATGAGGACACGTGCACATTTTTATCTTTCTCTTCCCAGACCCTTCTGTCTTGTCTTCACCTTGTGTTAGCTGAGTTTCTCCATTATCATCTTTGAGAAAAAAAAAAAAAAGAAGGATGTGATTCACACAGGCTGTCTGTCAGACACGATTGTGACATGCTGATGATAAGAAGTGGTCCATGTGTGTTTCTCGGAGACTTTTGATGGAATGCAAATTTTTACATCCATCCCATCCACTCTAACACGCTGTCATTGAATGAGTTTTTTTGTGTGTGTGGAATGAGTGCTGTTTTAAATAAATTCTGGGGATGTAGGGATTTACTTTGTCACTCCAGTGGGATGCTTTCACTAGACGTGATTGATTCCTCTATGTTGCCTTTATGGGCAAGTGTGGTAATGAGTGTGTGTGTGTGTGTGCTGAGTCATTTCAGCCGTGTCTCTTTGTGACCCCGTGGACTGTAGCCCTCCAGGATCCTCTTTCCGTGGGATTCTCCAGGCAAAAACACTGGAGTGGGTCACCATGCCCTCCTCCAGGGGATCTTCCCGACCCAGGGACGGAACCCGAGTCTCCCATGTCTCCTGCATCAGCAGGCGGGTTCTTTATCACCAGCACGACCTTGGAAGTCCCCACAGTGCTGGACAGCCCCTCGAGCCCGAGCCAAGCTCATCCATTGGGTGAATTTTCTCCGTTCGGCACACAGCAACCTCTTTGTACTTAAAAACAGCAGCGGGCTCTTCTGCGGTTAAGTGTGGGACTGTCTTAAACAGCCTAATCTCCAACAGAAAGCTACCATGATGAGAAAAACATGGTGCTCGAGAACCCATGAAAAGGATACTTGTTTGCAATCTAAGAGCCAAAACCAGGAGGCAGAACATTGCCCTGTTCTGCATCAGCTGGAAACGTCTGTGTCGGGAAGACTCTCTGGTTTTTGTTCAGCCGGTTTCAGAGTCCCCGCCAATGACACCAAAATCACCAGGGGTATTGACTTGGGGATTACGAATCCACTTCAGCAAGTAGATGAAACTGCGAACAGGAGATCTGTGAATAACAAGGAGGCACTGTGTTTATTTTGTTAAACTTGTTATTTTGTATGTGGGTGTGGCCAACTGAATCCGAAAGGAAATCAGCCCTGAATATACATTGGAAGGACCGATGCTGAAGCTGAAGCTCCAATCCTTTGGCCACCTGCTGCAAAGCGCCAATGCATTGGAAAAGAGACTGATGCTGGGAAAGATTGAAGGCGGGAGGAGAAGGGGATGACAGAGGATGAGATGGTTGGATGGCATCACCGACTCAGTGGACATGGGTTGGGGTGGACTCTGGGAGTTGGTGATGGACAGGGAGGCCTGGCGTGCTGCAGTCCATGGGGTCACGAGGAATCGGACATGATTGAGTGACTGAACAACAAAAATATGACTGATAAACAATGTCGTGACAGTTTACATGGACAGCAAAGGAACTCAGGCAAACATAGACATCTATTCATTCTCCCCCAAAGAGGCACTGAGTTTAGAAAGCAACCAGAGAATGTTTATAAAGCTCCAGTCTGTCAACCTCTATAAACAGAAATCGTTAATTCTCTGGGTCGTCAGTCGCTGCTACACCTTGACGTGTTGCTGTGTTTCATTATCTCCTGAGAAGCGAGCTGTCCGACAGTCGTGGGGCTGAGCGTCTTACCGGCCATATTTTGTCTGCTTTTTACTCACTGCACACAGACCCCGTGGAAGAGTCGCTACTGTTGTTCTCTTCTGTTGTTCTTCTTTTCAAAGATGATGCTAGAACGAATTAGGGCGTTTTCCAGCCTTGAAAAGCGGTTCTTTGGGGACTTGATTCCCAGGTCAGACAAACACACCCAAAAGTTATCATCACGTATCACCAACTCGATGGACGTGAGCTTGAGCAAGCTCCGGGAGATGGTGATGGACAGGGAATCCTGGCGTGCTGTGGTCCACTGGGGTCGCAAAGAGTCGGACACGACTGAGCGACCGAATCACAACACCACCGGATGAAAGGGTCATTGGCCTGCGCCTGCCTTGGTAGATCTCCTGCTGGCTCTCCCCCAGTCTTACTTCTGCAAGTCCTCCGGGTCCATTTGCTTCTCCGCTAACCCGCTGCCTCTCTGTGACCACACTCTCGCCTCTGACCCCCTCTCTGCCTTCTCCGGATGACCGACTACTTCAGTGAGAAGCCCCCAGCTCCCAAAAGTCATTTTGCCCCTGACACCTTACCAAGTTCCCCGACCCCAAATGCAACTTGCCCTCCTTCCTTCCTGCGTATGCGTCACTCACAAGTTACCTGCTATTTCCCGTTCTCTCTGTAACAGTTACCTGTCTGCTAGTGACTACATCTTCCCCATCCAAGTGTCTGCAGAGACCCTTGTTCTGTTGTCTACACTTGGATATGTTTGCACACATCACCATGCACCTCCAGCCCTGCAGACTTGTTGCATTAATTGAAACCCAACATCATAAAGTGAAAGCGTCAGTCGCTCAGTCGTGTCCAGCTCTTTGCGACCCCATGGTCTGTAGCCCCGCCAGGCTCCTCTGTCCATGGGATTCTCCAGGCAAAAATACTGGAGTGGGTTGACATTTCCTCCTCCAGGGGATCTTCCCCAACCCAGGGATCCAACCCAGGTCTCCTGCACCCAGGGATCCAACCCAGGTCTCCTGCACTGGTAAGCAGATTCTTTACTGACTGAGGCACCAGGGAAGCCTCAAGATATTAGCAGTCTTGATAGGTATGATGTTGATGCAAGTTTTTCTCTGAATAATAACAGTGTATTCCTTTTCTCTCTCTTTTTTTTTCTTAACGTGAATTGCTTTTTGAAGTCTTTCTTGAATTTATTACAATATTCTTTCTGTTTGGGGCTTCCCAGGTGGCTCATGGGTAATGAATCTCCTGCTAATGCAGGAGACCTGGGTTCGATCCCTCGGTCGGGAAGACCCCCTGGAGGAGGTAATGGCAACCTACTCCAGTCTTCTTGCCTGGAGAATCCCATGCACAGAGGAGCCTGGCGGGCTACAGTCCACGGGGTCACAGAGAGTCAGACATGCCTGAGCCTGCACACACACACATTGCTTCTGTTTTATGTCTTTTTTTTTTTTTTTTTTGCCTTGGAGGTATATGAGATCTTAGCTTCCTCACCAGGGATCAAACCTACATCCCTCACATTGGAAGGGCAGAGTCTTAACCACTGGACCCCTAGCCAAGCCCCCCCCCCCCCCCGGGCAGCCCTTTAATCACAGAATTCCTTTTATCCTGCATTTAATCTCCACGTGCCGTGTCCCAGGACCTTGGTTTAAGTGTTTCTGCATCCCTGGTGTATGTGACCTCTGCTATTTCTGCAACACTTTACTCTCAGAGTAAAACAAAAGCAAACAAAAGGATAATGGAGGGTTTCCCGTAACTGACGGCAGTGTTGGCGGTTGGGCCTGACCCTTCCTTCTGGGCTCCCTTGGTTACAGCCGGTGAAAAAGAAAATACAAACCTAACAGACTTCGCTGCTGCGGCCCACGCACATAGTTCACCCCGTTCCTCGCTCTGCCGGTGGGTTTATCGAGAGTCTGGCCTCGGCGTGATTCATTCTATAGACATGTGGCTCCGGTGAGCTCTTGGTCAAAGCCCAAGCTTTCCTAGGCACCACCCTGAGCAGAAAACTGGTTCTCCGAGGCTGGAGGGGTCCAACCGGCTTTATTTATCCTGGCAGATTGGCTGGCAGTCGGCTACGGCTTTGCTGGCTCGGAGACGGCATCAAAGTCGCTGGAAGGTTTAGACTAATGAGATTTCCATGCGTCGCATTGAACATTCGCGCTTTGAGAGTCTTCTGTGTATACCCACGGGGTCTTTCCAGTAGTCATGTACAGATGTGAGTTGGACCATAAAGAAGGCTGAGCACCGAAGAACTGGTGCTTTTCAACTGTGGTGTTGGCGAAGACTCTTGAGAGTCCCTTGGACTGCAAGGAGATCCAACCAGTCCATCCCAAAGGAAATCAGTTCTGGGTGTTCATTGGAAGGACGGATGCTGAAGCTGCAATCCTTTGGCCACCTGATGTGAAGAACTGACTCATTGGAAAAGACCCTGATGCTGGGAGAGATTGAAGGCGGGAGGGGAAGGAGACAACAGCAGATGAGATGGTTGGATGGCGTCACCAACTCAGTGGACATGGGTTTGGGTGGACTCTGGGAGTTGGTGATGGACAGGGAGGCCTGGTGCCCTGCGGTCTGTGGGGTCACAAAGAGTCGCACATGACTGAGTGACTTAACGGCCACAACTGCGTCTTTTCTCTTTCGCTTGGTTTTACAAAGGAAAAGTGTGCCTTTTTTTCTTTCCCCATCTCCTGCCCATTTCCCTCACTGGCTCCTGTGGTCAGGAGCAAGAGCAACATCGCCTGAATCACTGCCCTGTTCTCTGTGCTCTGGAGTTGTCGTTTTCTGCGTCTGCGATTCTTTCTTGCTGACTCCCGGGAGGGATGCGGTGGGCTCTGTCTCTGGCCGTCCTTGGTGGAGAGCCAAGGTCCTCCCGGGCAGCCACCTCTGCGAGCAGTCCCTCGGGGTCCCCCACGTCCAGACACGCAGCTTTGCAGGCCAGCCAGGACTTAGCTTCTGGACGTTCCCGGCTTTTGTAGCAAGGGACAGTTTTTCTGGGTGGGGGTCTTTATGGCCTCCACTCGGGCCAAGTGAGAGATTTTATAGGAGGCTAATAAACCTTTCCCCAGTCTACAAGCAGCACATATCTGGGGTTGTGATGAAGCATCTTGAGATCAAAATAAGAATCTCCGTTTTATGTCTTTGTATGCATCGGCCGAACTGGAGGAGGGCATGGCAACCCACTCCAGTATTCTCGCCTGGAGAATCCCATGGACAGAGGAGCCTGGAGGGCTACAGTCCATGGGGTCGCACAGAGTCGGACACGATCAAAACAACTGAGCATAAAATAGCATAGCATGTACTGGTGAATGCTGGAAATTCTCACGGAGCCAGCTATGGTTTGATTTTTGCCCTCAAAATTTTGGAAATATTTTTCCCCCAGTGTATGTATTTTTCTTTCTTTCTTTCTTTCTTTCTTTTTTTTTTTTTAAATCAAGGGCACGTGTCAGTTTTAGCGTCCCTGATAGCTCAGTGGTAAAAGAATCCACTTGCCAAGGCCGGAGGTGTGGGTTCGATCCCTGGGTGGGGAAGTTCCCCTGGAGGAGGCAATGGCAACCCACTCCAGTGTTCTTGCCTGGAGAATCCCATGGACAGAGGAGGCTGGAGAGCTATAGACCACCGGGTCTCAAAGAGTCAGACACGACTGAGCGACAGAGCGTGCACACATGTATCCGTTTTATAACTGAAAGTGGGTTTTTTTTGTTTGTTTGTTTGGCTGCACTACCAAGCATATCAGATCCTGTTCTCCAAGCAGGGATCTGACCCTCAGCCCGACCCCCTGCATTTGAACTGCAGAGTCTTAACCACCAGACCTCCAGGGAAGGCCTTGAAAACATTTTTACTGTGGTAAAATGCAACATACAATTTACCCTTTCAAGCACTTTTTGTTTTAAAGCACACAGTTCAGCAACATTTAATATGTTCGCATGGCAAAATCATCACCGTCATCCATCTCAAGAACCTTTTCATCTTCTCGAGCTGAAGCTTGGTACCCGCTGAACAATCCGTCGTCATTCCTCTCCACCCTCAGCCCCTGGCGACCACTGCTTGACTTTCTGTCTGTGAATGTGCCTGGCATGTTTTTACATTCAGTTCAGGCGCTCAGTCATGTCTGACTCTTTGCGACCCCATGGGCTGCAGCACGCCAGGCTTACTTTACAGTAGAAATGGAACACTGTTCATTTCTACTATATGGCAAAGAGATTCAGTTCATATATACGTATTCTTTCCGATGATGATTTATCATAGGATATTACATATAGTTCCCTGTGCTCTATACCAGGGCCTTGTCGTATACCCATTCTTTTGGCGTGTTTAGCTCAAGTGAAAGTCGCTCAGTCATGTCTGACTCTTTGCAACCCCATGGACGATGCTGTCCATGGAATTCTCCAGGTCAGAATACTGGAGTGCGTAGCCTTTTCCTTCTCCAGGGAATCCTCCCAACCCAGGGATCGAACCCAGGTCTCCCACATTGCAGGTGGATTCTTTACCAGCTGAGCCACCAGGCAAGCCCAAGAATGCCGGAGTTAGTAGCCTATCCCTTCCCCAGCGGATCTTTCAGATCACACCGATAAGTATCTAATAGTCATAAAAGTCAAACTTTGAAATAACAGAAGAGATACATTTTTTTAATGCAATTATTTCTGAATCTGGTGATAGTGAATAGAATCTAGTTCATTTCTAATGAAATCGGCCTGATGCTTTCAATTCAACATCTGGAAAAGAAATAACGGCATCTTTCAGCTTCCTCCTTCTTACTAAAGGACGTGCCTGTGGGTACAGGCTACGTCGATTCAGTTGTGTATCTTTGCGACCCCAAGGACTGTAGCCCGCCAGGCTCCTCTGTCCATGGGATTCTCCAGGCAAGAATGCTGGAGTGGGTTGCCATTCCCTTCTCCAGGGGATCTTCCTGACCCAAGGATCGAACCCGTGAACTCCATTAATTTTTCCCAATGGGAATCAATCCAATTTACCATATTCACATTAATTTTCTTTCTTTTTTTTAGGTGATTTGTTTTTTGATGTGAACCATTTTTAAAGCCTTTATTGAATTTGTTACAGTACCGTTTCTGTTTCCTGTTTTGGGTTTTTGGCCACAAGGCAGGTGTGATCTTAGCCCTCTGACCAGGGACTGAAGTCACACCCCCTGCATTGGAAGGCGAAGTCTTAACCACTGGACTGCCAGGGACGTCCCTCCCCACCCAATTAGTTTCCTTGAAGGTCCTTGGTGGGCAAATAATTGATGACATGAAGTTTAAAGTGAACAGAAAAGCCCACGGCTATTCTATACTGACTATGCATTTCTTTCTATTGGGGCAATTTGCCAGGACACAACAGAAGGGCTCTGTCAGAGTTCTTTTCCACCCCACACTCCGTGAGGCTCAGCTCTAAGCTAAATCCAACCATTCGCTGTTTCTCAAAGACCCAGGACCCACATCCTGTATCTTCCTTAAGATAATGTTCTGGCAGGGATGTTTGCCCACTGTCTGCACCTCTTGGCGTTTAGTCGCTCAGGCGTCTCCAACTCTTTGCAACACCACGGACTATAGACCACCAAGGTCCTCTGTCCATGGGGATTCTCCAGGCAAGAGCACTGGGGTAGGCTGCCATTTCCTTCTCCAAGGGATCTTCCTATGCCAGGGATCGAATTTTTCAGGCAAGAACACTGGAGTGGGTTGCCATTTCTTACTCCAAGGTATCTTCCTACCCCCAGGGGATTGACCCTGCGTCTCTTGCGTCTCCTGCGTTGGCAGGCGGATTCTTTACCACTGAGGCACCTGGGAAGCCCCGTCTCTGCTTGACCGAATCACAACCCTCTGGGACTGACCCTTCTTCTAAGAATTCTTTCTCATCCAATTTGATCCCCACTTTTGGTTTGGCACTAGCAGATGCAAACTTGATGAAGCTGAAACTCCAATCCTTTGGCCACCTGATGCAAAGAACTGACTCACTGGAAAAGACTCTGATGTTGGGAAAGACTGAAGGCGGGAGGAGAAGGGGACGACAGAGGATGAGAGGGTTGGATGGCATCACTGACTCGATGGACATGAGTTTGAGCAAGCTCCGGGAGTTGGTGATGGACAGGGAGGCCTGGCGTGCTGCAGTCCACAGGGTCGCAAAGAGTTGGACGTGACTGAGCGACTGAACTGAACTGAACTGAACGTACACAGCATGGATAAACAGAAAGATTCTCTTGTATACTGCAAGAAGCTCCGTCCGGCATTCTGATAAACCGTCTTGGAAAAGGATATGAAAGAGGATATTTATATGTGTATAGCCGAGTCGCTTTGCCGCAGGGCAGAAATGCACACAGCTGTGTAAATCAACTATACTTCAATAGAATAAAGTTTAAAAATTCTTTCAGGGGAGTTTGGGGGAGAAGGGATCCGTGTATATGTGTACCTGAGTCCCCTCACTATCCACTCGAAACTATCAAAACATTATTAACTGGCTATACTCCAGTATAAAATAAAAAGTCTTAAAAAAAGGGGAAAAGAAAACTCAACTACTCCTCTTAACGAACACTTAGTCGGTGGTCTATTTCATCCCTGGGGTCCCTGGTACATCTCACTCATTCGTGCCAACACACTTATTGATCACCAATAGTAAATCTTCACGAAGCATGAGAAGATGCAAATGAAGAAATCTTATGTATAGGTAAGGACATGAAATTCTCATCTCTCTCTAAGAACTCCATGCCAAGCGGACTACTGGTGGAATGCAACAGCTAAGCATTTGTAACTCAGTTCATAAACACGCTGGCATGCCATCTCCGCGGCTATTTTAACAGCAAGCACAATAAAAACAGCATTTCGGTCGCATGAAGCTGACATAAACAATGCTGGGTAAAAGCAAAACCTATTGCTACCTTGCACCGCTTATAAACCCAAGCCATTAAGAGTCAGAGAGGAAAAGAAAAGTTTCCAAGTTCCTAAACACACACACACATATGCAGGGTTTGGGTGGGAAGTGAGAGGCTATGAATTATTCCAAGTTTTGCTTTTTATTACTTTGTTTCTTTTCAAACCCATGTGGAACTGGTTAAGAGTTCTTTTCCATTGGAGTTCTCTGCTACACAGAAACAATAATATAATCTGGAAACCAAAAGGCACCAGGAATGGGAGGAAGAAGCAGAACCCGGGAAGCTTCGACCCAGAGAATGTTACTGATGAGACTGGTGGGTTCAGAGGCTCTAGTGTGGATTCCACTATAAATCATACAGCCTGCTGCTTTCATCTCAGACTTCTCTCATACGAGTGACTCTTTATTACTCAATTCTGAGGCTTGGCTGTTCTTGCTGAAGCGGCTTCTGTTTATTGTGGCAAGCTGTTTAAAGAAAAAGTGGTCTCTCTGCATTCGATGTAGGGAATTCCAGTTAGGAAACAGTTGTTTATATCTTCACGGGGTCTGTGGAGGGTCCTGGGTGGGTGACTCGGTCACGGCTGAGATTTCACACCCTTGGGGAAATCTTGGAAACTCAGGTCTTTAGAGACATCTCCCCCATAGACTCTGATCCCATCTAATTCCAGACTCCCAACCCATCCATCCTCCAACTCCCACCCCCTGGGCAAGCACACGTCTGTCCTGTGAGTCTCTTTCTGTTTCATGGACAACTTTATTTGTGTCATATTTTAGATTCCACATATAAGTGATATCATACGGTATTTGTATTTCTCTGTCTGACTTACTTTGATCGATGTGACCATCTCTAGATCCATCCGTGTCGCTGCAGAAAACAGTCTTTTATCCTTTTTCATGGCTAAGTAATATTCCATTGCATATGTGTACCACACTTTTCCATTCTTCTGTTGCTGGACATTTACAATTGTTCCACATCTGGGCTATTGCAAATAGTGTTGCGATGAATATTAGGGTGCATGTGTCTTTTTGAATTAAGAGTTTTATCTGGATATATGCCCAGGAGTAGAATTGCTGAATCACATAATTGTTCTATTTTTTCTGTATTTTTTTTTTTTTTTTTTTAGCAGAACCTTCACTGGGCTTCCTTGGTGGCTCAGATGGTAAGCATCTGCCTACAATTCGGGAGACCTGGGTTCAATCCCTGGGTTGGCAAGATCCCCTGGAGAAGGGAAAGCCTACCCACTCCAGTATTTAAGCACAGTCCATGGGGTCCCAAAGAGTCAGATATGACTGACTTTCGTATTTTCATATGAAAATACTTTTGTATTTTTCACTTTCACTTTTCATACTGTGTTCCCTAGTGCCTGAACCAATTAACATTCCCACCAACACAATAAGAGGGGTCCCT